>NC_058091.1:248796363-249099393 GCF_020171115.1 Neogale vison | reverse complement strand
AAAATGCTTGTTGCATCTATCTATTAAATATGCACAGTTGTGTTTAGCCTTCATTTTGCAAAAATGGAGATGGCCATTTCCTATCTACAGGATTAGATTGTGCAATATCTTTTTTTTTAAAGATTTTATTTATTTATTTGACAGAGAGAGAGATCATAAGTAGGCAGAGAGGCAGGCAGAGAGAGAGTGGGAAGCAGGCTCCCTGCTGAGCAGAGAGCCCGATGCGGGGCTCGATCCCAGGACCCTGAGATCATGACCTGAGCCGAAGGCAGATGCTTAACCGACTGTGCCACCCAAGTGCCCCTGTGCAATATCATTTTTATTGAATGAATGAAAGGTCACATTAATTTATAAAAACTGGTATTTAAGTTTAGAGCCATATGCTAATTCAAATAATAAATGAATTTATGCCAATGGAAATGATAGAAGATAAATTCATTTTCCCATGGAAACAAGATTTCGGTAGAGGGTTACGTTCCTGAAAAGGTGGATTCCCAAGCCTTACTAATTCACATATGACAACAATTACCATAATTAACAACTAATATTCCTTCTTATTATTCATCACAAAGCTATCTAAGTGTCAATTAATCAGCAAGTTAATATAGGAATGAATAGCATACAGGATATTCACTTACCTTTATTTAGCAGAACCCAGCAAGAGAGAACTTGCTTGATTGGGAAGGCTTTCAGGAGCAGCATGGGAAGAAAAAAGCTAGACACAGAAGTTTAGAAAAAAGCTACTTTAAGCTCCATGCTGTGGAATAGGTCACTAGCGAGATGCATTGGTAGGGGTCTCTAATAGGAAAAAAAAAAAAAAATGAAGGCCAATATGTTTAATATTTTTAACCTATCTGAAATGGTGATGGTAGTGATGATGATGATGATGATGATTTTGTTCTTCTATCATTTGTAATGTTTGCATAATTGACCTCGGCTTATGGGGTAGAACTGGTTGGTCTTGGTATTCCGTTTAACAGTGGCTTGTGAAGAATGGCAATCAGCCTCATATTCTCATTAATGAGGCACCAGGACAAAGTTTTCTGGTGGCTCCTGGGAAAAAGTCCTTCCTTACTTTTACCAGAGAACAATGGAAAGCCAGACTCTCCAGCCAGATGTGAATGAGGTATCAGGTTGCCCTAATGTCGATAGCAGCTGTATTAAAATTACATGGAAATTGAGCTAAGGGGGGAAAAGCTAACACATACAGAAATGTGGAGCTGGGCATTGCAGAGAAATGGAGAAAATCCCAAATTGAACCACTCAAGCAATTTGTTCTTCATCTGGACTTTTAGTTATGGGAGGCAATGAAATCCCTTTAGTTTGAGTGGGGTTCCTGTTACCATCATTAAAAGTATCCTGATGTGGAAAAACAAAAAAAAAAAAGGAAAAAAAGCATCCTGATGTGTTATGTATGAGGAAACACATGGGACTTTCAGGAAAGCTGCTAAATCAGATTGAAAGGTAAGTCAAGTACAAAGTCTGACATTATTAGCAACAAGAGTAAGCCATAGCCAGAAGGGGAAAAGGTTAATAAAATTACAAGTGGCTATTATTTTGAAGAAATGAAGAAATAATTTATAAGAACAAATTGTGTCATTCTTACCTTATGTAAAAGATACTTTATAAATTTTTATTGGGAGAGAGTGAGCTAGCATGTGAGCATGAGTTGGGGAAGGGGTAGAGGGAGAGGGGGAAGAGAGAGAATCTTAGGCTCTATGTGGGGTGTGGAGCCTGACTCAGGGATCAGTCTCGTGACCTTGAGATCATGATCTGAGCGGAAATCAAGAGGGAGACCCTTAACTGAATGAGCCACCCAGACATCTTTGTAAAAGATACTTTAAAAGATGGATTAAATAAGCTTTCCAATGCCAAAATAGATTGCATGAGTAAGGCCATCTCTATATTGGTTTGAGGCTCTCTCTGCTACTCAGTAGCTGGCAAACTATTCCCAGAGTGCCAGCATCATCTGGGGTCAGCCTGTGGCCGCGGGGTCACATACTCAGGTTGCCTGTTTCCTATCATCATCTATGGAATCATAGCATTTCATTCTCCATAGAACTAAGTGGATTGTTTTCTTTTTTTTTTTAATTTAATTTTTTTCAGTGTTCCAAAATTCATTGTTTATGTACCACACCAAGTGCTCTGTGCAATATGTGCCCTCCATAATACCTACCACCAGGCTCACCAAACCCCCCACCCCCCTCCCCTCCAAAACCCTCAGTTTGTTTCTCAGAATCCACAGTCTCCAGGAGATTATAATGCGCTTATGGGCTGGTGCCTGGATTCTTTCCTTGTTATAGTGTAGAATAAAATTTGCATCATGCTTTGAAAAATACAATCGTCTAGCAAAACACAAGCATTACTTCAGTAACAATACAAAAATATAATTTTAAGTGAAACAGAAAGCCAACTGCCTTGCATATATAGCAGCATCTGAGATTTAGGATTGAAAGAGTCAGTAAGAAGGGGAGAAGATGATGAGGACAAATTCTCTGTATTTTTTTTTTTTTCACTTTTTCCTGAAGTAAAAATAAATAAATAAAACCTTTATTTATTTATTTTTTAAGTGATCTCTACACCCAACAAGGGACCTGAACCTACAACCCTGAGATCAAGAGTCGCTGGGTCTGCTGACTGAGCCAGCAAGATGCCCTTCGTAAAGGTAAAAATCTTGCAACTACCGTGTGACCTGAAGAGAAGTCATAACGACGTGAGTGAATTCTTTTCTGCCCAGCACATTTCGTTCCTCGCTGCATTTTAAAAATCTAAAATTTAACTTATATCAGGAAAAACTATAGTAACTAAAATGACACAAAGATTAAAAAGCTGGTTAATTAATTAACACTTTTTTCCCTCTCCCCCACGTAGGGAAGTTCCTATTCTACCCTGGATTTAACTCTTTGGTCCTCTTCCTTCTTAAGCAGAGCTATTTTCACATCAAAACTCCTTTAATTTCAAGACTAATTTAAGCGCTTCTCCTCCAAATATTCACTCTGACATTCGTCCTTTTTCTTTTCTTTCTAAGTTTGAGACTAAGACTGCACGTGTATCCATTTCCTCACCCTCCCAGGAGCCAGCCTTTCCCCCATTTTCCCTTCCCTCCTCACTGCATCCTACCTCGCTGGGGCAAGAGGCAGGCTTTACTCTAAATTGGCCTGTTAATACAACATACCACAGAACAAAACAAGTCAATGCTTAGATTCTGGGCTTCAGAAATGTAAGCTAAGTGTCAGTCAGAGCCGCTGTTCCCTGTCTCAGAGACAGTATTCAAGTTTGCCAGACGAGAAGAGGGGGGCGGGGGGAGGGAAGCTGGAAGGGAAAGCTGGAAGGGAAGCTGGAAGGGAAAGGTTTAGATAGTGGTGTGATTTTTCCCAGGAAATGGGCTTTGTGCCCTAGCTGATGTCTGAGGCCAAATACCAGGAAAGAGAAAAACAGTAGAAATCCTAATTAAAGCAATGGTTGAGGGTGTGTTTGAGTTTGGGGGGTGTTCTGAACCCCAATTCGAATAAAGTCCTGGGAGTCAGCACCACCTCAAGGGCCCCTTTATCCAACATGGCGTGATGTGGGTAGGGGTTGTCTTTGACGTGTCTAGGCACAAGTGGTCTGAGATAGCCTGAGAGAATCCTTGTGCCAGCATGGTATGCGGGCCCAGACAAGTGTTTTTCCAAGCCTTTGTAGTCATTCCAGGTCATTGTAGTAATGAAAAAATTGGAACAAAAATCTTCAAAGTTAAGGAGGAGGCTCACAGGCCACTTATGTGCCACTGGCCTGACCTGCCAACCGGATGAGAAATGGGATGGGAGACAGGTCAGCCGAAGCCAGCCTCGACTGAACAAATGGGTTGAGGCCTGGTCCTGTGGCCTGATACACTCATTGGTCACCACTTGTGTTTTCTGTTTTTTTCCACGTTTACTTCATTGAAGAAGAAGAATTGATTACTTTGTCATAAAACTTGTAACCCAAATAGCATTTGCCTGCTTATGTCACTTCAGGATTTTAAAAATGTATGTCTATCCCAAATACAATAGTGAAACAGGGATTTGAGCCCAGGGAAAAGGTTGAGGCAATTTAAAGCATCACAGACAGAATTAATTGTTTACAAGATTTTTATTTATTTATTTATTTTTGCTACCCTTTGCTACTCTTGCTGCCGCTTAAAATTGCAGTAGATCAAATGTTTAGCTAAACATGATAAGAATGTAAATTCTGTCAATGATTATACTGCAGTTCATTCTGAGAGCTGTTCATGAGAAATAGGAGGAAAATTAAAAGAAAAACAGTTTTCACATGTTGCAGATGGTGAGATTTATTATATTTTTCCTCTTGTAACTGGTTTGTTTCACTTAGCATAATGTCTTCAGAGTTCATCCATCTTGTAGTCTGTGTCAGAATTTCCTTCTTTTTTAAAAAATTTGATTTTAATTCCAATATAGTTAACAGAAAGTGTTAAATTAGTTTCAGGAGTGCAATATAGCACGCTTCGATAATTCCTTATATTACTCCATGCTCATCAAGGTGTGCTCTTAATCCCCTTCAGCAGATGGTGATGTTGAACTGAACATTCTGGAAAGCAGATAGTTTAAAACTTCTGCAGGATGCCACTGATGATTTAAAAAAAAACACTTTTAAATACATTTTTGCTAATAAAACTGCAGGAACAGACACAATAATTCAGAATAAAGTTTGTTGTTTGTTTATTGAGTTTAAAGTTTAGGCCTTTTCCTGTAACTGTCCTGTGATTTTTTTTTTTTTTTTGACCCAGGTTTTCTGAAGCTAAAATTTTAAAAAAATGAGGACATAGTGGGATGCCTGGGTGGCTCAGTGGTTTAAGCCTCTGCCTTCGGCTCAGGTCATGATCTCGGGGTCTTGGGATTGAGCCCCACATTGGGCTCTCTGCTCAGCGGGGAGCCTTGCTTCCTCCTCTCTCTCTGCCAGCCTGTCTGCCTACTTGTGATCTCTGTCTGTCAAATAAATAAATAAATAAATATCTTTAAAAAAAAAAATGAGGACAGAGTAACAGTACCAAGTGAAGATTGTCTGCTACATAGGTGCTTCAAAAACAACCTTTTTTGAATGAGTGAATATTCTCTCCCCTTTTCTAAATATTATAGTACTGTTGATTCATCTCATTTATTATCTTGAAAACCCATATTTATCATAGAGGCAACTAAAACACTTTATTTTTGACAATATTTCCGTGAAATCATGTCTTTCTTACTGCATTCCTTGGTTTTCTATACTTGAGCACGAGAATTTTTGATTGATTACATCATGTGCTTTTAAGATTAAACTAATTTGTGCTTTTTCTATTTTTTTCAGTTGGTCTCAAAATATAGACTCTGTTAACCATGTTTCCACAATATGTAAGTTTTAGAGAACTAGAAGCAACATTATTAATTGGTGTGTATAAATATCTAAGTTTAGAAGTTTTCTATGATTCATGGAGTGGCTATTAGAGTCCTACCAAATTCCTTACTAGTAGTAAGTTCAAAATGCTTAACTGAAATCCACAGTTACTATTAATTTTATTTGACTCATGTTGAAAATAATGATAATCAACCAAAAGCTAGAATATACTGGAGAAATAATAATAAAATGCATGTTATCGTAGACAGAATAGTGTCTCCCACACACACACCCCCTAGGATCCATGTCCTAACTCCCAGAATCTGTGAATGTGTTTCCTTAAATACTAACGGGACTTTGCAGAAATCAGGTTAAAGATATTGAGGTGGGATGGTGGCACCTGAGTAGTTCACTTGGTTAAGCACCTGCCTTTGACTCTGGCTGTGATCCCAGGATCCTGGGATCGAGCCCCACATTGGGCTTCGTGCTCAGCAGAGAGCCTGCTTCTCCCTTTCCCTCTGCTGCTCCCCCTTTTTGTGCTTTCTCTCTATATATATAAGATAAATGAACAAAATCTGGGGTGAAAACAAAGATATTGAGATGGGACTAACATCTGAGGTTATTCAGGCGGGCCCACTGTAATCACAGAGGACTTACAAAGAGAAAGAGGAAGGCAGGAGCCTTGGAAAGAAGGCTGGAGATAGGATGATGAAAACAGAGAGTTTTGAAGAAGCTAGGCTCCTGGCTTTGAGGATGGAGGCAGGTACCACCCGCCAAAGGATCCAAGTGGCCTCTTGAAGCTGACATAGGCAAAAAAAACCAGATTCTGTCTCCCAGAGCCTCCAGAAGAAACAGCCTTGCTGACATGCTGATTTTAGAACTCCTGACCTCCAGAACTGTAAGATAATAAGTTTGTGTTGTTTTAAAGTTGCAAAGTCTGTGGTAACTTTCCTCAACAGCTAAAATGAATACAGTTCCAGGACAAAAGAAGATTAAGGTAAAGACATAGACTGTGTCTATGCGGGCCTAGCTCCTCCTGACTGAAATCCTCCCAGAATTGGCCTTTATATCATAGGATTGTGAGCTACCTCGTTCAGCAGGAGGGCATCAACCTGAAACCCTTAGAGCAGAAGTTCTTAATCGGGAGCATATAGATCCCTGAGGAGGTACTGCACTGTCCCTCCACACCCCAAACAAATTGAATGTATTTACTTGGGGAAAATATCCATAGCTTCCCTTAGTTTCTGCAAGTAATTTCAGTATCTAAAAAACTTAAAGAAGCTTTACATTGGTTTACTTGTTGTCTAATTTTATTAAATAATCTGCAAACTTGCCCACTGTCATCCAGATTGCAATCATATAAAGATATGGAAGAAATTGGTTAGTGACTTCAGATGAGCGATTTTCAGCCTGATCAGGCGCCAATGTTGAGTACACTCTACAAATACGGGGTGTGTTCATATAAGCTAGTCCTCTGGCTCCTGTAAGCTTTGTGTCAGTAAACTGTGGACTTTCAGATTTGTGAGCAGGCCTTTCACTTTGGAAGCCACTTAACTTAAAATGTTTTTAGTTAATTCTTATATGAGTCTCTGAGGGTCAGAAAGAGGCTCTTGAGGCTTCGTACTAATCAGGAGTGATCAGGGATTTCCGTGCAGGCCTGAATTTTCACTGAATCTGGGCAGCGGTATGGTGGAGGAAGAATGAGTCAGGGTTTCTTAAGGAGCACACAAAGAAGAGGGTATTGAGTAGGTATACCCTGTAGTATACAGTCGGCAGTGGTTCTCAGGCGTGGTTTGGGACCAGCAGCATTCACATCACCTGGGAACTTGTTAGAAATACGGTCCCCCCAGGTCCATTCCATTCTCCCTGTCAGTGCCACACTTACTGAAGCTCTGGGGACAGGGCCCAGCAACCTGTGTTTTAATGTGCCTTCTAGGCATTTTAAATGCCAAAATTGGAAAATCCTATCCTGAATTATAAAATCCCTTACCGGCCTATAGAGTGGCTTGTATTGATTTTGTATTCGAGAAGCAATATTCAAATTATAAGTTCGTTTTCCAGGATGTAGAGGGGAAAGAGGAAAGGCAAAGCAAGTGAACAGGAAAAGGAGATATTAGTTTGATTTTTTTCATCCCTTTTCTCTTCTTGAAAGATAGGCTAACACAGTCCTTTACTTACCACTTGTGGTCACAAATAACTTTCTTTTTAGGTAGCTAGCTTGTAACTTAAAAAGCACTGGGATTCAGTGAGAAGGTTTTGAGGGGTTTATGAGCCTCTTAGGCATTTTTCCTGTGATTAGATCTTTATCATCAGGTCAGTAGTTCAGCCTTAGCTAATCTCCTGCAGTTTGAAAAGCGAAGCTTATAAAATCAAGCTTATCAAGGGCAAATTAGATTAAAACAAAATACATTGGCTGGGCAAACACTAATGGACCCAGCAATCTAATTTAAAATTTTCTTACCCTTCCTAACTTAACCTATTCACTTAACTTCTGCATGACCTTTCTTAGTTTTAATGTTCAACCAGGTGTGCCTACATCTAGGCTCACCCCATGACAAAAGTTAAATAGGAAACGGTGCTGTCACAACAGATATAAACCAGGCAAACAGGGATGTATGAGTTCTAACTAAATTCCAGAGGCCAAGATAAATAGAAGATTACCAAGTGAAGGAATTGTGGTGAATGCTTCAAAAACTCTTTCCTCAGCTCTTATTTCCCATAATGTTTTTAGGCCTGTCCTCCCCTTTGACTTCTGCTATCTCAAATACTCACCCTGTCCTGACCACTGGCATTTTCTTTGGCTGATGGACTGGATGTCCTTGAAGTCTAAGGGCAGCCCTGATGCTGACTACATCATCTTTATGGAACGTCAGCAATTCCCTTCCATCCTGTAATTGTCCTTCAAGCTCAGTCTTAAGTGCAAGATTTTTAATTAAAATATTCTTGTTGGATTTGTTCACAATGTCATTTATCTTACTGAGACTCCTTATTAGGTGGATGACTATTACAAATTGTCTTATTTCTCTTAATTACATCCTCTGTATTAAAAATCAACTTCAACTGAGTTTTCAGAGCAGAGCTTAATCAGTGCATCTTGCATAGTTTCAGGCCTGATCATGCATCATCTACACAGCAAAGCTTCTCCAGGCACAGTCACATCTATATCTTCATTAAACAACTTTTGCCTACCCTCAGTTGTTCAAAATGTCCTTCTGTTTTATGACCAACCACTTAACATTCCACTACTTCCCATCAAGACTTCTCCTTCTCACACAGTATTTTCTCCACCATCTGTGTACCATTTCTCCCCTATTTCTCCCATTCATCCCCTGAGTCTTTCTGATCTTAGTTTACTCCTACTGGAGGAAGAAAAAGAAGAGAACCCTCCCCTCCACTTTGCATCCCTTTAATAGATAGCATTCCATGTCACTCTAGCCAAGGTTCTTGAAAGTCTACTGCACCCTTGTTATTTCTGCTTCCTTGCATCTTAATTCACTGAAATCCTATTAATTTAAAGATTGTTTATTTATTTTAGAGAGAGAAAAAACACACACAAGTGAGCATGAGTAGGGGAGGGGCAGAGGGAGAAGAAGAGAATCTCAAAGCAGACCCCTTGCTGAGGGGACGGCAGATGGGGGAGTGTGGGTGGTGACAGAGGGCTGGATCTCAGACCTTGAGATCTTGAGCTGACCCCAAAGCAAGAGTCAGATGCTTAACTGACTGAGCCACCCCAGGCACAACCTGAAGTCTTATTTTTGATGCCATAATGATGTCCAAATTGCTGTCTACACGTCCTTAATAATCAACATATTGGTAAACCCAATGGCTTTTTGCCATTGTTTTGCCATTTGTTAAGACTTAATGGGGTTTATTTGACATCTTTGGGTGCTTATTTCTTTTTAAAACTCCCAAATCTCTTGACTTCTAGGATGTTTTCTCTGGGTTCTCAAAGTCCTTTGCCCCTCTTTTTAATCTAATTTCTTAAATTTGATGCATTTTAGGATTTCAACCTACTATATTTCTGATGAACAGTAAACTGTACCTTTAGCCATTCTCCTGATGAGTCAAGTCAGAAATTTTTGTCTGATTAGAGGTAAAATTTACTCCTTTGCTTGTCCCATGGTAAGATTTTATTTTATTTTATGTATTTATTTTTAAGATTTTGTTTTTTTATTTGACAGAGGGATCACAAGTATGCAGGCAAGGGTCGGGGGGAGCAGGCTCCCTGATGAGCAGAGAGCCTTATGCAGGGCTTGATCCTAGGACCCTAAACTAAGATCATGACCTGAACTGAAGACAGAGGCTTAACCCACTGAGCCACCCAGGTGCCCCCCGTGGTGAGATTTTAACATACATCTCTTAAATACATCCCTGTGCTGATTACCTTTCCCCACACCCTTCCCAACCTTGGTAATTCATACTCACTATTCAATAGTCATCAGAGACTTTGTCCTTACCAGGAAATCTTCCCTAGCCCCAAAAGCAGTCTCTGAACAGAACTGCATTAAACAAAACTTGAAGTATTAAAGTAACTCCATCTCTCTCTGGCCAAATGACTGCACATTTCCTGTTCACAGTTAAGAAAAGCAACTGAATTGAGTTATTTAAGACTAACTTGCATTTAAGTTCTGGTAGCTGTCTCTTAGAGCCTGTTAACTGGCCTTACCATCTGCCATTGTTTCCATTATCAAGCATAAGCAAGCATAAAGCTATGAAAATGAGATGGGAGAAATACTCAACATGAACCCCCCGATTCAGTGTTATTTGCATACAAGATAAACTACCAGTTCTTCTAGAGCAGCTCCAGAGAGCCATAGTTCCTAGAAAAAAATGGGATATGTCTTCTGCACGTATTCCCCTTTATTTCTGTCCTTCCTTTTAGTTCCTGGTGCCCCTGTCTCTTGAGTGTCTAACAGATTTAAATATTTGAAGATCACTTGCCCCATACCTCTAATATTATATCTATTATTACTTTGTTTTTCCCTAGAATTAGCTAGGCTGAAGAAAGCTAATTTTAAATATGCTTATATAAAACTTAGACCCTTCTGAACCTTTACAGAATTTGGTATGAGGGCAATGCATACAATAAATCTGTTAAACCCTTGATTGTAAATATGAAATATAATATTAATGATTAAACTCAGAGGTTTCCTGACTTTTAATGAGATTTTATGCTGTTTATATTAAAACCCTTATTTTTCATAAGTTTAAGAAATGTAGAGGAGAATCTGAGTGGCTCAGTCAGTTAAGCGTCTGCCTTCAGCTCAGGTTGTGATCCCAGGGTCCTGGGATGGAGTCCAGCATCAGGCTCCCTGCTCAGCGGGGAGTCTGCTTCTCCTTCTTCTTCCCACTTGTACTTTCTCACTCATTCTCTCTCTCTCTCTAATAAATAAATAACATTTTAAAAGAATAAATGAAGAGATGACTTCAACTAGGTTAGAAAGGTAAAATGATAGGCCCTCTACATGTAAAGAAATCATAAGAGTAGAATTATCTTTATTGGTAGGGATAAACTAGGTAATTAAAACCACTTTTCCTACTGAAAAGTAGAAAACCTGTATCAAATATGTTGCCAAAAAAATTCACTTGTGGGGTTCCTGGGTGGCTCAGTGGGTTGAGCCTCTGCCTTTGTCTCAGGTCATGATCTCAGGGTCCTCAGATCAAGCCCTGCATCGGACTCTCTGCTCAGCGGGGAGCCTGCTTCCTCCTCTCTCTCTGCCTACCTCTGCCTACTTGTGATCTCTCTCTCTGTCAAATAAATTAAAAAATAAAATCTTTAAAAAAAAAAAAAAGAATTCACTTGACATTATCAGAATCCTAACAAGGTAGTAAAACACTAGGGGATGAGAAGACAGAAATACAAATAATTGAGTCTTGATGGAAAATCGGAGAAATGCCAAATCCCTTCAGGGTTGCTTTGGCCCAAGAGTCTTCGGTTAACCTAATGGTGGTGGCAAGGAAACTCATCCCGACTACTGAAAGAATATGGGGGATAGGGAATGAAGCACTCCAGAAGACACCAGTGGTAGGGACTCTTCTAAACCTTTAGATTAGGGCTTTAGATTAGGGCTCAAAGGTGGCCTTATAGGGAGTCAGTGTCAGGGTCCACTGGGAATCAATCTCCTGCAGACTCTCCTGCAGAGAAGGCACAATAGCTTGAGGGCATCTGAGAGGTTCTGAAACAGCCTGATCCTAGCACTCAAACTATTATTTACATGCAGTGTAACTGGTATTTGAATTTGTACCTAAAATCTACAGTATATGAGTTAAAATCTTTTTATGTAATTTGCTTCTTTGTTCCTTTTTCTACTATTGTGAATTCTGTAACCATTTTCTCATTTATTTGCCTCTAACTTAAATTTTATCTTGATCTAAATTTGATCTCCAATCTTTGAATTGAAGTCTTTAATCAGTTTCGGGAAATTCTTAGTTGTTACCACTTCCAATATCCTCATTCTTGCCTCATTCTTTGTTTCCCTTTTTTCCTTCTAGGACTTAAGTTAAATGTATGTTAGTTCTTCTAGAAAAATACAACTCAATGAAACTGATAAAAAAAAAAAAGGAGGTTGTAAATCTGAATAATACTCTTCTATTAAGAGAATAAAATCTGTAATTAAAGATTTATTATACAGCTAAAATAATATTATCATGATATCACAAAGATAGAGAAATAAAACTAGGACCAGAACTGGAAACGAGAAAATATAACAGTGTGCATATGGACATTTGACTTGTGGAAAAGTAGCCCTGGAGAGTGTTGGGGAAATGACAATGATTTCCAAATACCATGTTGTGAAAATTGGATATTCATGTGGAAAAGTAATGAAACTTCTTTCAACATCCTGCCACAAACAAAAATCAGTTACAAATCAATTGCAAATTTAAGCATGAAAGTAAAAATTATGATGTTTTTAGAAGAGAGAATATGAACTTGTGATGTGTAGAAATTTAAACAGAACCAAACACTAAGGAAGACTGATATCTCTTATTCAATGAAATTGAGATCTGTGTTTCTCTAAATACATCATTAAGAAGATAAAAATTTAAGCCACAATATGAGAAAACATCCGTTTTCTCATTTGAGAAACATAAACACACAGAGCACTCAGTTTTTATTGAAATAATATATCATATTATGTAAATGTTTAGAGTAACACAAATCTATAACCCTATTTTAGAAAATGTATTTTTACATTTCATTGTGTATATGCATGAATATTTTTATATTGTAATCATGGTATACATGCAATTGTGGATTATTTTATTGTAACATAAGTGTTTTGATTTTCTACATTGCTTATTTCTAAAATATAGATATAAAGTATCATATGTAATAAAAGTTGGAACTAATATATATCAATATTTTAAAGAGAAGGAAGTTTTATTGGCACAAATATGGCATAAGTGCATGACACATGGAAAATACCCAGTAAATTAGTCTCTATTACTTAATATGTTTTATGGTTTCCCATTATAAAAATTGAATGGATTAAAATGAATCAAGTATTAGAAAAGCTTTCATATTTTAAGACATTGTGGTAGCCTTTAGTTATATTAAAATTTCTGAGTTAAAGACTTAATGTTTAAATTAAATTTAGCCCATCTTATTTAGAAAGTAGAGAATTCCATAGTAATAAAATAACAAACATCAAAAAAAGAAATTACAATATATGAAAAATATTTTTAACTGTGAGACAGACATTTTAGTTATTTAAAATTCCAGAAAAACATGAACATAAAATCCATACTATTCAAGCTGTAATTTGATTCTTGCTTAAAACTCATCATGAAATACTATCCCAGTTAAACTTAATGAATGTTTTTAAATATCAGTTATTAGATACAATGTAATATGTTCAGGAGAACTAGATTGTATTCCATATTCTGCTGCTTAAAAGTTTTGTGATGTTGGATACATTTAACTTCTCTGTGTCTAGGTATCCTTTATTATATGAAGACACTTTACCTGACAAAAGTTTACACTTAAAATTTATAATATATTTTATATATTTGTATGCATGATTTCTGCTTGTGTACATCACATATACAGGAATATGTAAATACAGAAATGATAAGGCATTCCTCTACTTCATGTTGTTCTTTCAAATTTTGTATTTATTGCTTTGTCATCCCCATAAACTTTATCCTAGCAGTAACAGTCTACACAGAGGGAAAAAATGTGTTTACGACAAAAGAGGTGATTTTATTTTTTAAGTTTTAATTTATTTTTTTATTTTATTTATTTATTTAAATAATGTCTCCACCCAACATAGCGTCCAAACTCACAACCCCTGAGTCAAAAGTCCCATGCCCTTCTGACTAAACCAGCCGGGTGTCCCATGATTTGATTTTAATAATAGTTACCAATAACCAACTAGTCAGCTTGTATTAGCTTTGGTAACTGTGTTAGGTCCTGCTTTCTGAATGCAAAAATATATGAGCAACTGTACCTTACTATTTTAAAATACCTCTTGGGCACCTGGGTGGCTCAGTTGGTTGGGCGACTGCCTTTAGCTCAGGTCGTGATCCCGGAGTCTCAGGATCCAGTCCCACATCGGGCTCCTGCTCAGTGGGGAGTCTCTTTCTCCCTCTGACCCTCTCCCCTCTCAGGCTCTCTCTCACTCACTCTCTCTCTGAAATAAATAAATAAAATCTTTTTTAAAAAATAAAATAAAATACCTCTTAGTTGGCTCAGTGGATTGAAGCCTTGGCATTTGGCTCAGGTCATGATCTCAGGGTCCTGCTCAGGCTCTCTGCTCAGCGGGGAGCCTGCTTCCTCACTCAACCCCAACCCCCTGCTCTCTGTGCCTGCCTCTCTGCTTACTTGTGGTCTCTGTCTGTCAAAGAAGTAAATTAAAAAAACAAAAAACTCTTAGTAATTACCAACATTAACACAGATAGGAATCACCAGATGATACAGATAAGATTCACACTCTGATACTGTAATGTTCAGGACCCAAGATTCTGCCTTTCTAATGACTCCCAGATGATCCCATGCTGCTAGTGCTCCGGTCATCCTTGGACACGAAGGGTGAGCCTCCTTGACTGACTTCTGTTTAAAAGTTCCCCAGGCTTCCCTCCCCCCCAATTACTTATTTCCTTTGGTGTTTGGCATTCTGTAGTTCTTCCCAGGTTATTATCTCAGGGTCTTAACCTGCTGGAACTATACTCTGCATATTAAAAAACACCCACCTCCCCCCAACAAAATACCCCCATGCACTCTCATTTCAAATTTATTTTCAACCAACTGTACTGTCAGTTACTGAAAACATCTGTATTATGAAAGTTTTCCATTCTTATTAAAAATATCCTTTTTCTTTTTATAGATCTATCTTCAGAAGGGTAAGACTTAGTTGGGACCAAACAGACCAGATGCCAGGAGCACAAATATTAGACTCCAGTTTAAATGAGCTCAGGGCTGCAGACAACATGGGCGGGAAGAAAGTGAGGTGGAAATAGAAGAGAAATGCATTTGCTAAAGGAGTCCTTGAGTTTAAATTTAGTCACCCACAAGGGAATTTAATTTTGTACGTCCAGAAGCTGACAGACAAGCCTGGGGTAAGAGTAAACTGCGTCCTAACATGGTGTCTACCCATCTTTGTACATGCTGCAGATGGTTTTATTTTCGCATATTAATTTGGCAGAGTACTGAGTGTGGAAGCTCCTTGTGTCTGTCTTTTCTTCACCCTAAATCTAACTTTGGATGAAATAAATGCCCAACAGCCTCCCAATCCCACTCTTTGGTAGGATTCACAGACGCCAGGATAAACTAACAATTTTCTCAAGTTCTTCACTATTTGTACTGGATTTTTATTGCTTCCTGCCTTAGCAATGATTACCTGTTTCTGTTACACTAACGAATGAAGCATGTGTGTATGTCTGTGTGTGGAAAAGTGTTTACTTGTCTTTTTCGTTGATAGTTCTCCATTTCAATAGTAGCTGCATCCAAACTTGACATAGGTACAGAAGAATACAATGCAAAGGTCCAAGATGTTGAGCTTTTTTAAAAAATTAAATTTAATTTAATTAACATATAGTGTATTACTAGTTTCAGAGGTAGAGTTCAGTGATTGATCAGTTACATATAACACTGAGTGCTCATTGCATCGTGTGCCCTCCTTAATGCCCATCAGCCAGCCATCCCATCCTCCTACCTACCTCCCCTCCAGCAACTCTCAGTCTTTCTCTGATGGTTAAGGGGCCTTATGGTTTGTTTCCCTCTCTGATTTCATCTTATTTTATTTTTCCTTCCCTTCCCCTATGTTCGTCTGTTTTGTTTCTTAAATTCCACATATGATTTAAATCATGATATTTGTCTTTCTGTGACTGATTTATTTTGCTTAGCATAATATCCCCTAGTTCCATCCATGTTGTTGCAAATTGCAAGATTTCATCCTTTCTGATGGCTAAGTAATATTCCATTTTATATATTATATATATAACATATAAAATCATGTCTTTATCCATTCATATATATATATATAAAATCAATCATGTCTTCTTTATATATATATATATATATAATCAATCATGTCTTCTTTTTTTTTAATAGATTTTATTTATTTGATAGAAAGATCACAAGTAGGCAGAGAGGCAGGTAGAGAAAGAGGGGGAAGCGTGCTCCCTGCCGAGCAGAGAGCCCGATGCAGGGCTCGATCCCAGGACCCCGAGATCACGACCAGAGCCGAAGGCAGAGGCTTTAACCCACTGAGCCACCCAGGCGCCCCTCAATCATGTCTTCTTTATCCATTCATTTGTCGATGGACATCTGGGCCCTTTCTATAGTTTTACTATCGTGGACCATTGCTCCTGTAAACATTGGGGTGCAGGTTCCCTTTGAATCACTGTTTGTATCCTTTGGGTAAGTACCTAGTAGTATGATTGCTCAATCATAGGGTAGCTCTGTTGTTACTTTCTGAGGAACCTCTGTACTGTTTTCCAGAGTGGCTATACCAGCTTGCATTCCCACCAACAACAGTGTAGGAGGGAGCCCCTTTGGAGATGCTGAGCTTAATACCATTATAACAGCACTCTAACCAGTCTGCAGGGTTAACTTGCTTCAAGTTAACACAGTCTTTACTTGCTGACCTAAGTCCCTTGATCTTTGGCAGACTTGCCACTGGCCTTGAGGAGTGAAGGACCAAGACTCCCAGGCCACAGAGACCAGCAATTCTGAAGCCACCTCAGCTTTTTGATTAGTCTAGCATTTTTTTTTTTAGCAAAATGTTTCTCTTTTTTCAGGTCATGAAAATAATTTTACTTACCTCCTTTTGTGAATATGTAGATATCGCCCTTCTGAAAGAACAGAGTGTTCCTACACATCATCGAACAAGAACTGGACCTGCTTGCACAACCCCTGGGGCACTGAGATAACATTTGTAGTTGCCACCATCAAGTCTGGTCGTAATCAAGAAATGTTGCAGACCACCCCCATCACTGATTAATCCCCCTAAACCTTTTTCAAAACCCATGGACCAAGGACAAACCTCAGAGTTGGCTCTTGGACAAGAGTCTGCCTTCTCCCCAGGTGGCTGGCCTCCTAAATAAGGCTCAGATTCCTTTCTAATCAAAACCTTTACTTGAGTGTTGGCCTTTCAAGTGATAGGCAGCCAAACTTGGGGTTTGGTAATACTATGAGTGAGATTTGGGGGTTATCTTTCTTGGAGTAGGGGTAGATGTGTTTTCTTTTTGGGAGAGTGAACCAATTGAACACACTTTTTTTTTTTTTTTAAAGATTGTATTTATCTGAGAGAGAGAGAGAGAGAGCGAGAGCGAGAGAGAGAGAGCACTCACAAGTATGGGAGTGTGCAGAGGGAGAGGGAGAAGAAGGCTTCTGGCAGGGAGCCTGACTCAGGGGTTGATCCCAGGACCCCAGGATTATGACCCAAGCCAAAGGCAGATGCTTAACCGACTGAGCCACCCAGGTGCCCCTGAACCAACACTTGATAACTAAAATGGTGGTCTTTGGTAGTTATTATGCTGTTTGCCAAGTGTTTCCTGTTCCTTTACCTCCAGGCTACCATGGAAGATCTATCAGTTCCTGTTGAAGTTATAGGCGGCCATGGGATCTGCTGTGGACAATCACGTGTAATCAGAAATGGTACATATCAATTTTGAGAGGAAATTATAATGATCACAGAAGCTTCTACCTCTTGAGGAGTATTGGTCAGAGCCCTCTCTGACCCACAGTGAACATCAATGTAAGCAAGAAAAAATTTGATTGGGGTAAGCCATCATTACTAGAGATAGTTTCTTACTACAACATAATCTAGCATTTATTCCGTCTAATGTAAACTTTAGCTTGCTCAGTCTCTGTCCTCCTACTCTTTTCTGATTCTTTCTTTTTCTTTCTTTCATCTCTCCCCCACTCCCTCAAGCCTTACTGCTTTTTTCAGTCTGTATTCCTTAAACTGTGATAGTCTTTTTCAGAGTCCGTTAAGAGTTAACACATAAGTACGTACCAGTGTCTATTCTTGAAGGGTCAACTCTGGTAAATGCCATACGACTCAAATAGAATTCATACTGACAATATAAATTATCTCTGTATCATCTGGAAATGACTCACATTAGCTAATCACTGGCCTTCCAAGTACTGGCCATATGTTTTTGTTGTAAATACTATTAGCTGATGGGCTGTAGCCATTATCTAAATTAGCAGATATTTAAGCCTGGATGAGCAGAATGAAAATCCTTGACAGTTGGCAGCGTGTGTAGACTCTGTTGTCTTTAGCTGCAGGGAAGGTGAACGTCAAGAAGCTCAGTGGCTTGTCTTTCTTTGATCTGTGTGGAATGTACATTTGTCCTCAAAATCTCTTTAGTGAACCACATATATTATTCACAATGAAAACAACTGGAAAATAATTTTAATTTTCCACCAGAGTTTCCAAATACTAGTTTGATTTTTAAGTTTGTAAAGCAATACATCTAACCACAATATAGGCAATGATATTTGGGATGCCTGTATTATAAAATGTGTTTAGTTTTGAGACTATATATACAGAAAGAGAACCGTACAGATGAGTAAGTAAAATATTATCACAAATAGCAAAAAACTAAAGGTATAAGTTGAAATCTAAATGCTTATAAAATATAGGGGTGCCTGGGTGGCTCAGTGGGTTAAAGCCTCTGCCTTCGGCTCAGGTCATGATCTCAGGGCCCTGGGATCGAGCCCCGCATCGGGCTCTCTGCTCAGCAGGGAGCCTGCTTCCTCCTCTTTCTCTCTGCCTACTTGTGATCTCTCTCTCTGTAAAATAAAGAAAATCTTTTAAAAAAGAAATAAATGCTTACAAGATATATGAAAAACGTGTAGCCTTACAAATAATAAGTGAAAGGGAAAGTAAAGCCACAGAGACATATTATTAAATACTGTCACAAAAAAAGATGTCAGAAAGAACTGGGAAAAAGGTATAGAAAATTGAACCTCTTATATTCATAATATAATGTAAAACAGATATGAATGAATTTGGCAATATTTAATAAACCTGAGTGTGATCGTACCCTTTGACCTATGAACTTCACTTCTGATTGTATACCCTAAGGAATCAATCATACATGTTCATGGGGAGCATATAAAAGAATGTTCATTGCAATATTTCTTAAAGATAGCACAAAACTGGAAATCTTTAATAATTCTCTGTGGTGCATGAATGAATGGATTGTATTATACTCAACCAATGAAAGACTATGGAACTTTGAATGAACTGGATCTATAGACTAGATGTGGAAATATATTGGACACACAATATTACATGAAAAAATAAATCAGAGATGGATTCCATTCATGTAACTTAAATTCCAAATTATCATATATTTTTATGTAAACAGATGTCCAAATACTTGATCAGGAAAGACATACCCCACTCAAGAAGTTTTCTCTGAGATGGAGAGAGGCATATCAGGACGGATTATAGAAGGGATTTCTAAAAAAAAAAAAAAGAAAAAGAAAAAAAATTTAAGATTTTTATTTGAGAAAGAGACAAAGCATGAGCGGGGGAAGTGCAGAAGGAGAAGCAGACTCCCTGGTAGGGGGATTTGCTGGGATCATGACCTGAGCCAAAGGCAGACTCTTAACTGACTGAGCCACCCAGGCACCCCATGTAAAAGGGATATCAAATATACCTATAGCATTTTATTACTCTAAAGAAGTTGTAACATAAGGAACAGTGAAAACAACAACAATTAAAAAAACAGTGAAAGTCACTAAAAATGAAAAAATTCAAAACAAAAGAAGAAAAATTATAGATAACACTGGTTAAAATTTTATTACATTTTGTATTTTTTACATAGCTAAGAATATTTTAATCTAATTAAATTCATATTCCTCAAAAATTTTTACATTTTATACATTTTGTATTATACTTTATAGACTTTGCATCACTTTTATTTTTTATTATTATTTTTTAAAGATTTTATTTATTTATTTGACAGAGATCACTGAGTGGAGAGCCTGATGCGGGGCTTGGTCCCAGCACCCTGTGATCATGACCTGAGCTGAAGGCAGAGGTTTTAACTCACTGAGCCACCCAGGTACCCCAACCTTGCATCACTTTTAAAGAACTGTAGTCTATTCTATTGAATGTAGGTGTGGTGGTTAACTCACTGATACATTTAGATTATAGTGGTTCAAAAGGAATAACTGTCTTAGATATGTTTGTATATAAAATTTTAAAGTAGCAATTATAATAATAGTAGTTATTTATTAAATGATCATTGTGTAACAAGTACTTGAGTAAGTGCTTTGAATACAATATCCCATTTAATCTTCATCAAATCCCCTTGAGAAAGAATTATCCAAACTTTAAAATGGACAACTTTTTAATTCCATAAGGGCCCCAGCTTCTGAAGGCCCAAGCGAGCATTCAAACTTGAATTCCCCTATGTGTCCATCATGTTTGCATATGTTCTGTTATCAGGGGCCATCTTCCCACTACACTTTGCTTATGGCATTATATTGAGGCTGGCTTCTTTGTAAAGCTTGATGTGGCTGTTAGTTCATCAACAAAAAAACAATTCCTTCTGTTTCTGAGGACGTAGGCGAGACTGTGTTCTGGTCTCAAAGTTGACTAATGGGTTTTCACCATTGGATGTAAGGGTCACTTTTGCATTTAAACTTGAAGTAAATGTATCTTCCACTTGCTCTTGCTTCTCTTAGGTCTGCCAGACGCAGATGATAAAGACCGAGGTGATGGCAGTGCCTTAGAAGGGAGGAGCTTGGTCTCTGAATCACTATATTGAAGAAAGTCACTCAACTAGGGCTATCACATGAATGAGAAATAAACCTCTATTGTCTTTAAACCAATTTACATGCTGGAATCTCTCAGTTATAGCATCTCAACCTTTATAGACTTATATAATAGAATTCAGAGATCAAAGACAATGAATACTTTCAAGGTTCTCGAAAAAGGATGGCAACTTGTTTTTTTAAAAATTTATATTAATTTGCATGCTCACCAGAAATGTATGAGGGACTGTCTTATTTCATCTGCCAACACTTAATATTTTAAAAACACTTTTATTATTTGATGTGGTATTATTTTTTGAATACATCTTGCTGGTATTCTGTAGAATAGTAATACCCGTGTGTCCCAGCAGTGGTGGGATAACTTAAGACTTTAAATTGAGGAGCATGTTGGTCATGCTAGTTTGGTTAAGGGAGAATGAGATTCATGGGGAAGGAAATAAGTTTCAGGACAAGTGACCTGACCCTAGGAGCATAGTGATATGAAGAACTATGAAAATTGTTTTGGTGAAACTCTGAGCATATGGGGAAGAAATATAAAAATGAACTGGTTAAAAGTACAATAAAGAATGAAGACCTGGGAAAGGATATAAATGCAGAGCTTTCTGGAAGAGTCTCCATAACAGGCATATAGAAATGGGCTACTTGATTCAAACAGCCTGACCTGAGCAAGTAGCAGAGATGGATAGGTTTAAGGTTTCAAAGGGCAGGGGTGCCTGGGTGGCTCAGTTGGTCAAACGTCATGTTCCCAGGGTCCTGGTATCGAGCCCCATTTTAGGCTCTCTGAGCAGGGACCTCCTTCTCTCTCTGCCTCTCCCCCTGCTCCTGCTCTCTTGTTATCTCTCTCTCAAATACATAAAATCTTAAAAAAAATTTAAAAATGATGATGAGTATTCAGCTTGCTTACTGCTTTGCTTACTGCCAACCCAAACTTGGTGTTTCTTTGATGGACCAGTTAAAAGTCCATTCATTCAGCAAATACCTCAACTGCCTTCAGTTTCTCCAGCACACTATTCCCACATGACTCTAAAAGGCCCGCACATAGAGTGATTGTCTACGTATGAGATGATAAAGTCCACGACAGAACAAGGAGTCCTGCCAAAGAGGAGAAAGTGGGGAAATTCCATAAATTAGGAAAACTGCCTTTGAAGCAGAAACCTCTTTACATTTGACTTCGATCTTGGCACACTCAGCCTAGGGAATTCTTCTACAGGAATTTTTTTTTTTTTTTTCATTTAATTACAGTGGCAGCTAGTTTTTCAGGTCACTAACCTGGTTCCAATCCACACACTGCCACTTAATGGCTGTTTGATATTCGATAAGTTTTCTGAACTTTCTGTGCCTCACTTTCATCAATAAATGGGGATAATCACAATACTTACCTCGATGACTATGTGATTAAGTGAATACCATATATAAAATATTGCAGTAGACTAAGTCATAGCTCCAGTATCTGGTCCTAATCCCTGGAACCAGCAAATGTCACCTTGCATGGTAAAAAGGGTCTTTGCCAGTGTGATTAAGTCAAGGCCCTTGACTTAAGTCAAGGGAGATTATCCAGATGTACCCTAAATGCAATTATATGTATCCATGTAAGAAGAAGGCAGAGGGAAATCTGACCACATGCAGACATAGAAGAAAGTGATATGTTGATGTAGGCAGGGACCAAAAGCCAAGAAATTCCAACAGCCACCAAAAACTGAACAAAGCAAGGAGCAGGCCCTTCCCTATAGTCTCTAGAGGCAGCCCAGGCCTGTTGACATCAGTGATACTGAGCTCAGGTTCCTGGCCTCTTGAATTGTGAGCGAGTAAACTTGTGCTGTTTGAAGTAAGCTCTTTTGTGATATTTTTTTTACAGCAGCCATAGGAAACAAAAACAAATAGACCTGTGCTTACAACATACCAAGCATTATGAAAGTGTTTGCTACTAGTATTCCAAGACCATAACCACAACTTTTACTATTAACTCTCTGTTTTCAAGGGATTTGCATTTACTTGAGTACTGAAGGATAATAGGAACTTATTCTGAAGAGGTAAGTGAAAAGAACATGCCATGTGACAGGCCCTCTTCCACCAGCAGACATTTTAATCTTTAATTTTAATCTCATTTTAATCAATTGCAACAAGGGTGAGGGACCTGGGTAGCCTTAGAGGGAAGCAGTGGCGATATTCCTGAGACTTCCCTTCTGCTTCATTAAGATGTTCTGATTATATTCCAGGCAGTAAAATCCTGACCCCCTATGGGGTCCATGCTCTGAAACAACAAGTTAATAGGATTCCAAGCAGCCATTCATTTCTCTGGTCCTTAGTTTGATTTGTAAGCTGAGAAGTCTGGAGGAGAGCAGATGGTGAAGACAGGTTATTTCATTGGATTATTGTATGAATCAAATTAAATGAGTACATGGAAAGTGCTTAGTCTGGGACCTAGTGAGCAGTAAAAACTCAAAAAATGGTATCCAATAAAATAAAATAAGATAAAATAAGATCAAGGCCCTAATTCACTCAGAAACCTAGAAGTTGCAGTAGATAATGGATTTAGATAGGGCTAAGGAAAAATACAAAAAAAGATCCCATCAAGTTTTTTGTTTTAGCCCCAAATATTCTTTTCCTTACTCTCTAAGCCATAAAATCCCTGTAGCACAATTTTGGGGAGTAGCCTATTAGGATTGGAGAGGTTGTTCCTGAAAAGAAAAGTAATAGGAGATAGTCCAATTTTTTAATAAACTAAATTGGGGGAAAACCCTGCCAGTGAAAGTAAATGCTGGCATTAAAGAAATAATAATCATAGAAATCCTATTTTTGCCAAGTTTAAGCTCCAGAAAGGAGGTTATGAGAAATCACTTAACTTCATCACAGCTAGATTTTAAATTTTAATGGAGGTGATAGAATCAACAATATAAAGTAGCCACAGAGGCCTTGCAGGAAAGGCAGACATGCATTACCCGGATAGAAAAAGCCTGAAGCCTCCTTGTCAGCCTCTTCTGCAGTGTTTCTGTGTTGAAAATCAACCCAGGAATGTGAGCTGCATGATGAAGTGTAGACTGAGGCAGTAGGCTTACTTCTGCTGCCTTCTCGAAGCAAGGCCAGAGAGGAAAGGCTGCATTTGGCAAATCCTGTATTTCTCTTCCCTAGTACTACAATACCCACTTGCAAGTCCAGGGGTGGGTGTGTGACCGACCCCCTTTTGACCAATGGCATGCCGGAAGTTTGAGCGGGGATTCTGGAAAATTGTTTCTTTTCTTCAATAATTGCAAGGGAAGCAGAGAAAAGATCTCTCCCTTGTGCTGCCCTTGCCGTGGGCCATTGAATACAGTTGTGCAATGCTTGGAACTGGGTGGTCCCCCATTATGGGACCATGAAAGGAAGAGTAAGAGAATCAAAGAGATACCAACCTTCAATGATGACATCACTGAGCTGCAGCCGCCACCTTCTTCTGGACTTCCAGTTATGTTTGACTTGAAAATGGTTTGTCAGACAACCTGTTTCTTTCAAGTAAATGTAAGTAGTTCCCCCTTTTCCACAGAAGATATATTCCAAGACCCCCATTGGTGTTTGAAACCATGGACACTATGGAACTCGATGTGTACTATGTTTTCTTCCTATATCTAATACTTTGATAAAGTTTAACTTCTAAATTAGGCACAGTATTAACACAGAGATTATCAATAATTAATAATAAAATAGAACAATTAGGGGCACCTGAGTGGCTCAGTCAGTCAAGCTCCAAGTCTTGGTTTCAGCTCAGGTCATGATCTCAGCTCCTCGCTCATTGTAGAGTCTGCTTAAGTTTCTCTTTCCATCTCTCTCTGCCCCTCCCTGTGCATGCTCTCTCTTTCTCTGAAATGAATAAATAAATCTTTTTTTTTTTAAAGAATAGTTATAACAATATAATAGAAGTTACAGAAATGTGGTCTCTTTCTCTCACAATATCATACTGGACTGCACTCACCCTTCTTCTTGTGATGACGTGAGATGATAAAATGACTACCTGAGGAGCTCAAGTGAGGTGAATGACCCAGCTATCGTGACATAGCCTTAGGGTACAACTGACCTGCTAAGGATACATCAGAAGGAGAGCCATCTGCTTCTGGAAGGTGCTTGACTGTGGGTTAACCTAACGGCAGAAAGCAAAACCACTGATAAGAGACAACAACTGTATTTGTATTTGACACAATCTATACAATAAATTCAGACTCTCAATCCTTTAGGTTTGGAACCTTGAAGTGCATAAAGATGTAACTTCTCTGGAACATCAAAAACTTACAAATATATAACACCCTGGAGGAGGTGGGAAATAACTTCAAATTACTCAACCAGACAATAGAAAGAGTGAGGAGAGAGTAAATCAATTACATTGAGTCATTTGTTGATTTGTTCATGTGTTTATTGAGTTTGTATTATTTGGCAGGCACTGTGCTCCTGGGAACAATTTGATGAAAGAGATGGACAGGGTTTCTGCCTTCATGAGGTGTGTACACTCCATAAATAAGCTTATATAATGGCAAGGGCCAAGGAGAAAATCAAGACAATAACGTAGTTAAGAGTGAAGGGGCTGGATTGAGGGAATCTACTCGAGGTAGATTTGAAGAATGAGAAGTAGCCCAGCAGGGGGAAATCTTGGGAACGAATCCTACAGGCAGAATAAGTGCAAGGCTTTGAAGCTGGAAAGTGCTGGGAAAGTTCATTGTGGCTAGAGCAGTGGGAGTTCAGGATAGGAAATCAGGAGATGGGAGCAGAGTGGTAGAACAGAAATCAGACTTTGTAAGGCCTAGCAGACCAAGCTAAGGAAATGCATTTCCTTCTGTTTTAAATGTAGTTGGAAGCTAATGAGAAGTTGTAAGCAGAGAAGTGAGATGTTCTCATTTACTTTGTCGATAGTTCACTCTGCCATGTGGAGCGTGGCCTGAGGGGCAAGAGCTGAATCACTGGCAGAACCTCTGGCAGCCATCCAGGAGAAAGCTGACGTGCTTCGACTGGGATGGTGGCAACCTGAACAAAACTGGATGGTAGAAGCCACTGGCTTCTGCTGGCAAAATGAATGTGGTGGTGCTGGCGGGCATCAGTCCAGAATGACTCACAGGTTTCTAGCTTGACCACTGGGAGGTGACTCCACTTTCTAAGATGAGGGAAGACTCTGAGGAAAGATATATGTAGGATGAAAACTAAGAATTCTGTGTTGATCGTCCCATATTTGAACTTTTCTTCCTTCCTTCCTTCCTTCCTTCCTTCCTTCCTTCCCTCCTTCCTTTCTTTCTTTCATGTGCAAGTGGGGAGAAGCAGAGAGAGAGGGAGAGAGAATCTCAAGCAGGCTCCATGTCCAGCACAGAGCCCAATGCAGGGCTTGATCTCATGACCCCACAATCGACCTGAGCTGAAATCAAGAGTCGGATCCTCAACCAAAGGAGTCACCGAGGCATTCCAATCATGATCATGTGTGTGTGAGAAGTTCTGGAGACATCAAGTGGAAGGGCCAAGAAAGCAATTTGACAGATAAGTCTGAACATCAGGGAGGAATCAGCACTGGAAATAAAAATTTGATTGTTGTAACATATAGATAGCAATTAGGGACAAGATGAGATCGATCAGGGAAAGCATGCAGAAAGGAAAAAAAAAAGTGGACTCAAGACTGATGTCTGGTGTGTGCTGACATTTAGAAGTCAGGTAATGGGAGAAGAACAAGATTTTTTTAGAAGCCTCGTGAAGGCAGTCAATGAGAAGGAAAACCAGGGGAGTATGAAGTAATGACAGTTACCACCTAAAAAGATTTTACAAAGCAGAGAATGATGAGAGACATGTTGCATATGCTTGAAAAGTCCCATAAGTTCAGAGTGCAGACTTGGTCATTGGTGGTAGGCATAGTCATGACACTGGCAAGAAGAAGCTCATTGATGACCTTGATAAGAGCAGTTTGAGTGGACAGAGGAAGATAGAAGCCATAGTGGGGTGAGTTAGGGAATACATGGAAAGACAAGTAGAGTCACCTTTTCCAAGAAGTTTTTCAATTGACATGAGAGAAATAGGACCTTATTTTTAGAAGAAGAGGAGCAAAAGAGTTAATTTATTATCTTCTCACTTAACTCATATCCAGTGAGAAAGATCCAGGAGCGAGGAAGGCATTTGTTAACATAGAACAGGATTGGGGATCATCGCAGAGCAGAAGTCTCTGAGAGATGGAGGATCCAGGGCCCAAGGGGGAGCCTCTGTTAGGAAAAGGGTTGCTTCCTTCAACTTGTCAGGAGGAAAGATGTGGGGGCTAAATGCTAGGCTGACCTGAGAGGTTCTATGAACTTTTTTTTGTCAAAGAATCACAAGTCACAGTACTCCGTCTGCTGCAGGTGGGCAGCAGCAGGTGAGAAGCAACAAGGTGATTAAGGATTCCAAAGGAGCCATAACTGAACTTCGAAAAACCAAAGCCATGCAGATTTTGATATCAGCCGTGTGGCTGGATTGTCTGAGGTTGTCTGACTTGAAGATCTTAAGATAAATTTTGGGTACAATGGAATCGCTTGCAAGTTTATAATTTTACTTTTTTCTTTCCACTCCAGGAGCCTCTTCTTGGAAAAATGAACCAGATGCTACATTGGACAGGAACTTCCTGAGGAGATACAGGGAAGTTCTGAAATACAAAATAGAATGGATTGTAAACACCTTTCTGTCTTCAAAAGATGGCCATGATGAAAGGAATGTGTTAAAGTAGATATGTGGTTCCCAAAGTATGTCCTTTGAAAAGAGAATAAGAAAAGACAGAGTTAGGAATACCAGACCAAGCCAAAACTATGACTGCCTTTAATATAATAACTTATATCTAAATTATACCAAGAAATAAAGATAATAGATGTTTAGGAGTCATATGCAAAATTGTATATCATGCAAAACAAAACAGACTCCCTTATGTCCTTATTCCAGTTATGAACCTGCCTTTATGTTTACCCTAATTCTCTGCCTTCAATTCTCCATAGAACAAGAATCTCTATTCCGGAAAGAAACACAGGCCCCCTTCTGTGCTCTGGATTCTGTCTTTTTCAAGGACTTTGCTCCTTCAATTATCTTCTCTCCTACAGCATTATAAATCTCTTGCTTTCTTCTGCTTGATTCTCACCAGTGTATAATGATAATCTAATATCTCTAGTGTTTCTTATCCTTAAGGAAATTCTCCTAAACTGTCTCTCTTTTTTTAATGCTTTAAAAAAAATGTTATTTATTTATTTGTCAGAGAGAGAGAGAGAGCGGAAGGAGGAAGAGTAGCAGGCAGAGGGAGAATCAGACTCCCCAACCCCCCACCCGAGCAGGGAGTCAATGTGGGACTGGATTCCAGGATTCCAGGATCATGACCTGAGCCCAGGGCAGAAGCTTAACCAACTGCGCCACCCACCCAAGTGTCCTGTCCCTCTTAATCTAATGAATTGATCAACTCATTTCTCACTACCAGTTGTGTCTTTGAATGCAGTAAAACCAGTCTCTTAAACCCCATCTTCCCCTGTAACTGCCCTTGTCAAAGTCACTGATATCCCTACTTTCTACATGCATTCTCATTCTACTTGATCTCTCTGCAGGATTAGACATAGTCGACTCTTCTCTCCAGCTGTTTATGGCCTCCAGGCATTGCCAAATACGCCTCTGGCTGACAACCACTGCTCCAAAGCAATCAGCCATCCCCTCTTGCCTGGATGACTCTGACAGCCAACCAAGCAGGTCTCCTTATCTCTGCTTTCATTTTCCTCATCTCTGCTTTTGACCCTCTACATTCAATTTCCCACATAGTACTAAGATGAGGTTTTATTCATTTATAAATCATTCATGTCATTTCCCTGATTAAACATTTTGCTCAACGGGTGCCTGGGTTGCTCAGATGGTTGGGCGTCTGTCTTTGGCTCAAGTCATGATCACCAAGTCCTGGGATTGGGCCCCATGTCGGGCTCCCAGCTCAGTGAGGAGTCCGCTTCTCCCTCTCCCTCTGCCTCTCTCCCTGCCTGTGCTCTCTTTCTCCTTATCTATCTCTGTATCTCTCTCAAATGAATAAATAAAATCTTAAAAAAAAATTTTTATACTCAAAATAAACCCAAATTCTTTATGTGCTTATAAGCCATTGATCACATATGTTGTCTCATGCAATTCACTATGTTCCTGCCACAACCTTCCTCAAACATAGTAGGCTGGTTAGACTTTCAGAGCCCGTGCACGTGTTCCTCCCTCTGGAGCACTTTTTCCTACCTCAGATCACAGCTTAAATGCTGCCTTCCAAGAAAGTAGATTGCAGACTATTTATTTACTTAAAGTATCCTTCATCCTACCACTTCCAAATGGTCTATGACATTTTCTTCATAGCCTTTTTGTTACCCAGGGTTATTTAGATCTTTTATTTGTTTATGTGTTTATTGTCTACCTACCTCAGTAGACAGACTGTCAGCTCCATAACAGCAAGGAGCTCTGTAGGAATGTTTATTATCTTTCTTGTTCACCACAGAATTCTAAGTGTATAGTATTCATTGATTGAATAGATGGGGAATTCAAGCAATTGAATTTTATATTAATATGAGTTTGAATAACATTATGGGAGCTAGTCACAGCTGGATGTGCTGGCAATCAACTCTAAGATTTTTGGTGATGTTATAATAAAATAACAACAAATCTGAGCAATAAGTTTCTGCTGGAGTGTCTCTGGCAGATGATCTTAAGGTCTCCTCTGGTTCTTAAATTTATCTGTTATGTCTTCCCATCTTTTTGCTGTACCATGTTGCATCTATGTATGGAATGTTATCTTGACACCTTTCCTTTCCTTTGCAGAAAATTGTCAGAACTCCCCATGGAAGAGGGTGTAAAATCTATGTGAGACTTGCATTTCTTTGCTTATCACAAAGTTTTCAGAAAATGAAAGTGGAGTCAGATAATCTTGTTTGGAGCCTTCTAAGAAATCTGGTAATCCTCTAATCATAGCTGTTGCAGGATTAATTTACAATGTAGACAAAGCAGTCACCTAAATAATACCCTTGACTGAGAATACCTTGAATTTTTCAGTACAGCTAGCTTAAAGATATATACACTGTTAACAGCCCTTCACCCTGTTTGTGGAGAGCCTACTATGTTCTAGGGGTGTTCTAGGGGTGGTATACAGCAGGAAACAAAGGGAACAAGTTTCTGCTGTCACTAAATATACAAATGGGGATAATGTTAAGAAAGACAAAAAACGTGAAGCAGGAAATGGGTATAGATTGTGGTCACGGTAACTGATCTATTCATTATATGTAAGAAAATGAGGGCGGACTTCTTTGATTTGAGGTTCATATTTGAACATAGACCTACATTAAATGAGACAGCAGGAACTCATATAGACTCCTTTAAAACTCAGATAGCGTGGCTATCTGGAAGCAGAATAGTTCTCAGGCAGAAAAAATAGTAGGTGCAAAGGATAAGGAATGACAAGAGGTCAGTGGGCCTGGAGCAGAGGGTTGAGTGGCAGGAATTAGGATCAGAGAAATAATTAATATAAGCCTTTGGATTGTACCTTTTATTTTAGGGTAAAAATTTACATAAGGTAAAATGCACAGGTGGCTTCTAATTAAATAAATGGAAATGAAACGCTGAATATTTCCATCAGCGCAGAAAATTCTTTGATTCTTTCTAATCCTTGCAATCCTCCCATAGGTTACCATTATTCTGATTTATATCACAGAGATTAGTTTTAACTCTTCTTGAAGTTTCTTTGAATGGAATTACACAATATATACTCTTTTCTGTCTGGCTTCATGTTTGTTTGTTTGTTTGTTTTTTCAGATTCATCTATGTTGACCTGTGTATGAGATATTCACTGTTTTTTATTTCTTGTAGTATTCCACTGTGTGAATATATCACCAATAGTTTATGAAACCTTAATAGAATTTGGGTTATTTCACATTTGGGGATATCATAAATGGAGCTTCCACGAATATTTGTGTATAAGTCTTTGTGGACATAGGTTTTCATGTCTCTTGCATAAAAACTGCAGGTTGAGACTTTGTTGGTAAAGAACAGATTCATGTTTAACTATGTAAAAAGCTGCCATATCAATTTTTCTTAAAAGGTTGTGCCATTTTATACACCCACTACAATATATAAAAATTCTAGTTCCATATTGTTGTTATTATCTTTTTAATTGTAACTATTTTAGTGGATTTGAAATAGAATTTTTATGTTGATTTAATTTGTGATTTTCTGAAAACTAGAGACATTAAACACTTTCTCATGTTCTTGTCGGACATTTGTTCATCTTTTTCTGTGAAGTACTTATTCTAGTCTTTTCTCCCATTTTAACTGGGTTGTCTTTTTATCATGCAGTAGAAGGAGTCCTTTTTATATTCTGGGTATCTTCCTGCTGGTATAGTGTCTCTTCTGTAGTAGACCCTTTTGAGTGAGCATTACTATGCAATATGAAAATTGTCGCACTTGGTGCTCCTTTCCGTATGAATATTTTCATATCACTATCCCAGATCTCCTTGTTCCTGATCTTCTAGTCGTTCTTTTTCCAGGTTCCTGACTATCTTGCTAAGCCATTTGCCTTTGTCCATCATTCTGTGTAATTTTTAGGCCCAGCTCAGATAACCTCTATTTCCATGAAAAGTAGATAACTAAATCAGTGTCCAAACTTTGACCCCTGGGGGGATTTCTCCTGATTCCTGTCTTCCATGGCTTATACCAAGACATTAAGCCAATGCATTCGTGAACCAAGCTCAAATCTTTTAGCTTCTGTCAATTAGTGATAATGGATCTCCTTTCCATGAAGGAAAGGTGCTGTTAAGACAGTGGTGGGTAACATGGGTGTCTAGGCTAGCTGACACATTTAATCTTTTCATCTGTCCAATCTTGCTTGTTCTTGATCCCATATGTACCACTTCCAACTTTCTCTTGAAAATACAATATGATTTCTTCTGGGCCTTTTTAACTCTAAGTCTTGGTGGATCTGAAAGAAATCAGCTCAGGATCAGCTCTTCCATCTGATGGTAATTTGATGTCCCATCGGAACAGTAGAATTTGCTGCTGGAGATAACACGACTGTGTTCCAAAACTGATGCTGTCTGGATTGTGGTTCTTCCCTTAGGGCTTTCCATCAACCTGATGGCATCTTCTTTACTTTTGATATTTCCAATACTATGGGATCTATCAGATTATATACCCTGGAAGGCAGGGCTGTCCACACTGCTACCTGAATGTACTATAAAACCCCTTTACTACTGGGCCCCCCTCAAAGCTGGCAGCATTTCATGTCACACAGAATGAGTCATATTATTCTCCATTGTGGTATATGCTGTCTCTGTGATCTGAAGAGGCCTTTTAGGCACTGGTCTTCCTTCTTCATGGTGGGAAGTGCAAGTGCAAGAAGCAGCAATGTGTCTTGTACTTTGAAGGGGATGTTTGCCATCTTGGCATGTGCTAGGGCACTGGACCCTAAAATTTTGCTGTCTTGGGCCCTTAAAACAGTTTCTCTGCCTCCTGGAGTTCATGTGTTTTAACAAGGCCTTCCACAAATAGTTACTTTTTGTTCATCTTGTCCAATGAGCATGATGTTATCAATATAGTGGACAAATGTGAATTCTGCAGGATGTCCGGCCAGTTTATGTCTCTCCAGAGTATGACAGAGGGAATAACATGAGAATGTTAATGTATGGCCCATGCAGGAGCTACCTTAGATGCAGTTTGGTCTATCCCTCCAAAGCTTTACCAGGGTGTTAAAATCTGTCGTTGGTAGAGTGTTTCTTAACTGGTAAAGTTTTGCTCTGCATCTTTGGTCATGCACCCTCATAAGCTAGTGACACACATAATCTCTCAGATCTTCCTCTGGATTCTCCTATTGCTTGGGATATAGTCCCTTTCCTTTCTTAACAAGGCTGTGTACATCTGTGGTCTGGTTTTGGTGTTACTTAAGGCTATGTTAGGGGCCTAGGTACCAGGAGAAAAAGTGGGGGGAAAATCCTGGGGGAGTTCATGTCTTACTGAGGAAAAGCCTCTGCATTGTTCTAAAAAAAAAAAATGGAGGAATGTGTCATTAAGGAATCTGAGGACTCATGATTTGGGGCATCATCGACCCCATCTCTTGTGTCAGGGTCCCATTTCCAACCAGGGCTCTGGCCTTGGCATAGAAAATATGCACTGTTTAAGAGTTTAACCTTCTTTGGAACTCTGCTACTCTTAACGTGAAGTCCTAGTCTTGGTCCTCAGCATTCCCTGTCTTCCTACTGCAGAGCTGAGAGCCCCTTTCAACTATACCAAAAAGGCCTCTAGAGCTTTCACACTTAGCTTTTAACTGTCAATTATCTTGTCCTTATTTATTTATTTATTCTGGAGCATCAGTGGAGCTTTGCAATTGTCACTTTTATTAGCACAGATTTTCACATCCACATATGGAAGAACTTGCAATGGAGTGATAGATGCAGAAATATCATTTTGGGTCTGATGGGTTCAGACAATAAGAGTTTTTAATGGAATGTCTCAGAGTTTGAAGAGAAACTAGAAAACAGACTATTTTTAGTGGTTTGGGTACAAGTGAGCAATAAAGACCAAATGGAGGTCTTAGCATTACTTGAAAGCAGTGGTTCTCAACTGGGAGCAAATTTGCCCCCCGGGGATGTTTGGCAATGTCTGGAAACATTTTTGATTGTGAAGACTAGGGAGAATCCTGTACTATTGGTATCTATCAGATAGAGGCCAGGGGTGCTGCTAAACATCTTACAAATACACAAGATAGCATCCCCTCCAACCCACCCATGAAAAAGTAGTCTGCTTTCCAAATGTCAACAATGACAGCTGAGAAACCCTGACTTAAAAGTTCTTACATCCCGGGGCATCTGGGTGGCTCAGTCGGTTAAGCGACTGCCTTTGGGTCAGGTCATGATCCCAGGGTCCTGGAATCGAACCCCACATCGGGCTCCCTGCTCAGTGGAGAGCCTGCTTCTCTCTCTCTCTCTCCCTCTGCCTACCTGTACTCACTTGCTCTCTCTCTCTCTCTCTGTCAAATAAATAAATCTTTAAAAAAAAAATATATATATATATATAAAGTTCTTACATCCCCAAAAGAGGAACCCCCCAGTTCCTCAAATGTGTTTCGACTCATGAGCCTGTCTTGACCCACGACCTGAATTTAGGGAAACTTTTCATAGCATATGTTTCTTTAATTCCCGTTAATTTTATATAGTGCCTTACAGTGTTCATAAGGCAGGGGATTACTTTATTTGAAGGTGATCCCTCTTACTCGCTTAAAAACAGAAATGCTCAGTTTGAATATAAAGTCCCGATTTTCCTCAAGACTTTGCTCATAAACCTCCTTATCTTTTGCAATTCCCAATCCAAATTCTCCCCGAAATTGGGATGAGATAAAGGGAGGCCAAGACCTTAAATTCATTACTAGAGATATTGTGTCCCATGGGACTGAAAAAAATATGAAATCCTGAGCCTCGGATGACCCTTCTAAGGAAACATTAAATTCTGCTGCTCTTCTTAGGGTCTGTACCAGTCTGACCGTTTGGTTTTGACATTACTGCTGGCACCCTGCCTCTGCACAAGGCCAACAGGTAACGCGTCCTGGCAGATAAAGCTGGGCAGCCCTCGGTCCCCAAGCAGAACGTAACTCCCTGCGAACAGCGCTTGTTCGAAGGTGGGCAGAGCGCGGGGGAATTGGGGGCCACACACCTCCCCGGCGTACTAGACGCGCACGGCTGCAGCCCAGCCAAGTCCAGGTTGGAGGGGGCGGTCCCGGCGGCGGGCGCAGGCGCTGGCTGGCGCGCGCTCCGGCCCCGCCGCCCGGTTCTCTGCCGCGGTCCGCCCTCTGCGGGGAGGGGGAGGGCGCGCGAGCTGCGGCCGCCAGGGCCCGCCCCTTCGCCTTCCCGAGCAGGAGGGCGGCGCGGGGAGGCGGGGCCGCGGCGGCCAGCCCTGTCTGCGCTTTGCCGGCCTCGGAGCTGGCAGACGCTGGGGGGAACATGGCGGCGGCGGAGCTGGCTGTCCCGGCGCTCCCCAACAGCGGCGGCGCGGGGGCGCCGTCGGGCACGGTCCCCGTGCTCTTCTGCTTCTCGGTCTTCGCGCGGCCCTCCTCCGTGCCGCACGGCGCGGGCTACGAGCTGCTCATCCAGAAGTTCCTCAGCCTGTACGGCGACCAGATCGACATGCACCGCAAATTCGTGGTGCAGCTCTTCGCCGAAGAGTGGGGCCAGTACGTGGACCTGCCCAAGGGCTTCGCGGTGAGCGAGCGCTGCAAGGTCCGCCTCGTGCCGCTTCAGATCCAGGTGGGTCCCGCGGGAGGGCCGCGCGCCCAGCCACTGTTGCCGGTCCCCGCGCGTCTCTGTCTCCGCCCCCGCCGCGCTCCTCAGGTGCCCCGCGCCGCCCTGGCGCCGGGCCCTGCGCGCCTCGCTGGCTGGGGAGGGCTGCGCCGCGAGCGCAGTCCTCGGGGACGGCTCAGAGAATGGGCCAGTCCGAAGGTGACGGTCACCAGCTGTCCTCGCCCGAAGCGGGGGCGTGGGCCTCCCAGCGCGTCTGGGCACGCGAGAACGCCCCCACGTGTGTGGTCCTCGACCGGCCGCATCCGCTTTGTGTGCCAGGAGCAAGTCCAGCCGCCTGCGTAACCGAAGGGCTGTGCGGTACTCGCTGTGGTTTTCTGTGGGAGTGCTGCCGAATGGGGGTGAAGAGTTGATGGGGGTGTTGGCCTTAGGGTTTGTTACCCGGAGTTGTGTTTACCAACTGCGGAAACACAAACTTTAGGAGTCAGGCCTTTCCCCGCTCCTCTCTCCAGTTTGTAGTTCCTGGAGCTTAAGCCTCCGTTAACCTTAAGTGAAATAACCATTTGCGTAGCCTCATCCTGGTAACCGGTTACTGGATCTCTTGATTATATATACGTCGCCTACGTTCAAAAAGTCATTTGACTCAGGACTGTAATACCTTGTTAATTACCCAACTTTCCCTCCACCAGGATTTCCCGATGGTGCTGGCCGAGAAAGTTATTGCACCTGAGGATTATTTTATAGCTTTTAAATATATATACATATATATTTTAAAATCATGCACTAATAACTATGCGGGCCTGTCTCTTGTTCTTTTTACGCTCAGAGGATTCACTGGAAGATTTTTATTTTTGGAAAGAGAGAACGTAAGATATATTTTAGGTGCTACACTATCAACAATTTTTCTTTTGTTGAGAAACCGGTAAGCCATTTCTTCGGAAGACCAAATTGAAATGTGGGAATCAGGCTTAGAAGGCGTTTTATATTCAAGTGTCATATTCTTTTTTTTTACTTGTCATATTCTTAAGATTATTCTCTAGATTTTTCTTCCACCCAGCTGTCGTCAGTAGCTGCAGAATTGGTTTTGTTTCTTATCACCACAGCACCCATGCCAGCCCCAGCACCCCTGCAAGAAGCTTCCAAAGCAGATACTTTTACTTGGATAAATTTTCTGTGTTCAAAGGACAAAGGCTGTGAGGTTCCACTGTTTAGCCCTGTGGGGATTCAAAAAGGATGATCTCTGATACCCCAGAATTTGCCCTGTTGTCCATAGAGAGAATTGTGAGAATGGTGGTTGGTAGGTGTTTACTACAAGTCCCCCCACCCCCGCCCCCCATTTTTATGTCTTCAAGAGTTTTCGTGGCTGACACCTCTCTGCAATCTTCCTTGTTCTTGTATTAGGTTATTGTTGCCAAAATACCCAAGAAGTTGGATGCACCTTTGACAAATCCATTAATAAAGGCCAGAATCCAAAACTGAGGAGGTCTGCAGCTGACCTGAAGATGCAGACTTCTGTGTGATGCATTTTCTGTAGTGGTTGGGAGGGAGGGTGGGCTATATACCTTATAAGATACTATGCCAAACTAGTGACCCCCCCCCCACATCTCTAAGTCTATTCCCCTTCCCCACTAGATAAGACTTATTTTGAAAAATTTAAGGCCCATGTCTGCCAACTGATTTTAATGAAACATGCTGGAAATTAGTAATGTATATGTGTATATGTGAAATGTCCTGTACATTCTCAAAAGCCATTTTATAATTCAGGTAACTTGTGGCTTTTGAAATATTTTGCTTGGTATAGGAGATAACATTTTTTTGGTGGTGATGTTTAAAATAATAATTATAATAGCACAACTCTGGTCAGTCTTTTTAAAGATATTATTTATATCTCATTAAATAGCCCAAGAGTTCTGAAAAGTCTGTTACATAATACCTTAAATATTTTAAAGTTTTTAACAGTATTTTTCTTTATGCTGTCTCCTTTTAGTAATAATACATTGACTTCTTCAGCCCGGTGCCTCCTCCAGCTATAAAATAAATGTGGAAGGCTACATACATTCCATATATATCCATAAAGCTATTCTGATACCTATTTATATGTATATGAGTATATGTCTCTAATATAGACATATGTGTACTTAGTGTGTATATATTTAGAAGTGAAAGGGAAGCTAGTTCTTTTCATGAACAATTTATTACATGTTTTTGGAACCTAGCTGTGTAATCCTACAGACATGGACATTTTATACCTAAATGGGACCGTAGAGTTCATCACACAAACATTTGAGTAGCAGCTTTAAGTGTCTGGCACAGTGAATTCGAACATGGATAAGACCCCATTCTTGTTCCTCACCTTATAACCTCTCATTTTGCAAAATAGCAGAAAATGGAAGAAATTGCCCAAGGTTCTCTGTTAATGGTGGAGCCATCAAAGCTTTTGAAGGCCCTTCCTGGTAGCTGACCATAGCATTCATCTTCTCTTCTCATGCTTAATGAAAATATCAGGCAGAATAGAGAACAGGCCACAGACATGAGTTTGTAATATCATTTGTTTTGCTGGTGTTCATTGTTCTTTGTAATCAGTGCCTGTCACTTAAGAAGACTCAGGATGGCCCTTCAGTGAGGCCATGCTCCTGGGGCCCGATGGTCCCTTTCTCCCAGCTGCAGGAACAGAGAGTGTAAGTTTGGCCATATGTAGTCCTCTGCTTAAATAATGTAGCTTGTTATTTGCTTGAACTGGACCTTAGAGCCTCTAGGGCCCTGGCTCACATACTTCTATTCTAGAATGTATTCTTAATTTACATAGGGGAGAGGCTTTGCTTTCACACTTGTTCTGACTGCTGCTGCCATGACCTGCCACTGTGTAACACACAGTGGTTGCCTGTGCCGTATGGTGTGCACCTGTAGTGGGTTAGTGGTTCTGTGGGCACTGATCCTTGAGACCCCCATTGTCAATATTGGACTTTTGAGTGTCGTCTTCTCTGAAATCATCTCACAGGGACCGAGTGTCTGCTGACAGCTCAGGTAGCTGAAGACAGCTCATGTTTCAAGCATGGTTTATGTGTTTTCTGCTTTGTCAGAATGCTTGAAGTCCGAGGCATTTTGAGACACAAAGGAAGAAATATAATTGAGAGGATTGAACAGTGGGAATTTAGGTCATTTTTATAACTTCTAAGTTTTAATTTTTCCTAAGGTATTTCCCAAGTTTTTACTAATGGAAACATTCAACCCTGGAGACTCCTGTACATTTGATATCCTACCACCTCCAGTGTATTTTCCAGCTTTCACCATGGAAGGCAGAGCCCAAACAGAAGAGAGGAAGAGGTGGACATGACGAGGAGGATGCCAGTGAGGCCATTTTCCCTTTGTATGTAGGAGGGAAGGCTCTGGCAGCTTTGTGTGGGTGGGAGATAAGGGCTTCCCTGGGAAGGTTATTTTGACCTTTCCCGAGATGGTTAATTGGGAAGGTATTTAGCTCCAGAGCACCTTCACTTTCGTAGAGGTTTATTACTACTATTAATATTCTATTATTATTTTTAACAGAGGGCATGGCATTTATTAGCCAGAAGAGACCCCAGAGTTCATGGTGGGAAGGGAGAGAAGACCTGGTTTGGGAAGATGAAGGAAAGGAATCTGTTTCCACTTGGGCTTGCTAGTTTGAAGGTGGTGATTTTTGATTATGAAACCTCTACTGTGGGAGCATGTAGGAGGAACAGATAGATAATAATGCTCAGACACAGAATAGAGAAGCAGGCGGGACAGATCTCTGGGAGGTGAATAGTGTCAGGGCACTGAGAGGAAACAGCTGGAATGTGAGGGATGTGGTTTGTCTCTCCCCTGTTGGCTTGATGGGGGAGAGAGAGAGAGAGAGAATATGAATGTGTTGTGCGTGTCACTTTAAAAAAAAATTTAACATTTTGTATTACTGCCCCAAGCATTGCATACTTTTTTCTCCTTAGTGGAGGCTACCTGTAAACAAGCAGTGTTTGAGAGTAGGGACTATGAATTTATTGTTTGATTATATGAAGCCCATTTAATCCTTGAAGTAGCCCTCTGAGGTAGATACTGTTTTGTTGCTTTGCTACAGATTAAGACACTGCTGTTTGAAAATGTAAATGATTTGTCTGGTTTCATGTAATTGAATTTAGGGAAATTGAGATTTGGTCTCAGATTCTATTGCCCACAGCTCTGCTACCCCAGGGGAGTAGCTGTGATAATCACATTTCCTTGCAAACATTTCTGAGTGGAAATACTGATACCCGACCGTCCCTTTTGGACTCTCTCCCAAGCGTATCATGCCTATCTTGTGACTCTCATAGACTGCCTCGGTTTTGAACACATCCCATTTACAATTCCAAACTTTAATAATTCCTAAAGACACACAGTTTACTCACAGTAGTAGTTCTCACTAGAAGGCTGTTAAAGTACCACACACTGAATGGCTTATACAACAGAAGCCTACTTCCGCCCAGTTCTGGAGGCCAACATTCAGGGTCGACTCCTGAGGACTGTGAGGGAGAATGTGTTCCATGCTTCTTTCCTGGCTCTTGGTTTTCTGGCCATCTTTGGCATTGCTTGGTGTATAGACCCATCACCTTCATCACTGCCTTCATGTTCCCAAGGCCTTCTCTGTCCAGATTGCCTCTTTTTATAAGGATGCTAGTCATGTTGGTGTCGGCCCTCACCCTGCTCCAGTGTGACCTCATCTTGACTAATTATTTTTCAATGATTCTATTTCCAAATAAGGTCACTTTCTGAGGTCCTGGGGGTTAGGAATTCAACATACGAACTTTGGGGGACACAATTCAACATAAAACACTCAACGTGAATTGGTTTTGTAGAAACACAGAGAGGGGCACAGAGAGAGCATCACTGAGCAAGGCCAGCCTCTGTGTATGTGCCTGTCCTGAGTAACTAGGGGCACTTAACTGAGGAAAGACAGGTTCCTTGCAGATGGACAGCTGCTGTTAGAAAATGGTCATTACAGGTGGTAATGAAGAGGGGGATATACTGTTGTAATAATATAATAATGTAATAATGGGACTTGGGGATGAAAGTCTTTTAACTGTTAAATCTGGTCAGATTCCAGCTGTGACATTTCTTAAGAAAATGGACAAAAATGTATACTTGCAATTGATCTCTGAAGGGTGCTACAGGTTCTGACCAGTTTTTTGTATTTGAATATGTTTATTGAGATATGTGTTATTTATGTGTATGCATGTATAGAGATGTTTGCAGATATATAGATAAATGAAGGTGTGTATGTTTGCACACACACACACATTTTTTATATGTGATTTTTTCATGGTTCTTGAATATGCAATGGTTTGTAATTGCTGTGTTTTAACTTGTGACAGCATTTGACCCAGTGTACTTTTAATTTGCTATCTTGCAGTTGCAGCATATGTCTGAGCAGCGTTTTTAGTTATCTACAACGTTTTGCTTTAAGAGAAATTCACGAGTCAAGTTAAGAAGTCCCTGGGTTTTAGAGTCAGTGTGTAATTGAATAACAACTTATTGAATTCATGTGACTTTGGGGGATGGATTGGTGAGACATGGTTAGAGTTTCTCAGGGTAGTTTTCTTTTGTTTTTTCTCCTTTTTATTGTAGCCTTAAAGCCTTCTTTCTGGCTTATCAAAAATAGCAATTTTTTTTTTCCCCCAACTACCATAGTGTAGGGATACCTCTTTGTTGTTGTTGTTGTTGTTGTTTTGTTGTTGTTGTTGTTTTTAAATAAGCTTTCAGTTTTAGCACAGTGTTAGAGCATAGTTGCAGAGATAGCCTAGAGAGTTCCTGGATACTTGTACCTAGTTTCCCCCCCAACTGTCATCTTACATTGCTGGGCACAATGCATGTCACAGCCAAGGAACCAGCACTGGTACATTCAAATCTCTTGAGTTCTACACTTTATTCACATTTCACTAGTTTTTTCCGAATGCCATTTTTCTCTTCCATAGTCCATTCCAGATACTAATTATGTTTAGTTGTCATGTCTTCCTAGGCTCCCTTGGGTTTTCAGACTTGTTTTGTCTGTATTGTATTGTGTAGTTTTTGATGACATTGACAGTTTTGCGGAGTACTGGTCAGATATTTTGGTAGATAGTATCAAAGTTAGGTTTATCTGATGTTTTTCGCACACTTCAGATGGGGCTGTGGGATTTTGAGAGGCAGATGGTGAAGGTCGTTCTTATCATGTTTTTTCAAGTCGATATACTAGCAATGTGGCATGGCTGATTCAGTTTTGATCACCTGGCTGAGGCAGTGTCTGCAGATTTTTTCCATTGTAAATAATCACCCTGTTGCCTCCTCTATATTCTACTTTGAGGAATCATGTCATTTCATGCAGTCCACATCCAAGAGGGGTATCAGGAGTTAAACTCTGACTTCCTGAGAGGAGACTGTCTGGGCATTTTTGATTCACTAAATTATAGCCAGTCATCTCTGCACAAGAACATGCCTTGTCACATTATCTCTGTCATTTCTCTGTTTGCTGAAGGTTAATAGATGAGTTCCTATACTAGAAAGGTTTTTCAAGGTGGTGAGGATTTTGTGGCTGCATTTTTTTTTTTATTTTATTTATTTATTTGTCAGAGAGAGAGGGAGAGCGAGCGAGCACAGGCAGACAGAGAGGCAGGCAGAGGCAGAGGGAGAAGCAGGCTCCCTGCCGAGCAAGGAGCCCGACGTGGGACTCGATCCCAGGACGCTGGGATCATGACCTGAGCCGAAGGCAGCTGCCTAACCCAACTGAGCCACCCAGGCTGCATTTTTTGACATCCTCAGTCTGTGTCTACTATGACATATATCTGATGTGGCCCCCTGCCCAGAATAGGAGACATCACAGCTGAAAGGAGGTAGGAACAGAAACACCAGGAGACCACAACTCTGAATATTTAGGGTTTCTGGATAGGTAAGGCTTTATTCCTTTATGTATCCCAATACATTTGTCCATTTTAATATCATAGTCCTGAAGTATTATATAATTTAACATTTTCTTAGTTGAGTGTGCTAAAATGATGTCCCAATTTATGTTATTATATATATACTGTTCCACTAGAAGTCTAGATGTGGAACTAGTTGAGTTTTGATCTGCTTTTAGTATACTTTGAATTTTTTTTCTGTCACCTATCATTTCTTGTTGATACCAGTTTGCCTGTCTCTAGCCGCTTACTTTCTGATTTGCTGTGCATAACCTTCTGTGAGTTTAGGGCCAGGAGGACTAAACTTGTTGGGAATGTGTACCGAGTTTGTCCGTTATCTGAGGGGAGATCTGCGAGCTAGAAAGAGAGTGGCCACGAGCTCTGAGTATGATGGTGCTTGGCCATCTGGCACACTTAGTTTGGTTTATTTTGCTTGCTTGCTTCTTTCACTGCCATGGAATGACGAGAATGACTGAGTTGCATTGCTGTAATTTGAAACAGACCAGTTGCAGGTAAATTGCATTCTGTCATGTGCCCTAAACACATAGTGGGTGTCTAGGGATCCACTTAAACTTTGAGCCCTTTGATCCAAAATTTAATTTTTACTGAGAATTATAATATGTATTCATAAATAGTGATTGGTTTTAAAAATTGTGTCTTGGGTACTTATAGATATGTCAACGCTCCGTGCTTTAGAAAATGATACTTGCATTAAAAATTTAAGGGAGCGAAACAGTTAAAGACAGAATATGTAATTCAAGATGCTTGAATATTTATTTTGATCATCCTGTATTGGCAAAGTAGGGAAACCTTTTACATAGTGTTAGCATTACAGATGGCACTCCCATTCTGCCATGAATTTGGTCTGTAGAGGGAGATAGGTGCCAGGGTTCCTCAGACCAGCACATAGATAAGGAAGTACAAACTCACTGGAAGGGTAAGAGATTCCTTTTAATGATGCACCTAATTCCTGTAGTAACTGTTTCCTGGGAGTGTGTAGGGCCAGGCTGGTGGGGAAGCCACCATCATGTAATTGGGACACAGGATTTTCTCTAGAAAATTATTAACAGACATTATCCATGGGTGGTTTTTGGGCAAAATGGGAAAATTGAGGGGAGATCTAAGGGCTGGCTAGTAAGAGGAGGGGCATGGGTTCATTCAGGACCAGATTCATCCTCTGCAGTGCTTTCTGAAATTTGAGAAGGCAGGAGGAACAGCATCGTGGACCTTGAAGAATGCATGAATGACATGAAATTCTTAACATTCACCAGCGGTTTTCCACTTTTTTATAGACTCCTCCTAGGCCCACGTTGTTTCTGTAGACCAACTATGGCAATTAACGTCAAGCTGGGTAATCTAATACCTGTTTTTAACCTTAATTCATTAATTTCCTGATGATGATGAATTTGTTGACGAATGCAGGTGTCCAGTTTATGTCTGTCCATTGCATAGTGGTGATATGCTTGGCATTATTTCATTGCATTTCCTTTTTTGAACTCTGAGAAATTATTCCTGAGAACAGCATCTTAATATTTCTGTCTTGATGACAGCAGCAGTTCTGAATTTGTTCTGATTTTTTAGTTTTATGTTCCATAGTCTCTGCTACAGATTATTTTCAGGGTTACTTTTTGTACTTAGAAGCAATGCCATCATCAAACTTAAGTTGTTTACCATCATAACATTTTTTTTTTCTAACAGTAAAAGCGATGTGTACTTTTAAATAACGTCTGGGAAGTGTTTTTAAATAGCATTTGGAGAAGGTAAGAAAAGTATAAAGAAAAAATTATTACTGACACCCCTAACTGTGTAACTACTTGTTAATATTTACATGTATTTGCTTCTACATTCTATTTATATTTTTACATGATTGAAATACTGCTGAACTTCAGTGCTCTCTTTTTATTTTTTTTTTTTAAAGATTTTATTCATTTATTTGACACAGAGAGAGAGAGACAGTGAGAGAGGGAACACAAGCATCTGGAGAGGGAGAGAAAGAAGCAGGCTTCCCACCGAACCAGGAACCCAATGCAGGGCTCGATCCTAGGGCCCTGGGATCATGACATGAACCAATGTCAGACACTTAACGACTGAGCACCCAGGCGCCCCTGTGCTCTCTTTTTAAAATTAATATTAGATCATGAGCATTTCTTCATAGATGGTTCAAATATTTTTAAAAACTTATTTGCATATATTATTTTAGTGCTCTGAAAAATTTTTTCTCATGGGAGTGTGTTAAACTTTGTGAAGCCTTTTCTGTATTGTTGGTCCTTGGTTTTTTTCTGATTTTCATTATTAAAAACAATTCAGTCAATATCTTTGTGGATAATTTTTTTTTCAATAATTTAGATCACTTCCTTTGGATAATAGTTGTAGAAATTGACTTACTAGGGCAAACAGTAGGAACACTTTTCTCCTTTATTGACCTCCACTGAAAATAAATGTCGTTGTATAACGAGTGCTAAATCATTCTTTTTTCTTCTTTCCTCAGCTCACCACCCTGGGAAATCTTACACCTTCAAGCACTGTGTTTTTCTGCTGTGATATGCAAGAGCGATTTAGACCAGCCATCAAATATTTTGGGGATATTATTAGCGTGGGACAAAGATTGGTATGTTTGCTTGTTTATTTTTTCCAATTCCCTGAAGCATGGTATACATTTATATAGTTACAAAATACATAAATTGCTAATTATCCTTGTTTTTTGTTTGTTTTTTTCTAGTTACAAGGGGCCCGAATGTTAGGAATTCCAGTTATTGTAACAGAACAGTACCCTAAAGGTCTTGGAAGCACCGTTCAAGAAATTGACCTAACAGGTGTAAAACTGGTCCTTCCAAAGACCAGGTTTTCAATGGTAATACCAGAAGTAGAAGCAGCATTAGCCGAGATTCCTGGAGTCAGGAGTGTTGTATTATTTGGAGTAGAAGTAAGTGCATTTTGTTATGTTTGGGGTACAGTGTCATTTGTAGAAAAGCTGCAGTGTGGTTTTATGTGTAGGCTAGGCGGTAGGTGATAGTAATGTTGAGAAACATCCACCACCCTTCAATGGGCGTTGACTCTTTGCATGGCAGTGATCTGTAGCTCTTCCGTCATTCAACACTCCCAGTGACTTTCTGAGCCAATGAAGTACTTTGGGTCTCCCCCTGTTACAGATGAGGAAACTAAAACACAAATGTTGTGCAACTTGCTTGGAGCGGGTAGCTGGTTAAGGGATGCATATCACAGCAGAAAAACACAGTGCCCCAAAAGTAGTAGTTAAAAGCAGAGGCGCAAGAATCGATCAGCCTACATTCAGAGGTGTTATTTTTATTTATGTGTTATAGGATTTCACCTTGGTCATATTTTTGCTGTAGAAGAACCTCAGAAGTCATGTAGTTCCTTGTCCTTCCCACTTGAATCACTTAACATACCTTTTTGAAGGAAAAAAATACTCAAGATTCTTTATGTGGATTAAAATGATTTTTTGTTTGATCTGGTTTTTTGGCATTTGTATATACAGAATATATGTATTTATTCATAGCATTTAAACAGTTATTGATGGAATCTTGAAAAAAAAAAAGAAGAGTCTAAAATTATGGGGAAAAAATAATAAATACAGTGAAATCCAAATAGTATAAATTTAATATACCTATGATAGTAGGTTTTATACTATAGGTTTTAAGAGTACAAGGATGCAGCCTTAGTTTTAGGTGTGCATTAAATATTTTTGTATTTTGACTTCAATAATGATAATACAGAGGAAGCCTATTGATATAAATATGTCATGCCAAATACTTTTGCTGACTTGGGCACTTTTTTTTTTGCTCATTCGTCATTATTATACCTCATGCCTAATCAAAATCATCTTTGAACAGTCCTCCAGTGCCAATTTTAATGGCATGCCAGTTGATAATTCTCCAAAGCTCACTCATCACATGCACATAAGTTTGGCATCCTGGTATTATTGAAATGTGCTTTCATTGCTTATGTAACAGAGCTCTTGTCGGGCATGGTTTTGCTCTGTATTGTCTGCTAATGAATTGTTACAAGTTAGTACCTACAAAGATGGAATCTGTTTGATACATCTGCTTGTGCTGTATACTGGATATTTTTTGCCTTTGTCACTTGTTATTTTTAACTTGGCCTACCTTTACTACTGGGTACCTTGTACCAACTTAGTTTTTCTACTTGTTTCTCCATGTACAGTACTGCTGACTCATTCTTTGTGTTGGGCACTCAGAGTGAGTTCAGAAATAAACCCAACCACGAGCAGCATCAAAATGGAGTGGTAGTAGTCAGCCTTAGGAAGGTCATCCAGATGACAGATGAAAATCCTTTTGAAAAAATTGTCACGGAGCTCCAAGGATATATATGCTCAAGGATCCTAGTGTGAGGAGGCTTGATGGAATCCAGTTTCTGAGTTTACAGTGAGGAAACCAAAGCCTGAGATGTTTATTTTCAAGATGACCTAGCAAGTTAGAGGCAAAGCCAGATGGAGGGCAAGGTCATGAGAACTGTAGTGCTTTTTTCTGTTTTATCATATTGTCATATATTTGTAAAATGTGTGCCTGCATTATTACATAGGATTTTTAATGTCCCTCCTAGACTCATGTGTGCATCCAGCAGACAGCTCTGGAGCTAGTGGGCAGAGGTATTGAGGTTCATATTGTTGCTGATGCCACCTCATCGAGAAGCATGATGGACCGGATGTTTGCTCTTGAGGTAATTGTCCTGCTTGAAAATAAGTAATTTATCAATTTTTCCCGATGAATTTGAAGAATCATGAATACTTCATAGTGATGAAAAATTGGCATCTTCAATTTGCTTGTCTTTTGACAACTTCAGATTCACTGACTTACGGAGTCTTGGTGGTGTGCTGACCGACCTTTCAGGTCTTGCCACTAAATCTTGTTTTATATCTTCCATCTCCTCAGATCTAGATTTCTAGTGATACCAGAAGCTCTCATACATCTTTCCTCATGACTTTGCTATGGTTTGATGTATGAACTCGTAAGAAGCCTTCTAGTAAGCTTAATCTGCATCACTGAGAGATTTGCAAATCAGAAACTGCCCACCTAGTTTAACTCAGCCCAACCCTAGGGCATGGCCAGCCTAAGCCTGGTTCAGCCTCTGTTGGGTTTCCTGTCTTGAGTTTCTGGGCAATGGGAGGTGTGTCACTGCCTCTGAACACCACTCACACATAGTGTTTCTTGGCTGCCTGCCCCAGAGGATCAGGGTGGACCATAGTCAGGGAATCAGAGATATTTTGTCAGTGTTGCTTAACAGTACTCTTTTGTAAGCATTTTCTCTTCCAAGACTGTTGAAAAGCAAACTACCACATAATCTTTTGAAACACTCACTCCGTATTGTAGATTGTTCTCTCTCTCGCATTTAATTCTAGTTCTGCAATAATTTTAGAGTCATGTCCATGTGGATTGAGTTGGCATATTCTTTAACTGATGATTTTTATTGAGAATGGGAAATACTGATTTTTTTTGTCGTTGTTGAGATCCTCCAGTGTTCAGGCCCAAGCTGGCCTATGAACCACTTTCTGTGTTGGATTACAAAGTCATTGCTTCTGCCAGGAGTGTTCCCAGGGGTGTTGAGGTAGGGCAAATGAGAGAGTATAGGCAAGAAAGGAGAAAAGTCTGTGCAGAGGGCCGATGCAGAAGCAAGTGGGGAGTTGGCAGCAGCAACTTCTTTAAGGCCGTGGTTGGCCATCCCTTCTCTAGGAAGGCTGAGGGCCAGAACTTGAAGTGTTTCCACGGAAGTGGAAAACTAAAAACATCCAAAAATAACAATCTTGCTTATAAAGAAATTGCAAGGACTTTTGTCCTCCACTCAAATAAGTTTCTGAGACATGTCTTTATTATGGCATTTATTATAGAAAATTTATGATTGTTGGCACCTCTGCCTCCTCCTAACACTGGGGATACAAACATGGTGAACCTCTTTACCATCGGACACTCTTTGGGAAGTCGTCTCATTTCAGTGACTAGGAGTCTGGACACTGGAGGGATATTACGGGTTTGAATGCAAGTCCTGGCGTTTTGTAAAATGTGTGTCCAGGGACAAGTGATCTAGTACACGTGCCTCAGAGTTCGTTCTTTCGTTCTTTCTTTCTTTCTTTCTTTCTTTCTTCTTTCTTTTTTTCCTTCTTTCTTTCTTTCTTTTTTTTTTAAAGATTTTATTTGACAGAGAGAGACAGTAAGAGAGGGAACACAAGAACAGGGAGTGGGAGAGGAAGAAGCAGACTCCCTGCTGAGCAGGGAGCTCAATGCGGGGAGCGCAATGTGGGTCTGGATCCTGGGACTCTGGGATCATGACCTGAGCCGAAGGCAGACACTTAATGACTGAGCTACCCAGGAGCCATACTGCCTCAGATTTCTTACCAGGGAAGTGGATATAGTGAAAAGCCACCCTACCGGGGGATTTGGTGAGGATTAGTGAGGTAAGGTGTTGGCGGCACTTAGTGTAGTGTCCGACGCAGTAAACACTCAAATGTTAGCTGCTGCATTTATTTCTCTTGTGGTTATTACTTGTTGTTGTATCCATGCGGTTAGTCTTAACCCAAAATGTAGAAGCAGTAGGTCAGCTTCTCAGACCCGGCAGGAAGGAGGGAGTGTGGTTCTCCGGTGGCTTTGGGTGAGGCAGAGCAACCAGCATCGTGTGGGTTCAAGTACAGAGGTTGTAAAGTGAAAAGAAAGAATCAGGTCATATGGCGATGGGGGAGGTGTGCCACACTGCAGATTTTTCTCTTAGTCTTAATTTTTTTTTTTTTTTAAAAACACAATTTTCTTGTTTGCTAACTCCAAGGCCCTTTTTTTTTTTTTTAAATTTTATTTATTTATTTGACAGAGAGAGAGAGAGATCACAGGGAGGCAGAGAGGCAGGCAGAGAGGGGGAAGCAGGCTCACTGCTGAGCAGAGAGCCAGATGCGGGGCTCGATCCCAGGACCCTGAGATCATGACCTGAGTGGAAGGCAGAGGCTTAACCCACTGAGCCACCCAGGCACCCCAGTCTTAATTTTTGATGGAGGTGTTATAGTTTGTACCTAGATTATTGGGAGACGTGTTAGTTTCTTTTACTGTAGGACTTTGAAAGTTAAAGAGCAATCCGGCCAGCTTGCCTTCCCTGTTTCTTTAGAACACAGCTCCTCACAGGAATTCCTGAGACTACCCACATTGCCTATTGAGATCATTATATTAATAAGATTTATAGATACTGTTACTGAAACTTCAGGACATGGGTTTGTGGCGAGTGCTGTCTTCAACAGAATATTTTGAGCACCAGCCGTTTGTCAGGCATTGTTTCTTTCAACTAATAATTGTAGAGTAAATGCAGAATAAAATAGAATGAAACCCTCTCTGGAACTTGATACCCTCGGACTTGCAGTGGGGGTGGGGGGTTTCATGTTGATTGGAAATTTACTGGGTTTAGCTGCCCCCCACCTTTGCCCTCTCTGAAGGTTTCATGGCTTTATGCCCTTGCATTTTGAGGTTTGTGGGTCAGAGTAACTTTTCCTTCGACCTTGCTGGACTGGTTTTGTAAGTGTAGGGGATGAACTTTGGAAGCCGATGGAGCCCTATACCTGTGTGCATTAAAGAGGTGCGGTTTGAAGTTTGGCCTCATTCTCAGCCGGGAAAGAGAATTTGGAAGGAGGACTGGAGGTGTCCTTATAGCACTTGTGGATGTGCCCAGACCTGTTTGTGTCTGCAGAAGCTCCTGCTTTTCTCTCTTTGCTCAGGCACTCAGTTTGGGGTTCGTAGGCACCGTGGGAAGGTCTAGGAGTCAGTTCTGAAAACTTTGCATGTTGCTGAGCCACGCCTTCTGCTTATGCAGGTTCTTTGCTTGATTTTGGCAGGGAGGGAGGAGGGCTTGATTTTTTTTTTTTTTTTTTAAATCCAGTCAGCCTTGGCCATATCTCCGTCTTGAAACCATGGTTGGCGTCAGTTGACTAAGATGTGTTTCGGTGCCTCGAGCATACCAGCCCACCTCTGCCATGGTGACCCGACTCTCACCGGGGACTATTGACCTGCTGTCAGTCCAGCAGATTGTGGTCAGTGGAGCCCTAGGGAAGCTGGTGTTTTTAGGGGTTATCTGCTTTCTTCCATAACCTGGGAATAGCTCTCTGTCCTTCCTGCCTCACGGAGGAACTAGAAAGATGAATGAGAACTGACTTCTTTGGCACTTCTGCATGCATCAGGCATGTTCACAGACGCTGCAAGTGTGTGATTAAGATTCAGAGTGAATCCTTGAGAGTCCCCTCATTGAGCCTTGAGGAAGGCCAGGCTGGGTCGCCAGCTGGTCAAGGCAGGAGCTGCTCTATTGTTACAGTTGTCCCCTGCTCTTCTCTGGGAGGGAAGCACACAGTCCTGGAGATGTCTACGGGTTTTGATAGGATAGTCAGACTTGGACTAAAAGGAGAAGGACTTTGGTTTCCAGAAGTCTTCAAAAAACTTCTGGGTATTTGTCCCCAATATACAGGGTACTAGCACACTTGGTTTTTTCTCCCTCTTTACTATGTAATTCTGCTGTTTTTCTTTCCTCGAGCCTGCTGGTCAGCTACCCTGCATGCTTTTCCACACAGGCTGCTGAGGTCCACGCTGGCTTTCTGAGAAGTGGGCTGAGCTTCTCCCTTCTGCGTCTTTGGGGACAAAAAGGAGGGGTTTACTCGGCCAGTGAGAAGGTTAGGCCAGCCCATCTGCAAGCATCTGAAGTCTTCACCTTCGCTCCTGGAGGATGTCCTGGTTCTTGTTCTGACTCCTCCTTCATGAAGAGTCACTGACCTGGGTCTTTTCCCCTGACCTGCCTGGGAATTATGTCTCTGCCTGTCTCCTTGGTTCTTACAGCAGAGGGTTCGAGGGACAGCAGTTGGCCAGGTTTTCCCCTATGGTTTCTGATAATAAAGATGGCCAGAGAAGACAACTCTAACTCTAGAATTCTCTCTCATTCCTTTCTCTTCCCCTCTCCTGCTTGTTCTCAATTTTGTCTTCTTTGCCCACCTCTCTCCCTTCTTCCCTCCTTGAGACTTCTGTCATTGCTTCTGTATTATGATGCCACTGGGGCAGTTTGGCAACAACATTCTTTGATCTGTCAGCGAAACTTTAAATTTTATGCTCTTGTTTCATGATTCTGAAGTTGGCAGTGCTGGTGGGTCTGTTATCAGCCCAGGGGCACACGCTTTCCCCCCCCCCAAGATTTCATTTATTTATTTGTTAGAGACAGTGAGAGAGGAAACACAAGCAGGGGAGTCGGAGAGGGGGAAGCAGGCTTCCGGTGGAGCAGGGAGCCCGATGTGGGGCTTGATCCCAGGACTCCAGGATCATGACCTAAGCCAAAGGCAGACACTTAAGGACTGAGTCACCCATGTGCCACAGGGGCAATTCTTACAAATTGCATGAGGCTCTCCTACCACCAGTTCTTTCTGACTTATGGGAAGGACACACATTGCTATATGTCATATGTTTGGAGACAGAAAAAAGAAATTAAAAGTCATTGTTTTACCCTGATAGTCTTGATGTCCCTTCTGTGCCTGGCACATATAAGTCATAACATTAGCTACATATTTTCTTTTCCTTGTTTCTAGTCCACATTACTATTACTGCGAATAATTCTAATCAGTTTGTGGTGTGACTAGTTGGAAATCTGTCCCCATCACTTAAGTGGATGGTCTGGCTAAGGACCATGGCTTTAATAGAGGACACTAATTATTGTTATCCCGCCATACATTTTGCTGTTTAATACAATATTCCTTGTTGTGCTCATTTCTTGATTTGCCTTTATTTTATTTTATTTTTTTTAAGCGTCTTGCTCGAACCGGGATCATAGTGACTACGAGTGAAGCTGTACTGCTACAGCTGGTGGCAGATAAAGACCATCCAAAATTCAAGGAAATTCAGAATTTAATTAAGGCGAGTGCTCCAGAGTCGGGCCTGCTTTCCAAAGTATAAGGACATTTGAAGGTCTGGTATGCTGCTCACCATCAGGTGACAGGACTGTAAGCCTGGACAAGCTCTTGTCTCTACTAGAATTAAAATGTTAAAGTCAAAACTTGGCTCCTTTTTTGCGCCTCTTAGTCAAATATAACCAATTAGACCATTTGGGTACCAACGTTTAGTTACAACTGTCAAAGGCTTCAGGTGCTGCCTACCTTCTTCTTCTTTTTTTCTTTTTTGGGTTAATGTGCTTTTATTTATTAAAATAATTATAATGAAGGTGCCTGTTTTGTGTATATTGTGTCCACTGGTCACTATTTTTTAACGTGAATACTCTTGTGACATTTTCTCAAATTGTGCACTGTAAAGAAAAAAATGTACCAATAATGGTTTGACTTTCATAGTATTATTAAGATGTCTGTTGTAGCCCAGACTCAGTGCTTTTACTTTACAGATAGATTGAAATAGGATTATTAGGTGAGAATTTCAAACAGACCTATGGATCATGCTACCCCTTTCTTTCACAATGCAGTCAACTTACTTGAGTAAATAGCGTTGATCTAACCAAACAAATGTATATTGAATAATTATGTATCCTTCTTGATGATGCTAATTTTCTTATTCTAGTCACTATCACTCATTTTCTGTTAATGTTCATTTTTTTTAGCCGTATCTTTTCCTTAAAATACTCATTGGACCATTCTTTGTTTTAATTTTTTAAACAGAATGGTTCGCAATGTTACAAAATCAGGGGAGAACTGTTTTAGATTTTTTTTACTTTGGCTGCACGCGTTTACAACAATGTTGAGTATGTCTTCCGATATGCACCAGCTTTAGCGAAGAGTCACAGGCTGGATAAAAAAGGGTTTTCAAACGTCCATATTCTTGTTTGGTATTTCTCTACCTACCCTCCAAATATTACAGTTAAGGCAAAGGCTTGAGTCATGATTTGGTAGTATTAATTTTGTAGTCATTGCTATCCTTCAATAAATTTATTTTCATTAAAAACTTATTAGAGGGTTTTAAAACTTTTTTTTATATCATGTGAAATATGAAACACTGCTGTCTTTTATATTAAAGTAATTAAAGAAAATGTATTATTTGAATGAAATTATTTTGTCCTCCACAACATGGCTCTGTGAGTACTATGCCAGGAATTCTAATATTTTTTTCAAAGTGTAAAACTTTTGAACTTCAAGAATCTATCAGCCAAAGGGAATTTTCAAAGGAAAATTCTTTGCAGGTGGGGCAAATGGATTTTCCTGAAGGGCCTTGTCATTATTTAAGAGCAGTAGAAATGCTGATTTCTTTTGTCACCGGTAACAAACTGCAGCCAGCAATCTTGTGGGTGTGGTTGAGTATTCTTTCCCCCCCAGGCAATTTGGGTATCAAAAAAGATATTTTAAATCAAAGTTTTGAAATAGTTTTGAAGAACTTCAAACCTACTGCTCCTCAAACTTCAATATGAATGTCATTCACCTGGGGCTCTCATTAAAACCCTGAGTCTGGTTTAGTAGGAGGGCCTGACATTTTGCATTTCTAAAAGAAAGGCCTCTGTGCACCAGGGCTGCTCAGAATGGACCACATTTTGAGTAGCAAGCATTTCAGAAACAACGCCTATTTCCTTCCCCTGCATCCATGCCCTTTGTTTCTCATGACAGTGAAGCCTTTTCAGAGCTGAAACCAATTCCCTGACCCCCAAGTTAGCTTCCTATTACTCCCATAAGAAATTAGCGCAGATTTAGTGGCTCAATACCACAGAAACTTAATATATTATAGTTTTGTAGATTAGAAGCCTGAAATGGGTATCACTGGGCTGAAATCCCTCTTTCCCACTAGATTGTCAGCTCTTTGAAAGCAGAATCTGTGCAGTTGCTGTACTCATTCTGGAAATACATTTTGAGAACCTGCTAAGTTCTAAACATTGTGCTATGTGCTGAGGATAAAAAGAAGCTTGTAGGAAACTCCTGGTCTGGTATAAAGTCAGATCTATCATAACCTCTCAGCAAATGTAAATTGAAATAGGTTATGTCAAAAGTTCAGAAGAATATAATTGGGAATTCTGGCTTCTCCTTTTTCACAGATCATGCAAAAGCAGGGTGACATGGTCTTGTTATTATGAGAACACTGAATTGATTTTAATATATTAGGCTTTGAATTGGGAAGTGCCTACAGTTTTGTAGAACAGTGTTCTTTTAACTAACGGAAACAAAGAAGTTGAGCACTGAAGCAGAAGAGGAGTCTGGTACTGAGGGGTTCGGAACAGGATTAAGATGCTTCGTTTACTGAAATGGAAAAACATGTGCAGAACTTTAAAAGGAATGAAAGTGATAACTTACTCCAAGCAGGAACCAAGTACCCTGTTACTACCCATTTTAAATACCACATTTCTCTAATCGGAATATTTTCCCTTTTGACAAGTTGATGTTTGGATAAATATGACTCAAGCTGGTTGGAACTTGAAAGATCATGATCTCAAAGGTGAAATGCAGCTCTAAAATTCTAACATGGGTTTATGTTACGGATGTGGCCAGTGAGACCCAGAGATAAATGCCTTTTCTAAACATGCCCAACTGATTAAAGTTGTAGCAAAATGAGGACAAGGTTTCTTAACACATTATCTTGTACTTCCTGATACCAGTGGTTCATGCTGTGAAGATGATCATAGGGAAAGGGGAAAACAAGGAAAAGGATGCACGTTACAGTCTAGAACAGCATGGCCGTTGACATTAGCAAAGTCGATGGGACACCCCCGGTGCTCTATCTCTCCCTGGGCCTGCTGTCGTCAGTCTAGTCTTATTTCTCTCTGGACAGCTTTCATAAGTAAATCGGGAGGATGGCGGGTAATACGGAAATTATTTGCATTGTCAAATAACTATAGATCAATATTCACACATCATTAATGCTTCCTTAATCCTCCACAGAGCCTAATTATCAACAACTAACCTTTGATTAAAAAGAATTTAAAAAACCACTAGGCTACCGTAATGGGAATTATCAATTATTTAGATGAGATGGAAATGGAATTTTAAAAGAATTGCCATGCCATTGGCTTTTAGAATTCTGGTTTCCAAATTGCTTTTCTTTCTCTGTTAGGGCTGAACAGATCAAGAAAGTTTATATTTTTAGAAGAGATTAAAATCCAAAATGCTGGTTCAGGAAAAATAACCTGATAATTCCTATTGGATAGACTCTAATCCCTGTTTGACGGCTGTAGGAAACAAAATTCCGAAATGGCTCCTCTAGTTCCCACTATGGTGTGGGAGCGTGCGTGCGCAGGCAGTTAAACCTCCCGGTGTCAGTGTAGCAGGAAAGGGTTTTTGCTCAGGTGATTCAATTTTCAAATCAGTGCCCCTTAAGACAGACTGGCTTGGTGGCTTGTAGCTAATGAGGGGAGATTTTAAAAGGGACTCCACTCTTCCTGAGCAGAGAGATCCTGAATATGAGCGGGATCCCTCACTCCCTGGGGTTGTGGGGGGGATCTGCTGCTGACTTTGAACATGGATGGGATTGCAACCCTCAGAAATGTAGGTGGCTGGCAAAGAAACGAGGACCTCAGTTGTATAAGCACAAAGAGCTGAATTCAGCAAACAGCATGAGTAGAGTTTGGAAGAATACTCTCCAGAAGCTGCAGAGAAGAACGGGGTCTGGCTGGCATCTTGATTCTGGCTTGAGAGATCCTGAGCAGGAATGCAACCACGATATTTCCGGACTCCTACCTGCAGAACTGGAAGGTAATACGTTTAAGTCATTACATACCTGATAATTGGTTATACAGCAATGGGAAACATACTTTTTTTTTTTTTTTAATTTGTAACCATGTTTATATGAAGAAAAGGAGGAAGGAAATAAGTGGGGTGCTCTTAGGACAATAAAATAATGTCTGTATTTTACATTCCAATGAGCTCTTACTAATTTGTTTTTAGAAAAGTGAGGCAGGGAGGGAAAATGAATGTCTTGTAGTTTGTTATGGTTAATACTGCAGTTTTCCTTGTCCTTTTGGCTTTTTGTATTTCTAGAGCAGCAAAGAGGCAACTTAGAGCACACCTGTCATACGAGGCTTGATTTCTTGATATAATTGTTGGTTGCACAGTGTATTTTACTACAGAACTCTAAAGAGTCGCTAGGCTTTAGATTGGTTCATTGTTCTTGCAGCTGCTTCCTTGTTAAATTGTTCCTCCCACTTCAGGCACTAAATGCAAGAAATGAAAGGGGATGTGTCTCTGAACATACAGTTAATACACAAGTACTCATTGTTGACATATATTGAATACACGCAGCTTTGAATTGGGCTTTTGGAAAATGCCTGTGTGCTTTCAGAATAGCCTGTTTGGTGGCCTCAGCCGAAAATGTGGAACACTTTGTAAATTACAAGTTGGAAATGGGGAATTCTTAATTTTTTTTAAGAAATTAAGACCCGAGAAGGAATGTATGCTACCTACAAAGAACCCAAGTGAAAATTATTGGCTGCCACCCAAAACGTTAGTAGCTTCTTGGCTGTATTGTTAATTTGCCAATAAGTAAGCGCTTTATTATTTTAGCGAATTTGGCAAAAATAAGCATCTTATGATGTCAGTATTGCATTTTAGCAATTTATTTCTGCAGATAGCACGGTTTCCATACACCACTGTTTGGGGCAGTGGCAGGGGTGGCGGGGGGGTGTCACACATACCTTTATGCTCAAGTTAAAAAAAAAAATGATTGGGGTTGGTGAATGGAGTTGGCAGAAAAGAACGGGAATTTTTCTTTTTTTAAAGATTTTATTTGTTTATTTGACAGGGAGGGAGGGAACACAAGCAGGGGTAGTGGGAATGGGAGAAGCAGGCTTCCACTGAGCAGGGAGCCCGATGCGAGGCTCAATCCCAGAATCTGGGAATCATGACCAGAGCCCAATATCTGAATCACCCAGGCATCCCGGGAGATTTTCTTACTGGCAAAGTAGCCCCCACTCCTGCAGTGCATGGAGATGGGGCACCTGGCTTCGTACTTCCCTAGCTTTGGCACCTGGAGCAGATTTCCTGTCTGCACAACGAAGAGATCCGCCCACACTGCATCCTGAGTAGGGTTTGTTTGCAGTTGTAAACCCTATGCTTCAGATTATGAGAGTGAATTAAATCCAACATTTGTTTGAGTGCCCGTCATCTTAGGAAATGTGCCAGGTAGCAAAGTACTTTATATGAACTGAGTCCCTATAGCCCTGTTACGTAAATGCAGACCTGAGTGAGTAAGTAACTTGACCAAGGTCATTGAGCTTCTTCGAAGTGGTGAGATTGAGATTCTGACTGCAGATTGGAGCCTGGAATTTAGAGTTTGCAGGAATGTTGCTGCCGTGTTCCCTCCTGCTGTCCTGTGAGCCACACACCCTCCTCCAGGCACCAGGGAAACCTGAGGAAGCTGTAAGGACGCCTAAAGCATGGGTGGCAAGGGGGAGTTCTTTATGCCCAAGTTTGTTCTTTGTATAGATAACCTTCTCTGCACTCTGAGATTTTCTATAAATAGCTAGGTTTTTGTTTTGAAGACTTCACTTTTTACTTTAAATATTTAATTTCTTTAGAGAGCTCCTTGAGAAACATAAGAATTTCACTAAATGTCAACTCTCTTGCTCTCTTTAAACGTCCTTGAGACGTTCATTAAATTGCTTTAAGATTTGCCTTCCAAAATACAGTTTTCTTAGCTGGAAATTGTTCTATCGACTCACTCAACCTCCGTGTTCAAAACTTTCAGAGGTAAATAACTTAGCTATGGTGAATGCTCATTGCCTTCGAAAAATTAATTTCTGCTTATTTCATTAACAAAATATACTTAAGACTGAAGCTATCTCTTAAGCCCTTGAATATTTTAGTTGGCTGGAAGGTCCGTGAAATATAAAGTCTTCTGAGACGTGAATGATGAGGACCAAAAATAGCCTAAGAACGTATTGGAATGATGAGTAACGAGAACACACATTTACTAGAGTCCTTGAATGCTTTTGTTTGGTATGTTGTTTGCCAGTCTCCATCTTCTCAGTAATTCTAATCAAATCATTTGCTATAATAAGCTGTAAACACGAATTTTCAAGCTGAATTCATTGCCAGGTGTCGGAGCTGATGTTACTGTCCTTAACAAGCTAAGGCGCTCCAGGGGTGATGAAGCGTGTGCCGGCGGGAAGCCTTGCACTCAGTGGGTACACACTGAGCTTTCATAGCAAGCTACGTAAACAAGGCTGCCCTTCACCCAAAAGGAGTTCTCAGGGTCCTCTCTCAAGGTGACCAGCTGCCTAAACAACACTGAAAAATGGCCTGGGTGGAAGTGTTCAGGGTCCTGGACAAACGGCACATCACCCCCGGGGAGCCCAAGGAGGACTGTATCTGCCCACAGCCGGCTGGGGCGTGTGCTGCAGGGCCAAGGGCGCACGGAGTCTGTCAGGTTCTGATTCTTGGGCTAGCTCTCTCTCTATGGTGGCCTTCAAGACTTCGTGAGAGATCTCTGGCTTCTCTCCCATAGGATGTGGAGTTAGGGGAGATGCCCCAAAGTATCTACCTCTTCATCTACTTACTAGGTGTTAGCATTTTCTGAAAACTGACATTTAAAATAACACAGGTTGCCTAAGGCTAAAAAATGAGCCTTAGAGCCCTTTCATATAACCGAGCAGCACAAATGTAGTACGGCTGATCGCCCTCATGTGTTAAATGGATTCTTAGAAGAGAAAATGAAGCATTATAATTGTTCAATCAAGGATGCCCTTTGTAATTTCAAGAGAAATATATCTTAGAAAATGAAAACACAATTATAAATACATGACTAAGAAATACTACCTCATTTTCTTTTTATTTGAATAATCATAAAAAATGCAGTGATTGGATAAGGCGGAAGGGTGTCGCAAGCATTTAAAAAACGGCCATCTTTATGGGATGTGTGAACTAGCTTGGAAAAACTTTAGAGATTGCACTGTTAGAAAATTGTTTTTCAAGAACAAAGGGATGAGTTCATTGGTTGCATTTTTGAAACACATTGTTGGGTGTTTATTTTAAATTGACAGAAGTAAATTCTGTGAATATGGCACTTTTGCTGAATAGTACAGTACAGCTTGGTGGATCGAAACATCTGGAAGTAGGTTTAGTCTTCTCTACCTCTTGAACACTTGTACTTAGTGGAAGATCTAATAAAGATAAAAATGAAAGGTATGTGGGAAAATGTTCAATGATTTTAATCCATACTAACTTGCAAAATAATGAAGCACGGTTCTGGAAAAATGAACCATCCTATCATTATTGATTGTGTACAACCCAAATTTTAACACTTTTAGCTAATTGGGATGTGGGAAATGGGTAGTCCAGGTGCATAGGGCTGTCTTTCTATTAACATTCTCCAATAACAGCTGTTTGGTCGCTGATAGACTGACAGTGTAGATTCTGAAATATTTTAACACCTAAGAAAAATAACGCCAGCCAACATCAGCTACCAAGACTTCTCTGGAATGCGTGTATGTGGGTTTATTTGTTCATTTTTTGAGTACTGCTTTAATAATTACCTACCTTGTGAAAGCCTCCCCAGTGAGGTTAGTTGAGAGAAGAGGGAACATTCTTTCTGAAGGGCCTCTGTCTAGCCATAGATGAAACAAAGGGCACAGGGCATGGTCTGTACAAAGATGACATACTAGACACCATTAGGGCATGCCAGATGACAGATTCTCCCCAGATGGATTAGAGCTTTGTGCGTCCAAAACCTATTCTCATTTTAATTTCATTGGTGCTTAGTGGGTGATTAGTTTGATTTGATTTGATAAAATATTTTCTGGCCTTTACTTGAACGGAATAGGAAATTTTGCACCAAGCTCACTGTGCACAGGGCCTACCCAGCTTCAGTGCGCAGGTGAAGGGCAGCAGAGCTACAAAATGGGTAACAGCAGTTTGATGTCGATTGAGCACTTGTTTAGGAGTCCAGCACTTCAATAGGGGCTTGATGTCTATCTCTGATTCTCAAAACCTTGACAGGGTTGTTGTTATCCCAAAAATAGTGGGTAAGAACCTGGAGCCTGGGGATGGAATGTGTGACCTGTTTCAAGGGCTTCATCCCTAACTCTCTCCTTTAATATTCCTAAATACCATGTATGGGAAGGGCAGCTCGTCAATGCATATACAGTGTCTAAAAACTGAAGAGGCTAATTTTTCATTTTGTGTACAGTCACTCTTGACTAAAGCAAGCTCTGCTGGGGACTTGCTCGTTGAACCCAGCGACCTGGAGTCTGGGTGCGTAGGCTTTGCTGAACCCCAAGTTGTCCAACTCAACTGCCCGCAGGGCAAGGCAGGGAACACAAGTGAAGGGAATGGGGCAGGTAGGCTGGCACGGGGGGAAAGGGCACAAACGGTCTAAGGGGGCCGACTCTACGTGGTCCTACCTGCTTGCTACCATGGGGGAATGCAAGCTCAGTGATGGCAGAGCTTCCAAATCCTGTAGAAAACAAAAGCACTACTTGTTAGACATTCCATTGGCCATGAGACCTATATTGTGCAACCTGTCACTTAACCACAATGCTTCTGTAATTCCTCTTCATTCCGGTTTACTAGTCTTTGCTGTTTCGCTCCACAGAAGCTAAGGCAGTGGCCTCAGAGCTTGTTGCCTATTAGAATCACCTGGTAAGTTCTTACAACCCAATATCCAGAGCATGCCCTACGTGAAGGAAGTCAGAATCTCCATGGAAGGACCCAGATACTTTGGAGTATTAACCCCCCAGGTTATTTGCAGTGTGCAGCCCACTTGGAGAACCAGTGCTTAAAGACTTGGCTTAGTCAGTATGCCCCTCAGATCATTGCCATCATGCCTATGGCAAATACAGAATTGCAAGCCCTACCCTGTGCTTCCTGGGTGATTCTTCGGTGGGTCAAAATTGAAGACTCACTGGACATCATTTTTAATCCTTAGCACAGTGGTTCTTAATCATGGCTCCCCATTATAATCACCAAGGAGTAAAAATGTACTCATATGCATGGCCTGTCATGGGAGATTCTAACTGAAAAATTGTTCAGTGCTAAGTCCCAGGCATCAGCATTATATTTTATTTTATTTTATTTTAAAGATTTTATTTATTTGACAGACAGAGATCACAAATAGGCAGAGAGGCAAGCAGAGAGAGAGGAAGGGAAGCAGACTCCCTGCTTAGCAGAGAGCGCGATGCAGGGCTCGATCCTAGGACCCTGGGATCCTGACCTGAGCCGAAGGCAGAGGCTTTAACCCACTGAGCCACCCAGACACCTCTGGGGCATCAGCATTTTGAACACTTTCCAAAGCGAGGCTGATGTGCTGCCAGGGTTGAAGATCACTGCCTTAGTTCAGTTTTGTTCACAGTGTCGTCCTCTGATACCTCAGAAAGACACTGGGAGAATTTTTCAGGTCACCAAAACTATTAGCTGTTCCATCTAGGTGGTAGGACTGTTTTGTAATTACTTACATTAACTCCACTCACCACTTTTGAAAGTGGATTGGAGAGTTTTAGTCTTTTAGTTGGGTGTTTTCTTCTAAAAACTTCATATTCTTTGTGTGCTTGTCCTTTAATAAATGAGCCTTGGTTACACAGCCCTTCCCTCTGTGGTTTTTTATCTGTCTAGACAGCCAAATTGTTCAAAAAAAATAAGTAGGAGTAGAAGCATGCATGCTTACTGTGCTTTCACAGAGAACCCCAAAAGGTGATTCTGATGGGGTAGAGAGAAGAGTCAGTCCCCAACCTGCAGTCCTGCACAGGCCCATAATACGGTACAGAATGTGTCGGCCAGATGTCTTACCCGAGGGGATTCGGAGATCACCTGGAATAAAATGAATTATGTCACTGTTCAGCTGCAAAAAAAAAAAGGACAGGATTTTGTGTTATTTATCAAACTCCATAAAATGTTTTTAAAGCAATTAACACAGTGTCAAGTCTGTATAGCTCTCAGAGCCTAATTCAACTGGGCAGAATGTCTTCTCTTGACAGAAGATACTTTAAAATGGTGTGCCTCAAGGAACTTAGTTCCCCTTTAACTTAGACCCCAAAGAAAGCAGTTTTATTTTTTTTAATGAACTACTTGTATGCCTTTCAATCACATAAAATAAAAATAATTACCTTTGTTTATGCAGATAGCATGGCTCACCATAATGAGGCAAGAGGTAGCCCCAAGAAGCCAAAAGATCCTTATCATTGTGTAAATGGAGTTCTGTTTCTCCCCCCAGACAAATAAACCAGTTCAGCTGAGCAGTTCAGTTTATTAGCCTTGTGGAGATGCTGGAAGGCTAATGCATGTGGATGAGCCTGCTATCCAGTGTACATGAAGGTTTTTTTGTCAAAGGGGCCAAAAGGTCACACCTGTTCATCATGAGTAACAAGCTCATTTATCTTGGTCATGTACCACAGTGGTTTACAGTCTTTGTTATCATAGCAGGAATAGAAATGAAAAGCTAACAGCTGTAAGACACTTTGGGGTAAACTGATCACATTTGTCCAGGAGAGGCAACATACTCAAAGCTCTGGCTGTTCAGAGGGCTGGAAAGATCCGTATCACAGTACAGTCATACTTGAAGCCTAGCCACGAAACACTTGCACCAGCTCTATGGCGCCCCCTTGGGGCACACTGTGAAAATAAGGCTTTAACACTGTCTTTATCCTGAGCAGTTTGACTTGTTAGGTTTTTTTCATGTTCCAAAGACATCTTCATTTATAGGAGAGTAAGAGTCCTTAACTTTGTGAAGCTTACACTCTGGAGGTAGCTCAAATGTTTATTTTATAAAAATCGATCAGATCACCTAGAAACCACTTGAAGAAAATGAAAACCATGAATCTTCTTACTGTGGTATCTCCAACAGTGTCTTAGATTGTCTTTTAGTAACAGGTTCCTAGGTATTTTCCCCGCCTGATTCTTGTCTGTGGGAAGGCATATATCTTTTGTGATGATATTAATCTCCCTAGTGAGCTACATTGAGAGGGAGTGAATGCTTAATTAGAAATTGAAAAATTTATCTAATAAATGCAACTTGAGAAATTCCCTCCATCTTTTGTGGACAAGATTGAGGTGCAGACCTCTGTTCTCAGTCATCTGTGTGTTCAGTGGGCTTCACTGTTTACCTAACCAGCCCCCCACTGTCTATCTAACCGGCCTCTGAGATTCCCCTGCCGTTTTGAGGGGCTAGTGTTGACTTTAAGCAAAGCTTTTTAAGGCCTCGTAGCTTCAGAAAGAGAAAGCCTGTTTCAATATATGAAAAATAGGGATCTATTATTTATTAATGTGAATTGTTAAATTGGAAAATTATTGTTGAGTTAGTATGATTACTTTTTTTTAGCTAATTAGAATCCTATACTGTTTGATGCTAGTTCCTGAGAGGCTTTTAACCTACTCATTTGTGGTATTTTTGAATGCCTAAATGTGATGAACATTTGTATTCAGTGTCTCTTCTGCACTGTGAATGCAGTGATGCCTAAAATAAAGTCACAAGGTGGGGAGAGAATGAAATCTCCATTGCCCTGCTGAGTGTCGGGGCAGTCAGCTTGAATTGTTGGATTCGGTAGTGTTGTCCATTCTGATTGTTCCCTCCTTTTATTACAAATAACTAGTCAGAAATGTGACTAATACTGAACTGGACAGAGATCATCACTCCTTCTCTCAGATTTGTTTTATCTCTAATTGCAATTTCTGCGTTTTCTATTTGTGAGATGAATTCTGACCAAAAGTCACTAACAAGGAATGATCTTACCTTAAGGCACTTAAATTCTTCAGGGAAAGTCTACTTCATCTAAGATTGCAGAGGTGAAACTTAACCTTAATTTCTCTAAGTAATCAGTAATACCATGTATATAATAAAAGCTTAGGTCTTCAGCCAAAACATTTGGTGAAACTAGATTCGTTCGTATATTTGGAAGTGTTAGAATTTTTCTTTTGTAACAGAACTAGAAACTATATGACTAGAGGAAATGCTAGGAAACCTAATTTAATGAGATAAAGACTTTTGGCAAAGCCATAACCCAACAATATATTTTTCCACAGTGAATTTTGTGTAGTTCTGTAACCCCAGGTGGTTAAAAAACAAACATAAAACCTTTCTATATGAAATTGACGAGTATACTGTGAGCTAATTGTTTAAATTTTATGACAAGTAAGTTTGTATTTATTATTTCACTTAACTAGTAAAACAGAAGTGAATTTTCACTACTAGGCCTACTTTCTAGGTCATTTAATTTTTAATTTTTTAATTTTTAATTTTTTAAAGATTTTATTTATTTATGGGGGAAGGGGCAGAGGTAGAGGGAGAAAGAATCTGAAGAAGATTCCGCACTAAGTGCAGAGCCTGACGTGAGGCCCAGTCCCTCCACTGCAAGATCATGACCTGAGCCAAAACCAAGTCAGGAGCTTTTAGGACTGAACCACGCGGGCGCCTTCTAGGTCATTTTAAAGGCAAGATAGGCTGATAGCTGGTCCTTTATTTTTCAGTAGTTCATTCTTTTTTTTGTCCCCCATTTTCATTAAGTGTTTTAATTCCAGTAGAGTTCACACTGTTATGTATATTTTGTCCTCCAAAAAAGAATTTTAAATGAATACAGTTGCCTTTTCAAGATGGCTGATTTTGTCCACCCTACAATAAGGACAAATGGAGGTGAGCCGGCAAGTGCAGGGTAAAACAAGGTGATCTATATAGCCTCTAAATAGAGTGTGTATTTTCTGTCGAGGAATCACACTTAGAAGGTAGCTGACAAAGACAACTGGGTGTGATTGAAAATTCATCCACAGGGGTAGAAGGACTCAGAAAGGAGACTGAGGAAACGTCTGAATGAGGTGCACTTGAAACAGCACCACTCAGACCACAAAATGGTCATTTTCTAAGTCTACCTCAATTAATCTTACAGAAGCGAGAATGATAATAAAATATATTTAAGGACCACAGTATGAAAAAATATTCCAAACTCTCATGCCTAGAATGTGTATTTCTTTCATCTAATATTTTGACTTAAACAGCAACTACAGTTTTCACTCTCATTTAAACTAATGATTTCCACCCTTCCCCCCATACATAATGACCAAATATATACCTTTGATGACTTTAGGCTTATCTCAAGGTTGAAAAAAGTCATACAATACCAAGGAATGTGATCACAACACAATTAAAATATTTTATTGGACAAAACCCTGTAATATTAAAAGGGAAACAACTAGGGAAAATTCTGTGACATTTAATTTAAAAACTACTTTTTTTTTTTTTAAAGATTTTATTTATTTATTTGACAAAGATCACAAGTAAGCAGAGAGAGAGGAGGAAGCAGGCTCCCTGCTAAGCAGAGAGCCCGATGCAGATCTCAATCCCAGGACCCTGGGATCATGACCTGAGCCGAAGGCAGAGGCTTTAACCCACTGAGCCACCCAGGTGCCCCAAAACTTAACATTCTTATGTAAAGAGTTTTCCACTAGAAATTGAGGCAAATAAGAAATTATCAGGCATGTACAAAAAAAAAAAAAAGAAAGAAAGGAAGAAAAGAATGCAAACACTGTGGCATGAAAAAAATTTGAATAATTAATCCTCAAAAATTACAAGCAAATACAGGAAGCTATCACTGTTCACAATACTTCCAAAAGCAAACAAATAAAATGGCAGTCTCCTACAGTTTTGAGTATGAATTGGTGCAAACTTTCCAGAGGACAGATGGTAAAATAAAAAATACACATTAATACTGGTTAATATATAGTCTTGAAATTCAAAGAACAGTTTCTCATCCCTGTTACTTATTAGGGAAGAAACATGGATGGATATAAATGGTTGTGAGGAAATTTGTCAGAATAACCATTAGTTATCATTGACTTTTGAGTCACGTTAAACAAATATTTATTGACTAGCCAATTTGACTGTGGCCAAAGTCCTGTATATACAGCATCGCCTCAAGCAAAAATCCCCGTGTTTAGCGCTTACATTTTAGTTGAGGCTGATACTTAGTGTCTCGTGTTTTATCCCATATGGTTTTCATTATTTACCATTTTTTCTCCAGAGCATGTGCTTTCTTGCATAATCAGAGGAAGGTTATGTAGCTTACTCTCTTAACAAAATGAGTATCTGTTCTTTTTAAGGATTTTCAGGCTGAGGTTTGGCTAAGATGATTCTCCATCATGTCCCATGAAGAGTTTGGGCATGTTATATAGTGAAAGCCCCCGGCTGTATTCAAAAATCTGTGCCTGTCTCTTAAGTGTTTCATGTAGAGCCATCCTCCTGTTCAAGCTCCTAATAGACTTTCCAAACATGATTTTTTGAAATGTCTCCTGACAAGGAAATACTGTGAGAATCTGGGGAATGAGAACACCTGCAAAGAGGTTTTCTTTCATCTCGGGTGCCCCTGGATCCTAACAGAATCCTGAGTTGCACTTGACATTTCTGCCACTTGGAATTGGCCCTCTGTCTTCGGGGTAGCGGGGAGGGAGAAATGGGTTTCTTCAGGGGTAGGTGCTGCGTGGTTGCCTCATTACCCACTCCCCCTGAGTGGTGGTTGTTGGTCTGGGCATCGGAATGACCTGGGGCCATTTGTGTGAAGCAGATTGGCAGGCCCAAGAAATTGTGATTCTGTAAGCTTGGAATTGGGCCAAGTCTTGATTTTTATCAGGCTGTCTGAAGTGGTTCTGATGGCAGTGGCTACCTCATAAAAACAGTGAGAAAAAGCGCCCTGGGACTTGAAACGTGTGTACCAGGAAACAGGAGGGGGTAAATTGCCTCCAAGCTCCTCTGCTTCCAGCCTGGCCCACAGAGGCTTGCAAAGTCTGCACAATTCAATGCTGAGCATTTCTTAACAGGTCAGCTTGAGGAGCTCTGCTTTCCTCTCAACAAAAGGGCTGGGTCACCTTGAGCATGAACAGTTGTTTTCTTTGTAGGTTTTTCTATTTAGTCATTGCGTCTCAAGCTGGAGCTGGCTGTGCTCCATGTAGGCCGCTTTCAGGTGGAAGGGTCTTCCAGATACCTCTGTGGGGCAAATACCAACCTGAGAAAGAGCTACCTAGTTCTAAGAGAATGTTTTCCAGTTGGAATCATCATAGCAAAGGGGATTTTTCGCTTTTCGGAGCAGAACACGTTTCCACTGGATTCAGCATCAGTGAACACATAAGAATTAAACACTCACCTAGAGCTTAGGGATTCTTAAATGTGTATGTAACTCCTGTGGCTCTTTTGCTGCCAGTTTAAGGTGTATTTTTAAGCCTACTTAAATGGAAAGATACTTCATGCCTGGTCATGACCTAACACTGGATCAGATCTGTGAAGTAGATTTAAGTCGTCCCTTAACTCTGCTTGCTGATCCTGCTTTACTTGGCAAGGTGTTGATTTTACCACCTTCTGGAAACAGGCCCATCAGTTCTTTGCTGTGTGAGCTCAAACCTGCTTTTTTTTTTTTTTTTTTTTTTTGTAAACTCTATACCCAACGTGGGGCCTGAACTCAAGACCTCGAGGATAAGAGTCTCCTGCTCTCCGGACTGAGCCAGGCAAGTGCCCCACACCAGCCTATCTCAGCTGCTAATAGTAACTTCCAAAAAGAAGTGAATGTTTTACTTCTTCCTGTGATTTTTGGCGTTTTGTAAACAGGCATGATGCTGTTCAGGAGGGAACATGAGCAACAGTTCAGAAAACATTGGTGGAGGGCTTTAGGGTTTTCTCTGAGATAAAAATCTTGACATTTCTCCCTCTCCCTTGAGATTATTCTCTCCCCTGGGAAACCACCCTGACCTTTGATATTTCTCCCTCAGGAGTATGATAATAGGGTTGTCACAAGAATATCTTCCTCATTAAAGAATTAAAATGTGCCTCCAAATGAGTGTTTGTTACTTTTATTTTCCTTTTACAGTTTACTCAAGCAAAACAAACACAGGGTGACGCATCTATATGAAATCCTATGCGTAGATAATGTATGCCTGAACATTTACCCGTATTTCCTATAAATTGCTGTAAAAATTAAAAATACTTCCAAGTAATGGCTTCTGGATGAACCAACTCCACTGTGCAAGCCTGGTGTGTGTTGTCTTGTGTAGGACAATGGAGTCCTAAAGTACATATCGTATTGAAAAAATGTGCTGCAGTAAAAAGAACAAGAAAACAGCTGTACTAGCTAATGAAACTGTACAGATGTGTTTTGTCAACCCATCAGATGGGTTGACACCCACTTAAGTGTAGTTTGTGATTTTTAGTCTTGAAAGGGTTTTGGTTTTGTTTGATTTTGAGAGTCTATCGCTTTTGAGAGGGTGATGGAAGAGTTGGGCCACTTTTTTTTAGACATACGTAAGGAAAACTTATTAATTCAGAGCTTAATGTGTTGCTTCGCTTGAAGTAGGCACTCACTAGGTGTTTGTTGATTGATTCAGGAAGTGTTAGGTGTCTACAGACTCTACAATGGCCAAGTGGAAAGTACACTAGGTTAAGTCTTGTCCCTGGCAGGCTCTGTGAGACCAAGATATTTTATCCAGACTGAAATACTCATCAAATCGTAAATTTACCCAGTTCACAATTACTTCTAAAATTCCATTGTTGATGGAGAAATCACGTTGTCTGATAGAGCACCCTCTTTCATAGGTGGGGAATCAGAGGCCCAGATGTGTTGGAGGACTGGCTTTAAGTAGCTGGGAGCAAAACTTACTGATTTTTATCCCAGCTCTTAAGTGTATACTTAGGTCTAACGCCCTTAGAGGTTTATAGAGTGTAACAGGGTACTAATAGTTCAGAGCTGACATTTTAACCCCTCCACAACTCTGTGTGGATGGAATTGAATAATACCCATTTAACAGATGGGGGCACTGAAGATTAGGGAAGTGACTGACTCAAGGACCTATATTTTGTAGGAGTAGAAGCACCTTCCTTTTTTGCTCATTGATATGTTGCCTTTTATGAATATTCAGTTCTCCTAAGTTATCTACCAAAGTTATGGATACAGTTGCTTTTATTGGCGATGTTTTTATTTTCCCTTTTACTCTTTTGGAAATAGTGAACTTTCATCTGATTGTGAAACTTGAGGAAAGTTACCTAACTAGACCCATCAAATAGGAAAAAAAAAGGATAAAAAATATATGCATTCCTAGTAGCTAAAATTAATAAGCTTTACCATTCTGGATTTATTTTTAACCTGATATTGTGGTTTGTGAGTATAATCTGAAACGTCCATCAGTGGAGGTTTTTACTTGGGAGCAAAACACCGATTTTCAAAATTTTAAACGACTGTTTAGGAGAATGAAAAGGAAGGTTTTCAAATGAAGGGCCAAAGTCCAAGAAGCTAGCGTGTTCAAAGGTAGGAAGTTAAGTGACACTCATTTTCATGTGATACTGTGATACTTTCCTTTTCCTTCAAAAGATACTCTGTAGAACCACAGATCTCACTGGAGAGGTGGGGGAGGAGGGAAGTTCAGATGTAGCAAGAGGCCTTGGGAAGGGGAAAAGTCATTGAAATTTTGGTTCCAAATGATGAAGCTTTGGAACCACCATGAAGCAGAACAGACCTGCTTTTATAACCAAGCTTGGAAACTGGTTTATTTGAATGATAAGACTGGAGCAAGGTCCCTTGTGATATCAGTCATATTTACCAGAACAGTTGATGTTTCACCCTTGAAAATGAAAATGCATCCATGGCACTTAGACTAAGAAACAGACTGTTGAGTTAATACTCTGATTTTACTCTTGAGAAAACCAAGGTTTAGGGAGATGAATGGACTTGTCCACGCTTCTACGCCCAGGTGCCAACCAGACCCCAAACCCTCTCTTCCTGAGCCTCTATTCTAAAATAAACTATGTTCATTGAAAAAATAATCAGTAGACAGTAAATAGATTTCTGGGATCATTGTACATGGGACATTTGCACCATCAACAAGGTGACATTTCTGCCAGAGATCGAGAATGTAGGATCAGCCAGATTGTAGGTGCCATTCACAGTTGGTAGAATGAGATGAGCTCAGATAGAAACCTATGAAATAAAGATGGAATTTTTCAGTCAAGACTGGTAACAGCCCAGGTTTGGGAATAGCCAGTACATGTTAGAAGAGGTCATGAAGACAACAATGACTGACTCCACAGCTGGTTCTGGGCAATTGGAAGCCCCTTGTTCCCTTCCCTGTCCTTGGAATGGAGTTCCAGCAGTGTTGTCATAGCTGCCTTGAGAGAGTAAGGTCTTGAGACCCTGATGGTATACATGAGTGTGCGTGTGTGCGTGTGTGTGTGTATTATATGTACACACACCTAGATGCATGCATGTGTACATACGTACATACATACAAACTATGAAGATTTGGGCAGGTGGATGTGGATACCTCCCCATCTTGGAGCTGCCTTGTTACCTCCCTTGCCTATTAGAACTGCCATCTATGAATCTGGAATGGTCTGGCTCTTTCTGTGGTCTCTCCTTAACCTCTGTGTATGGGGAAAAATAGGTGAGTGTTTTAGGATATAGTTATTAAAGTGCCAGCAAGTAGATTTTTTTGGTTTTTCAACCAAATGGCACAAATCTGAGAGACAAGCTTACACAGAAAATAGAGTCTCTGTGGCCCATGTACTCAAGAGAATAGAGCCACTTTAAAGCCCCTGAAGGCAAAAGAGTTGTATTCTTTCACAGATGCTGGAGAGAAGTTACCTTTGATAACTTGTTCCAGTGTTTGACTTCACATATATTAGGAGTTTTTTAAAGCCTAAATAAGGTTTAAGGTTTAAGGAGTTTTTTAAAGCCTAAATAAGGTTTAAGGTTTAAGCCTGTTTGAGTTGTAAAATCCAAGTAGTTTTGACTCACTGATTCTATTCACCTTCAGTTTTCGTGCCTTTCCTAAGTCTTCTTCATACCCCTTTTGGCCTTATTTTCTACAGGAGTTACTCAAGATGTGATTTCCTCAAGCAGCTTTTTGTTTGTTTGTTTGTTTGTTTGTTTTTAAAGTTTATTTATTTATTTGATAGACAGAGAACACAAATAGGCAGAGAGGCAGGCAGAGAGAGAGGAAGGGAAGCAGGCTACCCACTGAGCAGAAAGCCCAGTTCCGGCCAGGCTTGATCCCAGAACCCCGGGGCCAGGACCAGCAGAGGCTTCATCCTGCTGAGCCACCCAGGCGCCCCCAAGCAGTTTTTGATTTACAACAAAATTGAGCTGGAGATGGAGATTTCCCACATTCCGCCCTCACCTCCCCACCCTGCCCACACTCAGGCATACCCTGTTCCCCTTTCCTAATCGCACTCACCAGGATAGTATTGATAATTACTTCCTTGTTATCCAGGATGAATCTTCATGCATCATTGTTACCCAAATTCCCTTGTTTACCTTAGGGTTCCCTCCTGGTGTTCTACATTCTCTGGCTTTGGACAAATGTTAAATTACATAGACCCACCATTATAGTATCATACAGACTATTTTCTCAGCCCTGAAAACCATCTGCAGTCTGCTTCATCATCGCCCACCCCCACCCCTGCCTCCTCCCTGCACATTCACCACCCTGGGGCCAACACTGATGTTTTGGTTTGCATAGTTTTGCCTTTTCCAGACTGTAATAGAGTTGGCATCTTACAGTGTGTGTGATTGGCTTTTCAGATCAGCTTCTTGTACTTAGTAATAAGTGTTGAAGTTGCCTCTGTGTCTAAACAGGCCAGGATAGCTTTGTCCTTTCTCTTTGCAAGCACCAAATAACATTGTCTTGTCTGGTAACGACAATTTTGTATTAATTCACCCACCAAAGGATGCATGGTGGCTTCCAAGGTCTGGCAATTGTGAATAAAGCTGCTGTAAACATCTGTGCGCAGAAGACATGAATTTTCAGCTGCTTAGGGTGACCATAAAGGTGTGTGTTTGCTGGATCATACATGAGGATAGGTTTAGTTTTGTAAAAACCTGGCAAAGTGTTTGCAAAAGCGGCTCTCGACTTTGACATCCCTACCAGCTGCTAGTGAGAGTTCGTGTGGACACATGCTGTTGGCCCCACGTGATGGTGTCTATGTTTCCAGCTTCGGGTCATTCTAATAGGTTTGTAATGGTTCCCTTCATATCTTTAAGTCAAATAAAAATGGATGTTTATTTTCCAGATTAATGAGATATAACTATGATTTTTGGGTCTCCGGGGAAACCACTCGATGTTCTCAGAGCTCTTGGTTTGCTCTCCTGTAGCTCTGAAGTCCCTGCTTCCTTCCTTCCTGCGCTCTTGCCCTCATCCCCTGTATGTTCAGTGTGTACCTAGTATCCATTAGACAGCATGTTTTATGCTGTAGATAAAAAGATAAATCAGATATCCTGGCCTCTGTTGAAAGTGCAAATTTTAAAACGCAGGTTTGAAAAATGAAGTAGTTGAACATGTCTGTTAAAACAACACAGCTGCTCCTTTGTCTCCCACCCCAATTCCTAAACTCCAACCTATTAAAAAAAAAAAAAAAAAAAAGCTTTTTTAAATAACTTTTTTGCCTAGAAAAGTATGCATATCCTACCTGAACATCAAAATGAATTCACAAAAAAAAAAAAAAAATGAATTCACAAAGTGACCGAACTCCTGTAACCAGCAAATTAAGAAACACAACATTACCCATTCTTGAGGAGCACTCTTTGTATTTTGCTTTCCTCCCTTCTCCCTCCCTTTGAAAGTCAGTTCTGTTCTGACTTCTCATGCAACAGATGAGTTTTGTTTGTTTTTGAAGTTGATAAAAATTTTGCATCCATTCTAATGTCAGTGGACGTCTATGTGGTTCCCCCTTTGGACTGTGACGAATGGGGTTGCTTCAAACAAGTGTTATGTATCTTTCTAGTGAACAAAGGCACTGATTTCTCTGAGGTTTATTAGTATAGATGGAATTACTAGTTCTTAAGTAGTCCATTCACAGAGATGTGGTAGAAACTGCCAGACTAATTTCCAAAGCAGTTCCATCCCTTTACAAATAACTACAGATAACCTTGTATGTGCACTTAACTGTGCCCAACCCCTCTTCGTCTTCCTCCTCAAGTGATGGTTATCTCTTCTGTTGATCATAGAGGTGTATATTTCATATGTATATATATTTTAACTTAATATTCTTATGCATACCTCCTGTTAGCTTTAAGCAGTTTCCTTTGCCTCTCTACTATGTCAGATGTAAATTATTAGTGACTAACATCAGATTTTTTATTTGAATTCGTTTTGAGTTTCAGATTTACAGAAGTGTGGCAAAGACAGTACATTCTCACTACTATTAACAACTTACATTATCACTGTCTGCTGGTCACACATGAGAAACCAACGTTTCTAATAACTGAACACGAGACTTTATTTGTGTTAGACTGATGTCTGTCCCTTTCCTGTTTGAGCTTCTAGGACAGGCTACAACAATTGAACTTACTCCTTGTGTTTCTTTATTTTCCTTTGGTCTGTGAGCATTGGTTCATTTTTCCTGATTTTCAGAGACCTTGACAGTTTTGGTTATTGACCGTTATATATGACATTATATATGATGGCCATTGGTTATTGAGGACAGTGTACCATGGTTCTCCTCAGGATCACATGGGAATTAAGAGGCCTGAGGAAGGATGCCCCAAGAGTGAAATGCGCACATCACATCATTCTCAGGGGCACAGGACCTGCCCATGAACTCCTGGTGCTATAAGCCTTCCTTGTTGGTTGAGGCAGTGTTTGGCAGGTGTGTCTACTGTCAAGTTATTTTTGTTGTTGTTCTTACTTGATCTTTTAGAAACGAGTCACTATGCTGAACTGGTACACACTTTTTTTTTTTTTAAAGATTGTATTTATTTATTTACTTATTTGACCCAGTGAGAGAGCATAAGCAGGGGGAACAGGGCAGAAGGAGAGGGAGAAGCAGACTTCCCGCTGAGCAGGGAGCCCAATGTGGGGTTCGAAACCAGGACCCCGAGATCATGATCTGAACCAAAGGCGGATGCTTCACCAACTGAGCCACCCAGGTGCCCCCGATACACACTTTTAAATAATGAGGTTGGCAGAGTTATCTGATGACACCAAGGTCCCCCACCCCCACCCTAGTATATGTGCTGTGTATAATCTCTGCCTTGAGTGAGGGCAGGGCTAGTGAATACAAGGGGACAACCATGAAGGTGATGGCACAGTCTGCCCTGCAACTGAATTTCGCTATCTGAGACAGAAGGGAGATTCTCATGGTGGATTTGAAAAAGTAAGCCCTGTGTTAGGAGAACATCAAATGGTTAAGACCATGTGAGTGGCCTCCAAGAGCTGAGATTTTGTTCTAGAGCAAATAGACAATAAATGCCCCCAATTCTAGGAAATTAATATAAATACGTAACACAAACACATTTCCTTTTTTGCTATCAACATAGCCTATGGATTGCAACTAACTGTAGAAAAGCAGGAAGTACTGGACATGGTTGTGCTCTACTGCAAAACTTTGCTGTGTGCCAGGATTCCATTTTGTATGTTTCAAGTGTACAAATCAGGTGAATTTTACTTTCTCTTACATGACTGCTTGAAAATCAGAGCAAAGTATAATTCCTTTTAAATTTGGTTAAAAAATTTGGTACAAATGTTATTTAAGAACCTTGATATAACCTAGAGGAGTCAAGATGGCGGAGAAATAGCAGGCTGAGACTACCTCAGCTAGCAGGAGATCAGCTAGAGAGCTTATTTAAAGATTGCAAACACCTGCAAATCCATCGGCAGATCGAAGAGAAGAACAGCAATTCTAGAAACAGAAAAACAACCACTTTCTGAAAGGTAGGACTGGCGGAGAAGTGAATCCAAAGCGACGGGAAGATAGACCGCAGGGGGAGGGGCCGGCTCCCGGCAAGCGGCGGAGCAGCGGAGCACAAAATCAGGACTTTTAAAAGTCTGCTCCGCTGAGGGACATCGCTCCGGAGGCTAAACCGGGGCGAAGCCCACACGGGGTCGGCGTGACCTCAGGTCCCGTGGGGTCACAGAAGGATCGGGGGTGTCTGAGTGTCGCAGAGCTTGCGGATATTGGAACGGGAAAGCCGGCTGCAGAGACAGAGCCGACAGTAAGCTCGCAGCTCGGAGTTGCCTTGAACCGGTCGCAGGCTCGGTGAGCTCGGAGCGCGGCCGGAGGTTAGGCAGACGCGAGTTACTAGGAGCTGTTCGCTGAGGGCGCACAGGGGAGCGGGGCCCCGGGGTCTCGGCTCCTCCGGGCCGGAGACCAGGAGGCCGCCATTTGTGTTCCCGTCCTCCGGAACTCTACGGAAAGCACTCAGGGAACAAAAGCTCCTGAAAGCAAAGCCGAGCAGATCACTCAGCCCGGCCCCTGGTAAGGGCGGTGTAATTCCGCCTGGGGCAAAGACACTTGAGAATCACTACAACAGGCCCCTCCCCCAGAAGATCAACAAGAAATCCAGGCAAGACCAAGTTCACCTACCAAGGAGTGCAGTTTCAATACCAAGGAGAGAGCAGCAGAATTCCAGAGGAGGAGAAAACAAACCACAGAACTCATGGCTTTCTGCCTGTGATTTTTTAGTCTTGCAGTTAATTTAATTTTTTTCTTTTTCATTTTTTTTTTCACTTCTTCTGCTAAAAATTTTTATAACTTTTACCCTTTTGTTTTTTAACGTTTCTTAACTAGATTATCTAATATATATATATTTTTTCTTTTTTATACTTTTCTTCATTCATTTTCTTTTTTTTTAATTCTTTTTTTTTCTTTTTTTTCTTTCTTTCTTTTTGAACCTCTTTTTATCCCCAAATCAGAAGAGATCCTAATCTCTTCAATCTTTTTTTTTTCTTAATTCTTTTTTAAATTCTTGATTGAATTTTTAATTCAATCTCTTTTTTTTAATTCTTTTTTTATTTTTTTTTCTTTCTTTCTTTCTTTTTGAACCTCTTTTTATCCCCAAATCAGAAGAGATCCCAATCAGAAGAGATTGGGAGATCCCAATCAAAGGAGATCCCAATCAGAGGAGATCCCTCACCCAATCGTGAGGGAGGAGAAATCCCCCCTCACGATTTGGGATCTCTTCTGATTTGGTTAAAGCATATTTTCCTGGGATTGTTGCCACCCTTTTAGTATTTTACTTGCTCCTTCATATACTCTTATCTGGACAAAATGACAAGGCGGAAAAATTCACAACAAAAAAATGAACAAGAGGCAGTACCAAAGGCTAGGGACCTAATCAATACAGACATTGGTAATATGTCAGATCTAGAGTTCAAAATGACAGTTCTCAAGGTTATAGCCGGGCTTGAAAAAGGCATGGAAGATATTAGAGAAACCCTCTCCAGAGATATAAAAGCCCTTTTTGGAGAAATAAAAGAACTAAAATCCAACCAAGTTGAAATCAAAAAAGCTATTAATGAAGTTCAATCAAAAATGGAGGCTCTCACTGCTAGGATAAATGAGGCAGGAGAAAGAATTAGCGATATAGAAGACCAAATGACAGAGAATAAAGAAGCTGAGCAAAAGAGGGACAAACAGCTACTGGACCATGAGGAGAGAATTCGAGAGATAAGTGACACCATAAGACGAAACAACATTAGAATAATTGGGATTCCAGAAGAAGAAGAAAGAGAGAGGGGAGCAGAAGGTATACTGGAGAGAATTATTGGGGAGAATTTCCCCAATATGGCAAAGGGAATGAGCATCAAAATTCAGGAGGTTCAGAGAACGCCCCTCAAAATCAATAAGAATAGGCCCACACCCCGTCACCTAATAGTAAAATTTACAAGCCTTAGTGACAAAGAGAAAATCCTGAAAGCAGCCCGGGAAAAGAAGTCTGTAACATACAATGGTAAAAGTATTAGATTGGCAGCTGACTTATCCACAGAGACCTGGCAGGCCAGAAAGAGCTGGCATGACATTTTCAGAGCACTAAACGAGAAAAACATGCAGCCAAGAATACTATATCCAGCTAGGCTATCATTGAAAATAGAAGGAGAGATTAAAAGCTTCCAGGACAAACAAAAACTGAAAGAATTTGCAAACACCAAACCAGCTCTACAGGAAATACTGAAAGGGGTCCTCTAAGCAAAGAGAGAGCCTACAAGTGGTAGATCAGAAAGGAACAGAGACAATATACAGTAACAGTCACCTTACAGGCAATACAATGGCACTAAAATCATATCTCTCAATAGTTACCCTGAATGTTAATGGGCTAAATGCCCCAATCAAAAGACACAGGGTATCAGAATGGATAAAAAAGCAAAACCCATCTATATGTTGCCTCCAAGAAACCCATTTTAAACCCGAAGACACCTCCAGACTTAAAGTGAGGGGGTGGAAAAGAATTTACCATGCTAATGGACATCAGAAAAAAGCAGGAGTGGCAATCCTTATATCAGATCACTTAGATTTTAAGCCAAAGACTATAATAAGAGATGAGGAAGGACACTATATCATACTCAAAGGGTCTGTCCAACAAGAAGATCTAACAATTTTAAATATCTATGCCCCCAATGTGGGAGCAGCCAACTATATAAACCAATTAATAACAAAATCAAAGAAACACATCAACAATAATACAATAATAGTAGGGGACTTTAACACTCCCCTCACTGAAATGGACAGATCATCCAAGCAAAAGATCAACAGGGAAATAAAGGCCTTAAATGATACACTGGATGAGATGGACATCACAGATATATTCAGAACATTTCATCCCAAAGCAACAGAATACACATTCTTCTCTAGTGCACATGGAACATTCTCCAGAATAGATCACATCCTCGGTCCTAAATCAGGACTCAACCAGTATCAAAAGATTGGGATCATTCCCTGCATATTTTCAGACCACAATGCTCTGAAGCTAGAACTCAACCACAAGAGGAAGTCTGGAAAGAACACAAATACATGGAGACTAAACAGCATCCTTCTAAAGAATGAATGGGTCAACCGGGAAATTAAAGAAGAATTGAAAAAAATCATGGAAACAAATGATAATGAAAATACAACGGTTCAAAATCTGTGGGACACAACAAAGGCAGTCCTGAGAGGAAAATATATAGCGGTACAAGCTTTTCTCAAGAAACAAGAAAGGTCTCAGGTACACAACCTAACCCTACACCTAAAGGAGCTGGAGAAAGAACAAGAAAGAAACCCTAAGCCCAGCAGGAGAAGAGAAATCATAAAGATCAGAGCAGAAATCAATGAAATAGAAACCAAAAAAACAATAGAACAAATCAACCAAACTAGGAGCTGGTTCTTTGAAAGAATTAATAAAACTGATAAACCCTTGGCCAGACTTATCAAAAAGAAAAGAGAAAGGACCCAAATAAATAAAATCATGAATGAAAGAGGAGAGATCACAACTAACACCAAAGAAATACAAACTATTATAAGAACATACTATGAGCAACTCTACGCCAACAAATTTGACAATCTGGAAAAAATGGATGCATTCCTAGAAACATATAAACTACCAAAATTGAACCAGGAAGAAATAGAAAGCCTGAACAGACCCATAACCAGTAAGGAGATTGAAACAGTCATTAAAAATCTCCAAACAAACAAAAGCCCAGGGCCAGATGGCTTCCCGGGGGAATTCTACCAAACATTTAAAGAGGAACTAATTCCTATTCTCCTGAAACTGTTCCAAAAAATAGAAATGGAAGGAAAACTCCCAAACTCATTTTATGAGGCCAGCATCACCTTGATCCCAAAACCAGACAAGGATCCCATCAAAAAAGAGAGCTATAGACCAATATCCTTGATGAACACAGATGCAAAAATTCTCACCAAAGTACTAGCCAATAGGATTCAACAGTACATTAAAAGGATTATTCACCACGACCAAGTGGGATTTATCCCAGGGCTGCAAGGTTGGTTCAATATCCGCAAATCAGTCAATGTGATACAACACATCAATAAAAGAAAGAAAAAGAACCATATGATACTCTCAATAGATGCTGAAAAAGCATTTGACAAAGTACAGCATCCCTTCCTGATCAAAACCCTTCAAAGTGTAGGGATAGAGGGCACATACCTCAATATCATCAAAGCCATCTATGAAAAACCCACTGCAAATATCATTCTCAATGGAGAAAAACTGAAAGCTTTTCCACTAAGGTCAGGAACACGGCAGGGATGTCCATTATCACCACTGCTATTCAACATAGTACTAGAAGTCCTAGCCTCAGCAATCAGACAACAAAAGGAAATTAAAGGCATCCAAATCGGCAAAGAAGAAGTCAAATTATCACTCTTCGCAGATGATATGATACTCTATGTGGAAAACCCAAAAGACTCCACTCCAAAACTGCTAGAACTTATACAGGAATTCAGTAAAGTGTCAGGATATAAGATCAATGCACAGAAATCAGTTGCATTTCTCTACACCAACAACAAGACAGAAGAAAGAGAAATTAAGGAGTCAATCCCATTTACAATTGCACCCCAAACCATAAGATACCTAGGAATAAACCTAACCAAAGAGGCTAAGAATCTATACTCAGAAAACTATAAAGTACTCATGAAAGAAATTGAGGAAGACACAAAGAAATGGAAAAATGTTCCATGCTCCTGGATTGGAAGAATAAATATTGTGAAAATGTCTATGCTACCTAAAGCAATCTACACATTTAATGCAATTCCTATCAAAGTACCATCCATCTTTTTCAAAGAAATGGAACAAATAATTTTAAAATTTATATGGAACCAGAAAAGACCTCGAATAGCCAAAGGGATATTGAAAAAGAAAGCCAAAGTTGGTGGCATCACAATTCCAGACTTCAAGCTTTATTACAAAGCTGTCATCATCAAGACAGCATGGTACTGGCACAAAAACAGACACATAGACCAATGGAACAGAATAGAGAGCCCAGAAATAGACCCTCAACTCTATGGTCAACTAATCTTCGACAAAGCAGGAAAGAATTGTCCAATGGAAAAAAGACAGCCTCTTCAATAAATGGTGTTGGGAAAATTGGACAGCCACGTGCAGAAAAATGAAATTGGACCATTTCCTTACACCACACACAAAAATAGATTCAAAATGGATTAAGGACCTCAATGTGAGAAAGGAATCCATCAAAATCCTTGAGGAGAACACAGGCAGCAACCTCTTCGACCTCAGCCGCAGCAACATCTTCCTAGGAACATCGCCAAAGGCAAGGGAAGCAAGGGCAAAAATGAACTTTTGGGATTTCATCAAAATCAAAAGCTTTTGCACAGCAAAGGAAACAGTTAACAAAACCAAAAGACAACTGACAGAATGGGAGAAGATATTTGCAAATGACATATCAGATAAAGGACTAGTGTCCAAAATCTATAAAGAACTTAACAAACTCAACACCCAAAGAACAAATAATCCAATCAAGAAATGGGCAGAGGACATGAACAGACATTTCTGCAAAGAAGACATCCAGATGGCCAACAGACACATGAAAAAGTGCTCCATATCACTCGGCATCAGGGAAATACAAATCAAAACCACAATGAGATATCACCTCACACCAGTCAGAATGGCTAAAATCAACAAGTCAGGAAATGACAGATGCTGGCGAGGATGCGGAGAAAGGGGAACCCTCCTACACTGTTCGTGGGAATGCAAGCTGGTGCAACCCCTCTGGAAAACAGCATGGAGGTTCCTCAAAATGTTGAAAATAGAACTGCCCTATGACCCAGCAATTGCACTACTGGGAATTTACCCTAAAGATACAAACGTAGTGATCCAAAGAGGCACGTGCACCCGAATGTTTATAGCAGCAATGTCCACAATAGCCAAACTATGGAAAGAACCTAGATGTCCATCAACAGATGAATGGATCAAGAAGATGTGGTATATATACACAATGGAATACTATGCAGCCATCAAAAGAAACGAAATCTTGCCATTTGCGACAACATGGATGGAACTAGAGCGTATCATGCTTAGCGAAATAAGTCACGCGGAGAAAGACAACTATCATATGATCTCCCTGATATGAGGGAGTGGTGATGCAACATGGGGGCTTAAGTGGGTAGGAGAAGAATCCATGAAACAAGATGGGATAGGGAGGGAGACAAACCATAAGTGACTCTTAATCTCACGAAACAAACTGTGGGTTGCTGGGGGGAGGGGGGTTGGGAGAAGGGGTGTAGGGTTATGGACATTGGGGAGGGTATGTGCTTTGGGGTAAATTGGAAGAGGAGATGAACCATGAGAGACTATGGACTCTGAAAAACAATCTGAGGGGTTTGAAGTGGTGGGGGGGTGGGAGGTTGGGGTACCAGGTGGTGGGTATTATAGAGGGCACAGCTTGCATGGAGCACTGGGTATGGTGAAAAAATAATGAATACTGTTTTTCTGAAAATAAATAAATTGGAAAAAAAAAAAAAAGAACCTTGATATATTTTTTTGAATTTTATTTTACTTTTTTTTTTTTTTTTTAGTGTTCAAAATTCATTGTTTATGCACCACACCCAGTGCTCCATGCAATATGTACCCTCCATAAAAACCCTTGATTTGGAGGCACCTGGGTGGCTCAGTAGGTTAAGCGTCTACCTTTGGCTCAGGTCATGATCCTGGGGTTCTGGGATTGAGTCTTGCATCAGGCTTCCTGCTCAGCGGGGAGTCTGCTTCTCTCTCTCCTCTGCCTGTTGCTCCCCCTGCTTGTGCTCTGTCTCTCAAATAAATAAATAAAAGTCTTAGAAAAATAAAAAAATTAAAAAAATAAAACCCTTGATTTTTCTTAAAAAGTTTCCCTTTCTTAAATACCTAAATCTGCCAAACTTTCAGTCATGACATTCTCATTGGAAGGCAGACATTTTAGAGTGTGTTAATTCCTATTCTAATTTGGAACATTTCATTTCTAGACCTGATGGAATAGACTTATATGATAAGATAAATCAGAATCTGGGCAGCTTACTACATTTTTAAAAAGTCTCTTTTCATTGTTAAATTACTTATTTATCAAGATCACTTTTGTTTTTCTTACTGTGCTTTGTTGCTGGGTATCTTCAAATGGCCAGTAATCAGTGGCTTTTTGCTCAAATTTAAGAATAAAAATTCGTGATAATAATATCTTAAAAACAAAAACAAGCACAAACTGGGGCATTTGGCTGGCTCCTTTGGGAGAGCATGGTTGTAAGTTTGAGCTCCACATTAGGTATAGAAATTATTTAAAAATAATAAAATATTAACCAAAAAGGAAAAAAAAACCCCAAAACTGTGATGATAGAAAGTATCAGGTATGGTTTTCTGTTCTACATGTACATGTGCTTTGCTCATTTGGACTGTGCCCTGAATGAGAAGGCTGAGGGTAATGTCTGTCTGTCTTGCTCTGAGTAGGTCTTGTTGACTAATAGGTTATATGATTGGAGTCAGAGAATGGCCTTGTAAATGGGGAGGTCCCCAAATGCCAGAATGAGGACTTCTTCTGGGATATCCGCACCTACAAAAGGACTATAGCTTTTTCCAGGCAGCTTTTTACAGATTTTTACGAGAAGTTTAGAGTCTTAGGATGAAAGAGGGAGGTAAGCTGTGGGTACTTGGTGGCATATTTGTTCTCTAGAAAGACACAAAATGAAAACTTGTGTTTGATTTTGCTCTTCTCTGTCCTGTGCTCTGTGATACATGCACTGAGTTTAAGCTGGTCTGGGGTTCTACCGGGGAGTTTGGTGTTCATCTCCATTTTATTTATTTTTTATTTTTAAATTTCTTTTAAGAATTTTATTTATTTGTCAGAGAGCACAAGCAAGGGAAGTGGCAAGCAGAAGGAGAACCAGGCTCTCCACTGAGCAAGGAGCCCGATGTGGGACTCAATCCCAGAACCCTGGGATCATGGCCTGAGCCGAAGGCAGACGCTTCACCGATTGAGCCACCTGGGCATCCCTTTCATATCCATTTAACTCCCTGGCAGATTTCATTTTCATTAGCATATTTCCATGTACTTTGACAGTTGCAGGAAATTAATGGGCTCTAATAGCCCCCTGACCACCTACAATTCTCTTTATGCTCACACATTCATTTATCTTTGTTTTCATTCACTGTCACAGGAAGGAGGAAGTAGAGAGGCAAGCCTCTGAGCCAGACACTTGCACCAGCAGCAAGGGGAGCCCCTTCTGTCCTGGCTTTCACTGCCCCTCTCAGGCTGCTCCTTAGTTAGTTCTGTGTCTCCCTAGTTGTACTTCTGGTCACCTGCCAGTAGCCAATGTTTTCAGGCACGTGGGCTTCTTAAAAGTAGTAGTTGAGATTCTTGGGTTTTGTGCTTGGCTCCCAATGCTCCCTAATGCATCACTCTAGAAGAATTGCTTGATTGGTGCCTCCACCAGGACACAGTCACGATTATGCCTGCTGTCTGCTCTGCAGAGTCCTTCGTTTTCATTGCCACAGTGTTTCTAAAGCTGCCTTCTGATTTTAAAATAACCTTCTTTGTCATAAAGACCATAAGCAGATGCAGAAACATGCCAGCAGGCAGAGGTAAACTGAGACTCTTCCAATGTTCCATCAACACATCTTGAAAATTCCTCATCATTCTCACTGGTGAGTGATTCCTGACCACCATCCAGAATGCGAGGCTGAGGGGCCAGCAAAGAAGAAAAACAGCCATGTAACTTTTCTCAATCCTGCCCCTTGGTCCAGATTATCCTCAGTGTTGATTTCATGATGATTGCTTTTTTATAATTCTCTGACTAAATGAGAACTTGATGAGTCACTGAATAATTAAATAACCATGAAACAGCGGGACGTATACCCTGGCAGGACCTGTTTTCACTTCATTGGGTTGCTAGAAGAAAGGTGACTGTTGGGGAACCTTTTTTTTCCTACTTCATTTTTTTTTAAACCTATAAAATATGTGTAAATAGGGATAAAGAAAGGGCTCACATCACACACATCAATATTTTTATTAACTGTGTAAATTTTATTAACTATTAACTTAAGAAGAGGTACAGCTTTTCAACTTTGCTCTATGTCTTTCCAGGATTGGGGATTATAAGATCTTTTCCTTCTGGGATCTGTTGCTGGCAGAGACAGCAAAGCATTATTGTGAGAGGGCTTGTTTATTGTCCTTGCTAACAGTATCAGGAGATAAGTTGAAGAGCAAAAATATACAGATTCCTTTGATAGTTTACAGGGATACCAACATATATGCCTATCTCTAAAACTTGGGTATTTTCTCAATAGTTAGTTACTATATTAGGTTAAAAACTCAGTAATAAAAAAAACTACAATAATATTACTGTTTATAAAATGCTGTGCTCATTTTATGAGCAAATATGCTTTTTCAGTATATCTTTTCTTTTTTTAAGATTTTATTTATTTGACAGAGAGAAACACAGCGAGAGAGTGAACACAAACAGAGGGAATGGGAGAGGGGGAAGCAGGCCTTTGCAGGGCTTGAACTGATGCAGGGCTTGAACCCAGGACCCTAGGATCATGACCCGAGTTGAAGGCAGACGCTTAACAATTGAGCCACCCAGGCACCCCTTCATTATATCTTATAAGGCACAGATCAGGTCCTCTGTAGGTGACTGTTCTTCCTTTTCCTTCTATTCATGTCTCCTTTCTGACTTCTGTGATCATTGTCTAGTATTGGGTTCAGGGACTAGGATCCATGGAAATGCGCCCTCACCTGGTTTACTACTTGTGATGGACTCTGGAGCTGGAGCCCTTTCTCTCTAAATAGATTAGTAGACACACTCACTTGACTCGGGTGCGCTGTTTCTATCCCTATCATCTTTGGAGCACTCCCTTGTCAGTTAGATACTTGAATGTCCAGACGTGTTCACTGTGGCCATCTGCAGACTTAGGAAGACCATATCCATCATGGATCCCACGAAGGCCCTTTGCTTTATGCCATTTCTCTCGGGGATAAGCTTATCTGTGTATGTGTGTGTGTGTTTTAAACATAAAAATATTTTTCTTTGTGCCCATTATCCATAACAAAAATGTCTTCCCCTTCTCTGCTTTGAGTTTATAAGAGCAGTTGTGTATGGATAGAAACTTGTTACTAAGGGCGCCTGGGTGGCTCAGTCAGTTAAGCGTCTGCCTTCAGCTCAGGTCATGATCCCAGCGTTCTGGGATCGAGCCCTGCATCATGCTCCCTGCTCAGCAGAGAGCCTGCTTCTCCCTCTCCCTCTGCCCCTCCTCATGCTCTCTAGCTCTCTGTCAAATAAATAAATAAAATCTTAAGGAAAAAAAAAAAAAAGAAACTTGTTACTGATTTCTGAAAACAGATTACCATCCCTGCTGCTTCACATTGCCTTGCTCCCCCACCTGCAAAACACTGTGTTCAAATAATTTATAAAATAACGTGTCTTCCTAGTAAGCTAAATTTCCCAAAACCGTTTAATTTCTTCATTGATTAATTCATCAAAACTGCTTCAAGAAGGAATGGTTTTCCTTTAGGAACTTAGTTTCTCATTACCCCATAAAGGTGAGGAACCTTGGGTTGTCACTTAAATATTTTCTTGACTTAGGGTAAAGCAAAATTCAACTTATTTCTATTTTTATTTTTTATTATTTTTTAAAGATTTTAGTTATTTATTTGACAGAAAGAGATCACAAGTAGGCAGAGAGGCAGGCAAAGAAAGAGAGGGAAGCAGGTTCCCCGCTGAGCAGAGAGCCCGATGCAGGGTTCGATCCCAGATCCCTGAGATCATCACCTGAGCCAAAGGCAGAGACTTAACCCACTGAGCCACCCAGGGACCTTCTATTTTTATTTTTTAGAAGGACAGAGAGTGAGTACACTGCAGCCCGGGGGCAGAGGCAGAGGCGAGAATCCCAAGCTGCCTGAGAAGGCACAGAGCAAGGAGCTTCCCAGAGGACCCTATCTCGTGACCCTGAGATGATGACCCCAGACAAAATCAAGAGTCAGATGCTCAACTAAGTAAGCTACCCGCATACCCTGCGAGTTCCAGCTTATTGAGAGAATATATGCTCTTACATACCTAAACAATTCAGCCCAGTGCCTGAGATTTTGTTGATACAGAGTAAAGGCTATATAATTTAATCTAATACCTACATTTTAAATTTACCTTCATTTAAGTTGTGATTAAACATAAAACTTGTCTGGGTACCTTTTGTAGTCTATCTTTATGCGTAAGTCTTTTAAAACTAGAATGAGTTATGAGCACACATTTTGAGAAAAGTACCTTTAGAATACGACGAGTGATTAATACGTGTTTGGAATGAACTATGCAGACTAGATTCTTCGGCAGAGAATAGGCGGGCATATTTCATGTAGTTTTATAACATCCAAGTGCTGTATGTGGCTTAGTGTCTTACAATTCCTAGGCAAGGTGCTGAAACTATATATCATTTTTCTTACCAGAAAATAATTGGTATTTTGTTTCTTCTGCAGAGGATAAGAATCAGCCTTTTTAAAGAGCAATGTAGGAACATTTGGTGCCTGGGGAATCCTCAGATCAGGGTCCTCTAATCCACCATTTTTAACTAACTAAACTTTTATTTACTGTCTTCTTTTTTTTATATATATATTTTATTTATTTATTTGACAGAGAGAGACACAACGGGAGAGGGAACACAAGCAGGGGGAGAGGGAGAAGCAGGCTTCCCACTGAGCAAGGAGCCTGATACAGGGCTTGATCCCAGAACTCTGGGATCATGACCCAAGCCAAAGGCAGATGCTTAACAACTGAACAACCCATGTGCCCCTGTTTACTGTCTTCTGTGTGAAAAGGACTACACTGACTGCAAGAGTTAGAGAGATAATGAAATATTATCCCTGAACTAAAGCTGATGACAATTTAGTAGAAGAGAGAAGACCAAAGACTCTCTGGAGGTACAAATTTCCATGGGACCAGTGAGAGAGAGGCCACTGATTACATTTAGAGTGATGGCCAAAGCTACAAGGAGCTTGCATTTGGACCTAAATTTGTTGGCACCCCTTTGAGCAGCCGTCTCTTGCTGGGAGAGGTGAGAAGCTGTCTGATCCCACCCAACCAGCTTCTAGTCTTGTTTGCCGCCTAAGTTTCTTGCCCTGTCCAATTCATTTTAAGGAACTGATTTTGTACATGTGGAATTCCTTGCAAAACTGGAGATGGGATGAAGAAGATAAAATGGTTCTTGAACTTTTGTACTTTGTGGGCACCACAATGAGTACCTTGCCAGCCACTCGAGAGTTTTCCCTGTTTTTAAAGGAATTCTCAAAATAAATGTGAGGGTAATTAAAATTCATGATTTTGGCAGAAGCCTTTAGAGGTTTAACTTGATTGGCAAGTTAAACTCACACTTGTTTCCAGTGAAGTGAAAAGTGACAGGAGAATGAGGAACATGGGTGTGTTTCTCTGACCACGCTGTCAAGGATAATGTCATTTTGTCCATCAGTCTGAGAGGTATAGCCTAGGATTTCTAGTTACCCCAAACCTCCTGCTGTGTTACATTTCAGTGTCTATTTGCCTGATCACCCTTTCACCCTCTTTATTGTGCTGTTTAATTAGTATTATTGACAGGTGTAAAAGAAGGCAAAATTAAAACCAGATAAACAAGCGTAAACATCTCGGGGGGGGGTAGGGTGTAGTGGGGGACATGCAGCAAGGTGGGAGGAGGCCACACTGTCAGTGGGGTATTTGTTTGAGATGTCAGGCTTTTCACTTTTCTGTGTTCTTAGTGTACTATCTAATATAATATGATTTCTTTTGTACTCTCCAAGATTTCCATTATGAAATTTCAGAAGCTTTTAATGATAGTAGAAGTACTATTCAGTCCTTTTCTGTTGGACTAAAAATGCTTTTTAAAAAAATGTTAGGGGCGTCTGGGTGGCTCAGTGGGCTAAGCTTCTGCCTTCGGCTCAGGTCATGGTCTCAGAGTCCCAGGATTGAGCCCCCGCATCAGGCTCTCTGCTCAGGGGGAGCCTGCTTCCCACCCCCTTTCTGACTGCCTCTCTGCCTACTTGTGATCTCTCTCTTTCTCTGTCAAATAAATACACAAAATCTTTAAAAAAATATTTAGTGTCCAGTCTTCCTTGAGAGACCATCTGACCACTCTGGGCTGTGGAGAGCAGAAAATACTGGTGTCTGACTTACTGAACCTGTACAGAGAGAGGAGTGGCTTTGGATCAGGTGCCCTCTGGGTCAAAGGTCTTAAAAGTATGACCATTTCACTGAACGGTCACTGTTGCAGATACAATGGCTTTTTCTCAAAAGGACTGGATTCTTTGGTAACCGAAGCTGACTTTCAACAAGCAAATGACTATTCCCAGGGCACATTGATCTATACCCCCGTTATTGGCTATTTTGAATCAGTGAACCAATACTAACCTTGAAGCAGGGATATTTATGCTGAAGTGCTTCAAAGTCTACTCAGTTTTACAATTAAGTAGTACTAAAAATTAAAAATAAGTAAAAATTACTAAAAATGATAGGAAAAATTAAGGCACTAAACTATAGCTATTGAACATTTTTAAATTTCAGCATTAACCAATAGGTTATAAGAGAAATCAATAATAAATCTGGGGAATTTATACATATAAACTATATGATTATAAATTATAATCACAAGATATTCTTTAGTATAAGGTTAACTTTTTACTTTTAACCTTTAAGTAGATGATGTCAGGAATCTCTGGTTTCCTGCATCGAAAAATAAATGATGATAGAATTCTAGCTTTATGTGAAAATTCTATTCTACTGAAAAAAGATACACAGAAAAGTAATTTATGTATTTACTGTAACTTTTTAATTGAATTGCTCTTAAAATTATGTCTTATGATAAGTAAGGTATGAAGAATTGGACTTTGTTTAACTGAAATTCTGAAAGGGATGGCAATTAAAAGAAATGTTTGTTTACTCTGTAATAAACTTTGGGTCAGAGGTTATGAATGGATATTGCATTCTTTCTTTTTAAATTAATATATAATGTATTATGTGCTTCAGGGGTACAGGTCTGTGAGTCATTAGTCTTACACAATTCACAGCACTCACTATAGCACATACCAACTCCAATGTCCATAACCCAGCAACCCTATCCTTCCTCCCCACCCCCAGCAATCCTCAGATTGTTTCCTGAGATTAAGAGTCTCTTACGGTTTTTCTCTCACCCTGGTCCCATCTTGTTTATTTTTTTCCCTTCCTTCCCCCATGACCTCTGCCCTGCCTCTCAAATTCCTCATATCAGAGAGATTATATGATAATTGTCTTTCTCTGATTGACTTATTTTGCTTAGCATAATACCCTCTGGTTCCATCTACGTCATTGCAAATGGCAAGATTCTGGGTTGGTTTTTTTTTTTTTTGATGGCTGCATAGTATTCTGGTGTGTGTGTGTGTATCAGTCACATCTTTATCTATTCATTTGTTGATGGACATCTAGGTTCTTTCCATAGTTTGGCAATTGTGGATGTTGTTGTTATAAACATTCGGGTGCACATGTCCCTTCGGATCACTACATTTGTATCTTTAGGGTAAATACCCAGTAGTGTGGTTGCTGGGTCATAGGGTAGGAGTATTTTGAACTCTTTGAGGAACCCATACTATTTTCCAAAGTGACTGCACCAGTTTGCATGCCCACCAACAGTGTAGGAGCGTTCCCCTTTCTCTGCATCCTCACCAACATCTGTCATTTCCTCACTTGTTAATTTTAGCCACTCTGACTGGTGTGAGATGGTATGTCACTGTGGTTTTGATTCATATTTCCCTGATGGTGAGTGATGTGGAACATTTTTTCATGTGTCTGTTGGCCATCTGGATGTCTTCTTTGCAGAAATGTCTGTTCATGTATTCTGCCCACTTCTTCATTGGAATCTTCATTCTTTGGTTGTTGAGTCTGTTAAGTTCTTTATAGATTTTGAATTCTAGCCCTTTATCTGATGTCATTGAGAATACCTTCTCCCATTCTGTCAGATGTCTTTTGGTTTTGTTGACTACTTCCTTTGCTGTACAAAAGCTTTTGATCTTAATGAAGTCCCAATAGTTAATTTTTGCCCTTGCTTCCCTTGCCTTTCACGAAGTTTCAAGGAAGAAGTTGCTGTAGCTGTGGTCAAAGAGGCCTATGTTTTTCTCAAGGATTCTGATGGATTCCTGTCTCACATTGAGGTCTTTCATACATTTTGAGTCTATTTTCATGTGTGGTGTAAGGAAGTTGTCTAGTTTCATTCTTCTGCATGTGACTGTCAAGTTTTCCCAACACCATTTGTTGAAGAGACTGCCTTTTCCCCATTGGATATTCTTTCCTGCTTTGTTGAAGATTAGTTGACCAAAGAGATGATTGTCCATTTCTGGGCTTTCTATTCTCTTCCACTGATCTATCTGTCTGTTTTTATGCCAATACCATACTGTCTTGATGATGATAGCTTTGTAATAGAGCTTGAAGCCTGGAATTGTGATGCCACCAACTTTGGTTTTCTTTTTCAACATTCCTCTGGCTACTCGGGGTCTTTTCTGGTTCCATAGAAGTTTTAAGATAATTTGTTCCATTTCTTTGAAAACACTGATGGTGCTTTTTTTAATTTTTAATTTTTTTATAAACATATAATATATTTTTATCCCCCGGGGTACAGGTCTGTGAATCGCCTGGTTTACACACTTCACAGCACTCACCATAGCACATACCCTCCCCAATGTCCATAACCCCACCTGATGGTGTTTTGATAGGGATTGCATTAAATGTGTAGATTGCTTTAGGTAGCATAGATATGCTCACAATATTTGTTCTTCCAATCCATAAGCATGGAACCTTTTTCCATTTCTTTGTGTCTTCCTCAATTTCTTTCATTAGTACTTTATAGTTTTGAGTACAGATTCTTTGCCTCTTTGGTTAGGTTTATTCCTAGGTATCTTACAGTTTTGGATGCAATTGTAAATGGGATCAACTCCTTTTTTTTTTTTTTTTTTAAAGATTTTATTTATTTATTTGACAGAGAGAAATCACAAGTAGATGGAGAGGCAGGCAGAGAGAGAGGGAAGCAAGCTCCCTGCTGAGCAGAGAGCCTGATGTGGGACTCGATCCCAGGACCCTGAGGGATCAACTCCTTAATTTCTCTTTCTTCTGTCTTGCTATTGGTGTATAGAAGTGCAACTGATTTCTGTGCATTGGTTTTATATCCTGACACTTTACTGAATTCCTGTATAAGTTCTAGGAGATTTTGAGTGGAGTCCCTTGGGTTTTCCACATAAAGTATCATATCATCTGCAAAGAGTGATAGTTTGACTTCTTCTTTGCTGATTTGGATGCCTTTAATTTATTTATGTTGTCTGATTGCTGAGGCTAGGACTTCTAGGACTTTGTTGAATAGCAGTGGTGATAGTAGTCATCTGTGCTGTGTTCCTGACCATAGAGGAAAAGCTCTCAGTTTTTCTCCATTGAGAATGATATTCGCTGTAGGTTTTTCATACATGGCTTTGATATTATGATAGAGATATGTACCCTCTATCCCTACACTTTGAAGAGTTAATCAAGAAAGGATGCTGTACTTTGTCAGCTTTACTTTGTCAAATGCTTTTTCAGCAAATAATGAGAGTATCATATGCTTCTTGTTCTTTCTTTTATTAATGTATTATATCACATTGATATGCAGATGTTGAACCAACCTTGCAGCCCTGGAATAAATCCCACTTGGTTGTGGTGAATAATCCTTTCAATGTACTGTTGTATCCTATTGGCTAGTATTTTGGTGAGAATTTTTGCATCCATGTTCATCAAGGATAATGGTCTGTAATTCTATTTTTTGATGGGGTCTTTGTCTGGTTTTGGGATCAAGGTAATGTTGGCCTCATAAAATGAGTTTGGAAGTTTTCCTTCCATTTCTATTTTTTGGAACAGCTTCAGGAGAATTGGTATTAATTCTTTAAATGTTTGGTAGAATTCCCCTGGGAAGCCGTCTGGCCCTGGGTTCTTGTTTGTTGGGAGATTTTTGATGACTGCTTCAATATCCTTACTGGTTATGGGTTTTTTCAGGTTTTCTATTTCATCCTGGTTCAGTTTTGGTAATTTATATGTCTCTAGGAATGGATCCATTTCTTCCAGATTGTCAAATCGACTGGTATATAGTTGCTTATAATATGTTCTTATAATTGTTTGTATTTCTTTGGTGTTGGTTGTGATCACTCATCTTTCATTCATGATTTTATTCATTTGGGTTCTTTCTCTTTTCTTTTTGATAACTCTGGCCAGGGGTATATCACTCTTATTAATTCTTTCACAGAAATAGCTCCTAGTTCCACTAATTTGTTCTACTGTTCTTTTGGTTTCTATTTCATTGATTTCTGCTCTGATCTTTATTATTTCTCTTCTCCTGCTGGGGTTAAGCTTTATTTGTTGTTCTTTCTCCAGCTCCTTTAGGTGTAGGGTTAGGTTGTGTACTTGAGACCTTTCTTGTTTCTTGAGAAAGGCTAGTATTGCTATATACTTTCCTCTCAGAACCACCTTTGCTGTGTCCCAAAGATTTTAACACTTGTGTTCGAATTTTCATTTGTTTCCATAAGTTTTTAAAATTCTTCTTTAATTTCCTGGTTGACCCATTTATCCTTATATATGAGTTCTTTCCAACTCTCCTCTTGTGATTGAGTTCTAGTTTCAAAGCTCTATGGTCTGAAAATATGCAGGAAACGAACCTAGTCTTTTGGTACTAATTGAGACCTGATTTGTGACCCAGGGTGTGATCTATTCTGGAGAATGTTCCATGTGCACTGAAGTAGAATGTGTATTCTGTTGCTTTGGGATGGAATGTTCTGAATAAATCTGTGATATCTATCTGTAGATAGATATGTGATCCAAAGCCTTTATTTCTTTATAGATCTTTGGCTTGGATGATCAGTGAGGGGGGGGTTAAGGTCACCTACTATTATTGTATTATTGTCAATGTGTTTCTTTGATTTTGTTATTAATTAGTTTATATAATTGGCTGCTCCCATGTTAGGGGCATAGATACTTAAAATTGTTAGATCTTCTTGTTGGACAGACCCTTTAAGTATGATATAGTGTCCTTACTCATCTCTTATTATGGTCTTTGGCTTAAACTCCAATTTATCTGATATATGGATTGCCATACCAGCTTTCTTTTGATGTTCATTAGCATGGTAAATTGTTTTCCACCCCCTCACTTTAAATCTGGAAGTGCCTGTGGTCTAAAATGAGTTTCTTGCAGACAGCATATCTGTGGGTCTTTTTTTTTTTTTTTTTTAAATCCATTCTGATACTCTATGTCATTTGATTGGGGGCAATTCGCCCATTTACATTCAGGGTAACTATTGGAAGATATGAATTTGGTGTCATTGTATTGTCTATAAGATGACTGTTACTATATATTGTTTCCTTCTTTTCTGGCCTGTTACTTTTAGGCTCTCTCTTTGCTAAGAGGACCCCTTTTGATATTTCCTGTAGAGTTGGTTTGGGGTTTGCAAATTCTTTTGATTTCTATTTGTCCTGGAAGCTTTTCATCTCTGCTTCTATTTTCAGTGATACCCTAGCTGGATATAGTATTCTTGGCTGCATATTTTTTCTCATTTAGTGCTCTGAATTTATCATGCCAGTTCTTTCTGACCTGCCAGGTCTCTGTGGATAGGTCTGCTGCCAATCTAATATTTCTCCCATTGTATGTTAGAGACTTCTTGTCCCAAGCTTCTGTCAGGATTTTCTCTTTGTCACTGAGACTTGTAAGTTTTACTATTAGATGACAGGGTGTGGACCTATTTTTATTGATTTTGAGGGGAGTTCTCTGTGTATCCTGGATTTTGATGCTTGTTCACTTCACCAAATTTGCTCCAATTTTTTTTTTAAAGATTTTATTTATTTATTTGTCAGAGACAGAGGGAGAGAGAGCGAGCGAGCACAGGCAGACAGAGAGGCAGGCAGAGGCAGAGGGAGAAGCAGGCTCCCTGCTGAGCAAGGAGCCCGATGTGGGACTCGATCCCAGGACTCTGGGATCATGACCTGAGCCGAAGGCAGCTGCTTAACCAACTGAGCCACCCAGGCGTCCCAGCCAATTTAATTTGCTCCAATATACGTTCTATCACTCTCTCTCTTTCTTTTTCTTCTGGGATCCCAATTATTCTAATATTGTTTCATGTTATAGTATCACTTACCTCTCGAATTCTCCCCTTGCATTCCATTAGTTGTTTATCTCTCTTTATCTCAGCTCCTTTATTCTACATCATTTTGTTTTCTACATCACTAATACTTTTTTTCTGCCTCATTTATGCTAGCAGTAAGGGCCTCCATTTTTTATTGCACCTCATTAATAGCTTTTTTAATTTCAACTTGTTAGATTTTAGTCCTTTTATTTCTCCAGAAAGGGATTTTATTTCTTCAGAAAGGGAATCTCTAGTATCTTCCATGCTTTTTTTGAGCCCAGCTAGCACCTTGATAATCATCATTCTTTTTTCTTTTAAAGATTTTATTTATTTATTTTTCAGAGATCACAAGTAGGCAGAGAGGCAGAAAGAGAGGATAATCATCATTCTGAACTCTAGTTCTGACATCTTACTAATGTCTGTATTGATTAGGTCCCTAGCCATCAGTACTGCCTCTTGTTCTTTTTTTTGAGGTGAGTTTTTCCACCTTGTCATTTTACCAGGTAAGAATAGGTGAATAAGAGAACAAAATACTAAAAGGGTAGCAACAACCCCAGAAAAATATACACTAACCAAATCAGAAGAGACCAGAAACCAGGGGGTGAAGAAAAGAGGGAAAAAAAAAAAGAAAAAAATACTTTAGATAGATTAATAGATATTAGATATAGATATAGATATCAAATTAGATATAGATATATTTCTATCTCTGTATATATATAACATATAATATATAATATATTTTATAATATATTATATATTTTATATAAATTATCTATAGAATATTTATATACATAATATATTTCTCTATATATAACATATATATTATAATATATACATATATACATTATACATATATAATATATATACATATATATTATAATATATATGTTATATATAATAGATTAGATTATACAATCTAATCTATTATATTATATTATATTAATTAATTAGATTAATTAGATTAATCTAATAGAATATATAATCTATATATTATATAGATTATATAATCTAATCTATAATATATATAGATTAGATTATATAATCTATATATCTGTATATAAATATATATATCTGTATATATATAATATAATATAATATATATTATATATATATTTATAGAAATATATATTATATTATATATTTCTATAAATATATATAATATATATTTATATATAATACCTATATATATTTATATACAGTTATATAGACAGATATATTTATATAATATAGATATATATTAGATCTAATATATATTAGATATAGATATATTTCTCTCCTTGTATATATATAATATATAATATATTAATATATTATTAATTATTATATTTATATTAGTATACAATTAATTATTATATATAATATGTAATATATTAATATATAACATATATAATAATATGTAATGTAATATATAATAAAATATAATATATAATATAATATACATTATATTATAAATTATATATATATATATATATTAAACTGGTGAGTAGAATAGAGCCACACACTTGATTTTGGGTGTATTTTGGTCTGTGAGAAGAAACTGCATCCCAAAATTTTAAAGAAAGAAAGAATATATATATATATATACACACACATACATACATATATATACATATATGTGTATATATACACATATACACACATATTTTATATATATATGTATATAATAAGGATCAACATGATGAAGGGATAGAATATGACTGTAAAGATGTAAAGATGAAAATTTAAAAAGGTTCTAAAAAAGGAATTGATAAGATAACAGGTTGGTTGAATAAAAAAAGAAAGAATGTGATCAGCCTGAAGACTAGAACAAAGCCATGTGCTAGATTTAGGGTATATTTTGATCTGTTAGAAGAAAGTGTATCCCAAAATTTTAAAGAAAGAAAAATTTATATGTATACAAAAAATAAGGTTAAATACAATGAAGGGATAGAATATAACAATGAAAATTTAAAAAGATTTTTTAGAAAGGTATTCATAAGGTAAAATAGTTTAAAAAGGTTTCATAAGATAAAATAGTTTTAAAAAAAAAGGTTTCATAAGATAAAATAGTTTAAAAAGGTTAAAATAAGAAAGAAGAAAAATTTAAAAATTAAAAGAAATTGAAAAATTAACTCTGAAAGGCTACAAAATCATGGGGAAAAAAGCCATGAATTCTTTGTGCTTTTTTCCCCTATCTCTGGAGTATTCCAGTTCTCATTGATTGGTAAACTTGGTCTTGACTCCATGTTCTTGCTGATCCCCTGGTGAAGAGGCCTGTTGCCATGATTCTTAAATGTCTTTGCCTGAGGTGGAATTGCACAGCCTCTGCCTGGAGCCAGGCTAAGTACTCTGTGTGGTTTTGGTCTCAGGAGCTTTTGTTCCCTGAACGCTTTCCATAGAGCTTTGGAGGACGGGAATGAAAATGGCGGCTCTGTAGGAGCTGAGAGCTCGGGTCCCACTCCTCAGTGTCCCCTCAGAGAAAAGCAGTCAATCCCTCCCATCTTCCTCATCTCCAGCCACACTCCGTGCTCGCCCAGGCTGTGACCGGGCATTTCTATCACAGGCACACAGCCCTGTTTGGAGTCTTCAAACCCAGCAGATTCCTGCTGTTTACTCCTGTGCCACTCTTCCTGGATGGAAAGGAGGGGGTCTCCAGAGATCTGCCAATTGTGGGGTCCCTGCTTGAAGAGCAGTGGCCTGACTGTGCCTCGGATCATGATTTAAGGTAAGCCTGAGCTGAGAACCGACTCCTCAGCTCTCTCTCTTGAGCCAGTTTCCCTGCTCCAATACATGGGAGCTTTACCACACTCAGATACCCCCCATCTTTTTGTGATTCTACGGGTCCTGAGACCACATTGTCCCCGGGAGAGCTCCACCCCCTGGTTAGCCTCTGTAGTGACATCCCTCAATGGACCAGACTTCTAAAAGTTCTGATTTTATGCTCCACTGCTCCTCCCACTGCTCTCTGGGAGCCAGTTCCCCATCCCCGACCCCACGGACTATCTTCTCATCGCATCATATTCACTTCTCCGCATGTCCTACCTTCCAGAAAGTGGTTGCTTTTCTGTTCCTAGAATTGCTGCTCTTCTTCTCTTCCATCTCCTGTTGAGTTTATAGGTGTTCAGAATGGCTTAATAACTATCTAGCTGAACTCCTGGGACTCAAGAATATTTAGGTCTCCAACTTCTCTGCCATCTTGCTCCCTTCTCCTAGATATTGCACTCTTTTTTTTTTTTTTTTTTTTTAGATATTGCACTCTTAATGTAGGAACTATTTGGCACTATAAAATGTCTTATTAAAATACTAGTATGTTGGGGGCACCTGGATAGCTCAGTGGGTTAAACCTCTGCCTTCGGCTCATGTCATGATCTCAGGGTCCTGGGGTCAAGCCCCACTTCGGGCTCTCTGCTCAGCGGGGAGCCTACTTCCCCCTCTCTCTCTGCCCACCTCTCTGCCTACTTGTGATCTCTCTCTGTGTCAAATAAAAAAATAAAATCTTTTTAAAATAAATACTAGTATGTTTGAAAAAATATCTACAGTTCATTTGGTAAGAAGATGTAACACACACACACAAAACCTTGGCACTCTTGATCATTCTTTTTCTGGTTTACTTTTTTTTCTTTATTCTTTTCCCTCAAGTCACTTATTAACTACTAACAGGTTACTTTACTAATCTATCATATTTATTAATCATTGATTTCTCTCCATGTTACAATAAAAGTTACATGAAGGAAGAGATCTTTTTCTGTCTTTTTTGGTCTGCAAGCATCTATAACTATGCCAAGAGCATTTTAGGTATTCAATAATGGATATCTGTTGAATGAATAAATTATCAAGATCAGTGAGATTTTTTTCTTAAAAAGCATCATTTTACCTGTGATATTATTTTTATATAAAGGTATCCTAGGAATAGATATTTAAAGTGCACTATAGGAACTTAAGTTACTAAAATACTTCATAGCATACTTTACTATGCTAATTCTAATATTGTTTAAATATTAGGCACTTTATGGAACATTCTCCAGAATAGATCACATACTCGGTCCTAAATCAGGACTCAACCGGTATCAAAAGATTGGGATCATTCCCTGCATATTTTCAGACCACAATGCTCTGAAGCTAGAACTCAACCACAAGAGGAAGTTTGGAAAGAACACAAATACATGGAGACTAAACAGCATCCTTCTAAAGAATGAATGGGTCAACCGGGAAATTAAAGAAGAATTGAAAAAAATCATGGAAACAAATGATAATGAAAATACAACGGTTCAAAATCTGTGGGACACAACAAAGGCAGTCCTGAGAGGAAAATATATAGCAGTACAAGCTTTTCTCAAGAAACAAGAAAGGTCTCAGGTACACAACCTAACCCTACACCTAAAGGAGCTGGAGAAAGAACAAGAAAGAAACCCTAAGCCCAGCAGGAGAAGAGAAATCATAAAGATCAGAGCAGAAATCAATGAAATAGAAACCAAAAAAACAATAGAACAAATCAACCAAACTAGGAGCTGGTTCTTTGAAAGAATTAATAAAACTGATAAACCCTTGGCCAGACTTATCAAAAAGAAAAGAGAAAGGACCCAAATAAATAAAATCATGAATGAAAGAGGAGAGATCACAACTAACACCAAAGAAATACAAACTATTATAAGAACATACTATGAGCAACTCTACGCCAACAAATTTGACAATCTGGAAGAAATGGATGCATTCCTAGAAACATATAAACTACCAAAATTGAACCAGGAAGAAATAGAAAGCCTGAACAGACCCATAACCAGTAAGGAGATTGAAACAGTCATTAAAAATCTCCAAACAAACAAAAGTCCAGGGCCAGATGGCTTCCCGGGGGAATTCTACCAAACATTTAAAGAGGAACTAATTCCTATTCTCCTGAAACTGTTCCAAAAAATAGAAATGGAAGGAAAACTCCCAAACTCATTTTATGAGGCCAGCATCACCTTGATCCCAAAACCATACAAGGATCCCATCAAAAAAGAGAGCTATAGACCAATATCCTTGATGAACACAGATGCAAAAATTCTCACCAAAATACTAGCCAATAGGATTCAACAGTACACTAAAAGGATTATTCACCACGACCAAGTGGGATTTATTCCAGGGCTGCAAGGTTGGTTCAACATCCGCAAATCAGTCAATGTGATACAACACATCAATAAAAGAAAGAACAAGAACCATATGATACTCTCAATAGATGCTGAAAAAGCATTTGACAAAGTACAGCATCCCTTCCTGATCAAAACCCTTCAAAGTGTAGGGATAGAGGGCACATACCTCAATATCATCAAAGCCATCTATGAAAAACCCACTGCAAATATCATTCTCAATGGAGAAAAACTGAAAGCTTTTCCACTAAGGTCAGGAACACGGCAGGGATGTCCATTATCACCACTGCTATTCAACATAGTACTAGAAGTCCTAGCCTCAGCAATCAGACAACAAAAGGAAATTAAAGGCATCCAAATTGGCAAAGAAGAAGTCAAATTATCACTCTTCGCAGATGATATGATACTCTATGTGGAAAACCCAAAAGACTCCACTCCAAAACTGCTAGAACTTATACAGGAATTCAGTAAAGTGTCAGGATATAAAATCAATGCACAGAAATCAGTTGCACTTCTCTACACCAACAACAAGACAGAAGAAAGAGAAATTAAGGAGTCAATCCCATTTACAATTGCACCCCAAACCATAAGATACCTAGGAATAAACCTAACCAAAGAGGCTAAGAATCTATACTCAGAAAACTATAAAGTACTCATGAAAGAAATTGAGGAAGACACAAAGAAATGGAAAAATGTTCCATGCTCCTGGATTGGAAGATCAAATATTGTGAAAATGTCTATGCTACCTAAAGCAATCTACACATTTAATGCAATTCCTATCAAAGTACCATCCATCTTTTTCAAAGAAATGGAACAAATAATTTTAAAATTTATATGGAACCAGAAAAGACCTCGAATAGCCAAAGGGATATTGAAAAACAAAGGCAAAGTTGGTGGCATCACAATTCCGGACTTCAAGCTTTATTACAAAGCTGTCATCATCAAGACAGCATGGTACTGGCACAAAAACAGACACATAGACCAATGGAACAGAATAGAGAGCCCAGAAATAGACCCTCAACTCTATGGTCAACTAATCTTCGACAAAGCAGGAAAGAATGTCCAATGGAAAAAAGACAGCCTCTTCAATAAATGGTGTTGGGAAAATTGGACAGCCACGTGCAGAAAAATGAAATTGGACCATTTCCTTACACCACACACAAAAATAGATTCAAAATGGATTAAGGACCTCAATGTGAGAAAGGAATCCATCAAAATCCTTGAGGAGAACACAGGCAGCAACCTCTTCGACCTCAGCCGCAGCAACATCTTCCTAGGAACATCGCCAAAGGCAAGGGAAGCAAAGGCAAAAATGAACTTTTGGGATTTCATCAAAATCAAAAGCTTTTGCACAGCAAAGGAAACAGTTAACAAAACCAAAAGACAACTGACAGAATGGGAGAAGATTTGCAAATGACATATCAGATAAAGGACTAGTGTCCAAAATCTATAAAGAACTTAACAAACTCAACACCCAAAGAACAAATAATCCAATCAAGAAATGGGCAGAGGACATGAACAGACGTTACTGCCAAGAAGACATCCAGATGGCCAACAGACACATGAAAAAGTGCTCCATATCACTCGGCATCAGGGAAATACAAATCAAAACCACAATGAGATATCACCTCACACCAGTCAGAATGGCTAAAATCAACAAGTCAGGAAATGACAGATGCTGGCGAGGATGCGGAGAAAGGGGAACCCTCCTACACTGTTGGTGGGAATGCAAGCTGGTGCAACCACTCTGGAAAACAGCATGGAGATTCCTCAAAATGTTGAAAATAGAACTGCCCTATGACCCAGCAATTGCACTACTGGGAATTTACCCTAAAGATACAAACGTAGTGATCCAAAGGGGCACGTGCACCCGAATGTTTATAGCAGCAATGTCCACAATAGCCAAACTATGGAAAGAACCTAGATGTCCATCAACAGATGAATGGATCAAGAAGATGTGGTATATATACACAATGGAATACTATGCAGCCATCAAAAGAAACGAAATCTTGCCATTTGCGACAACATGGATGGAACTAGAGCGTATCATGCTTAGTGAAATAAGTCAAGCGGAGAAAGACAACTATCATATGATCTCCCTGATATGAGGGAGTGGTGATGCAACATGGGGGCTTAAGTGGGTAGGAGAAGAATCCATGAAACAAGATGGGATAGGGAGGGAGACAAACCATAAGTGACTCTTAATCTCACGAAACAAACTGTGGGTTGCTGGGGGGAGGGGGGTTGGGAGTAGGGGGGAAGGTTATGGACATTGGGGAGGGTATGTGCTTTTGGGTAAATTGGAAGGGGAGATGAACCATGAGAGACTGTGGACTCTGAAAAACAGTCTGAGGGGTTTGAAGTGGCGGGGGGGTGGGAGGTTGGGGTACCAGGTGGTGGGTATTATAGAGGGCACAGCTTGCATGGAGCACTGGGTGTGGTGAAAAAATAATGAATACAGTTTTTCTGAAAATAAATAAATTGGAAAAAAAAATATTAGGCACTTTATGTTGAGGTAATCTTAGCTTCTTTATATTTCATGGTATCCTTTTGAGGAAAATGGGTTTGATACATAGAATTGACAAATTATAAATTTGTCATTACTTTAAAATCAACAGTTGCTATTTTTATTTATCTCAATCAACTTCTTTGTTTTCCTGCTTTATGGCCCCAGAATATTTCTCTCAAAGACATCAAATATATTTCTCTGGAAGTAAAAGGTTATATTTGATAGGATAAAAAAAAAATTCATTACATATAAAGTATACTACTTTAGAGAAAAAAATAAATTTTTTATTTTTTAAAAATAGAACTGAAATTTTCCAGCCAATATTTGTAATTTAAATCTAAAAATTCTTAACACAAATTGTTTTAATATAGGCTGCCTGAAATGGTTCTCTTAAAAATACAATGAAGGTAAAGAATATAATGTGAAATTAAAATATGTATAATGAAAATATCTCAGTTGTTACGTATTTTGTTATGTTTTCTACTATTAGAGAAAGAGAATCCTCTCAAAATTAACATTCATGGAGAGAAGGAGAGTTTTCCTGGTTAGTTTTGAAAATTTTCATTTTTCAGTTCCTATTTCCTATCTGTTCATTCATCAAGACTGTGTTTTCCTCTATGTCTTTGACCATACTTTTCTCTAGTTTTTGAGCCTATTTATACTTCTGGTGTTAAATATTGTCTGCTAGTAGCACCTGGGTGGCTCAGTGGGTTGGAGCCTCTGCCTTCAGCTCAGGTCATGATCCCGGGGTCCTGGGATCGAGCCTCACATTGGGCTCTCTGCTCAGCAGGGAGCTGCTTCCCTTCCTCTCTCTCTGCCTACCTCTCTGCCTGCTTGTGGTCTCTGTCTGTCAGATAAATAAATAAAATCTTAAAAAAAAATTGTCTGCTAAATTTACCATCTTGGCCAATTTAGATTAGATGTCTAATAACAATTTTTTTTAACATGTTCAACAATAGTTTTTATAGTTCTAGCATTTTTTAAATTTTATTTAATTTTTTTCAGTGTTCCAAAATTCATTGTTTATGCACCACACCCAGTGTTCCATGCAATATGTGCCCTCTTTAATACCCACCACCAGGCTCACCCAACTCTCCACTCCCCTCCCCTCCAAAACTCTCAATTTGTTTCTCAGAGTCTACAGTCTCTCATGGTTTGTCTCCCCTTCCGATTTCCCCCAACTTCTCCTCTCCATTTCCCAGTGTCCTCCATGTTATTTCTTATGCTCCACATGTAAGTGAAACCATACGATAATTGACTCTCTGCTCGACTTATTTCACTCAGCATAATCTCCTCCAGTCCCATCCATGTTGATACAAAAGTTGGGTATTAATCCTTTTTGATGGAGGCATAATATTCCATTGTAGCTATGGACCATATCTTCTTTATCCGTTCATCTGTTGAAGGGTATCTTGGTTCTTTCCACAGTTTAGCGACTCTGGCTGTTGCTGCTATGAACATTGGGGTACAGATGACCCTTCTTTTCACTAAACTGTATCTTGGGGATAAATACCCAGTAGTGCAATTGCAGGGTCATAGGGTAGCCCTATTTTTAATTTCTTAAGGAATCTCCACACTGTTTTGCAAAGCAGCTGCACCAACTTGCATTCCCACCAACAGTGTAAGAGGGTTCCCCTTTCTCCACATCCTCTCCAACACTTGTTTACTGTCTTGTTGATTTTTTCCACTCTAACTGGTGTAAGGTGGTATCTCAATGTGGTTTTGATTTGACTCTCCCTGATGGCTAATGATGATGAACATTTTTTTCATGTACCTGTTAGCCATTTGTATGTCTTCTTTGGAGAAGTGTCTGTTTATGTCTTCTGCCCATTTTTTTTGACATGATTATCTGTTTTGTGTGTATTGAGTTTGAAGAGTTCCTTATAGATCTTGGATATCAGCCCTTTGTAGTGTCACTTGTGAAAGTCTTCTCCCATTCCATGGGTGGCCTCTTTGTTTTGTTGACTATTTCCTTTGCTGTGCAGAAACTTTTGATCTTGATGAAGTCCCAAAAGTTCATTTTCATTTTTGTTTCCTTTGCCTTTGGGGACATATCTTGAAAGAAGTTGCTGTGGTCAGTGTCAAAGAGGTTACTGCCTATGTTCTCCTCTAGGATTTTGATAGATTCCTGACTCACGTTGAGGTCTTTTATCCTTTTGAGTTTATCTTTGTGTATGTTGTAAGAGAATGGTCAAGTTTCATTCTTCTATACATAGCCGTCCAATTTTTCCAGCACCATTAATTGAAGAGACTGTCTTTTTTCCATTGGATATTTTTTCCTGCTTTGCCGGAGCTTATTTGACCATAGAGTTGAGGGTCCATATCTGGGCTCTCTACTCTGCTCCACTGGTCTGTGTGTCTGTTTTTGTGCCAGTACCATGCTGTCTTAGTGATCAGAGCTATGTAGTAAAGCTTGAAATCAGGTAACGTGGTGCCCCCAGTTTTGTTTTTCTTTTTTAACATTTCCTTAGCAATTTGGGCTCTTTTCTACCTCCATACAAATTTTAAGATAGTTTGTTCCAGAACTTTGAAAAATGCTGGTGGAATTTTGATCAGGATGGCATTGAAAGTATAGATTGGTCTAGGCAGTATAGATATTTTAACAATGTTTGTTCTTCTGATCCATGAGCATGGAATGCTCTTCCATCTTTTTGTGTCTTCTTCAATTTCTTTCATGAGTGTTCTGTAGTTCCTCAAGTATAGATCTTTTACCTCTTTGGTTAGGTTTATTCCCAAGTATCTTATGGTTCTTGGTGCTATAGTAAATGGAATTGCTTCTCTATATTTTCATTGTTAGTGCATAAGAAAGCAACTGATTTCTGTGCATTGATTTTGTATCCTGCCACATTACTGAATTGTTGTGTGAGTTCTTGTAGTTTTTTCGTGGAGTCTTTGGGGTTTTCATATAAAGTAACACATCATCTGCGAGGAGAGAGAGAGTTTGCCTTCTTCTTTGCCAATTTGAATACCTTTTATTTCTTTTTGTTGTCTGATTGCTGTTGCTAGGACTTCTATTAAAAGCTAGGACTTCTATGTTGAACAATAGGGGCAAGAGTAGACATCCTATCTGTAGATCATGTTCCTGATCTCAAAGGGAGGGCTGTCAGCATTTCCCCCATTGAGAATGATATTTGCTGTGGGTTTTTCATAGATAAATTTTATGAAGTTGAGGAATGTTCCCTCTATCCCTATACTTTGAAGCATTTTAATCAGGAACAGATGCTGTATTTTGTCAAATAGCATTTTTTTTAAGTGTGTAAAGCACATTACTGAGAAAACATTTTGTAGAAACTCTAGGTTTTTTTCTGTGAGCATGTAGTTAATTATTCATTGAACACTTAGGACTTGTGTAGGCTTTCTTTTTTCTTTTTTTGTGTAATGTTTTCTTAGAATCTCTGGAAAGCTTAGGGTTTATCTCAAGCCCCTCTTACTTGGGTAGTAAGTCTTCAAAATATTCCCTGGTGATCTTTCAGGACTTGGTTTTAATTTGTTTTAGGTTACGTTTAAGGTAGACCTTACTTTGGGATTTGGTCCTTATTTCCAGAGTTGGCTTTCAGTCTGTGCTGAGTGTGCATGATATTAATGGGGTGTTGGAGAGGTGTTAATAAGATCTCTTTGCTGCTGGCAATATAGAAAGAGGAAAGCAAATTGATATAAATGCTAACCTAAATATTTGCAAGTCATTCTCTTAGGTACTAAGTAGTTGTAGGGAACCATACCTTAGTGATACCTTCTAGAACAAGGGTCTATATAGGATGAATATGTTTTAGCTTGTCTGGACCTTTATCAATCTCCTGGAAAAAAGCTCCTTTTATTTCTGGTATATCTTTGAAATTGGGCTGTGAAATTGCCTTTATATAAATGTTTGTGGAGTTGTTTTTTGTTTGTTTTTTTCCCTATTTTGTTTAGGTGAAGGATATTTTGCCATCTTTGTTTACAACTGAAAATCTGGGGATTTCAAATGAACATCCTCATGCATGACTTTCTTACAAACTTGAGAAACAGTTGAAACTTGATGCTCCACATTTTTCTGCTATGCATCATCTAAACAAACCTTAATGAGCTGACTGGCATCCAGTTTCACCTGAATTTTCTTTTTCACAGTTCCATTTGGGAAGACTAATGGAAGAAGTTCTCCCGGATCACATGTGTGCAGCTGTCAGAGTGTGGTTCCTGGAATGCTTTTATTACGATTATTATTATTTTACACAGCTTTTTCAAGTTGGATTAGGCAGAATTCTCCTCCGGGCATTCAAGATGATGTGCTCCCCACTCAACTTTAACTCTTGTACTTATCAGACTCCCCCCCCGAATTATTTCAGTTGAAAAATGAAAGAAAGGAAAAAAAGATTGAAAATTTAAAAAAAATATATTATAATACCTTTCTGATCACCATCAACTTCAGTTTCCTTGGTTGGTATGATATTCAGCTCCCATAGCCATGAAGGCACGGAATTAATCTCTAGCCCAAGGAGACCCTGAGAGATGATGGGCTAGAAATTGCCTGGCTTTTCACCATTAGGTTTCACAATCTTTATGCTCTACCTGAATTACATCCTCCTTGTTGAGCACTGGCCTAGGAAGAGAATACTTTATTTTTATAATTCCCTCAGCTATGTATTTGACCTATCAGATATTATGGTATTAAACAAGATCACCAATGATGTTCTATTTGAGTTCAAAATCTCCTTCACCAGCCCTGCCTCTTTACTATCACTCAAATATATCCCATCCTACCTCCACCTTCACTGCCACAATCACTTTCCAGGCCTTGATAATAACTAGGTGGGTTTATTGTCACAGATTTCCTAGCATCCACTCTAGAAATCCAGTAATTCCTTATCCACATAGTTCTGTGGAGTATACAACATATTAAAAATACAAGCCACTTGGAGTGTGAAATCCTCCTCTGGAGGCGAAGGAAACTATTTATAGGTGAAATAAATGAGATGGGGAGGAAGAGAAAAGATCCTGGAAAGAGAACAGAAAAGCAAAATATTCTGAACTATTGGGTTTTTCACTCCTTGAATATCCATTCTTAAGGTTGCAGACTTCTCTTTATAAGCTCTATTCTTTGACTCAGTGAATTTCTGCATGTTCTCTGTCCCACTGAAAACCCACTTGCTCCCATATGATTTACTCAGTGTCTTTCCCACTGAGGTACATGTAAGGGCCCATGCTGACTGCCGTATACAGATTAACAACAGTTTCTCTGGCTTTGGCTTTATCTTCTGAGGTGCTACCTTTTGGATTGCCTCCTCTTCCCTAACTGTCCCCAAGTGACTGTCCGAGTATGTTCTACTACATTCCATCTCATTTTCCAGAATTAGGTATCCTTTAGGTTAGAAACAAAAGCAACCCACAAAATTAGTCTTGGGCATAGTTTGGCATGAAGAAAAAAAAAACACCTAAGTAGGCTATGAGATAAGCTTTTTTCCTTTAAACTTTTGAACACATATGTATTCTACATGAATGGGTGTTATTTTTCTCGTGTCACATGCACAACAGCAAATGATTTAAACTGGGTCTCTATTTCTGGGGTACTTATGGTAGTCTGGAGGACACAGATCATTATAATACTGAGAGATGTTCTACAATAAAGGCATAGAAAGAGTCATTATAGTACCTAGTTGAAACATCTATCTCAGTCTACCAGGTGAAGTTCTTTGGGGGAATAATTTTTTTAAAAGATTTTATTTTTTTATTTGACAGAGAGAGATCACAAGTAGGCAGAGAAAGAGAGAGAGAGAGGAGGAAGCAGGCTCCCTGCCAAGCAGAGAGCCCGATGCAGGACTCGATCCCAGGACCCTGAGATCATGACCTGAGCCGAAGGCAGAGGCTTAACCCACTGAGCCACCCAGGCGCCCTGGGGGAATAATTTTTAAATGATTAAAAAGGTCAGCAAGAGAGGAGTTTGGATGGTATGGGAAAGACGGCGGGGACCTCTAAGCATCTTCATTGGGTGATGGGGCTTGTTAGGATCAACAGCAGGAAAGGTAAGTGGGGGCTCCTTCATGAGGACCGTTACTGGCCTTGTGAAGAAGTTTGGATTGGATCCTGAGGCAGCGGCTCTTAAAAGGTAATGTTCATTCAGACCACCTGGGAATGTTACTATGATACAGAGTCTTACTCCCTAGCTTTCAAGGGGAGCCCACTCTTCTGCATTTCTAATAAGCTCCTAGGTGTCGCTGATGCTGCACATTCCTGGACCACACTTTCAACAGCAGTCTTCTGAGGGAAATAGGGTTTGAGGACTCTCAAGCAGAGAATAAAATATGATCAATATTTGTGTTCTGAAAAGAGAGGTGTGATTTCAGAAGAGAGAATTAACGGAACAGGAGCAAGATGAGACACAGGAAGTTTTCATCGCAGGGTATGTTAGTAATCCTGTCAGACAGAAGGGGGTTTGTACTGCTAGAAGGCTGTGGTGATGGAGAGAACTGCGCAGGCTCCAAGATGCTTAGGAGGTAAACATGAGTATATTGAAAATAGGTTGGAATTTGGAAGTTAGAGAGAGAGAGAGAACAGAAAATAAAGATGACTATGTTTCTCTTTTGGCCAAACTTATTGCTATTCAATGTGACCTAAGGGCTCTGTGGACGGAATTTAAAACAGGCAAACAATATGAGAAGATAGTATTTTTTTTTTATCATGACACTAGAAATAACTGCTTATCATCTGTGAATATAGAGACCTAGTATATTTGGCAGGAACATGGAATAAAAGATCAAGAGTTTCTCTCTTTTTTGAGTGGTTCAAATGGAGACTGTTTTTTCCCTTGAATTTTAATACTTGGGACCAGTCAATAAAATGAGCTCTCCAGAGTTTGGTATGATGTGCCCAAGGAACTGTTACTAATGCAGTTACAGCTGGGAAGCTCTTAAATTTTTTTCTGGCTGTTATCTTTCTGCACTTGCATTACTTAGTTAGACTCTGTAAGTGAGTAAATTAAAGGATTATGATTTAAAAAAATCTACTTCAAGACACTTTAAATATTATTTTGCTAAATCCACTGATGTCAACAGGTTTTTTTTTCTTTATTAAGATTTTTTTTTTTAACAATCCTTCTATGGTGCAGTGAGATAACTAATTGGAATAGCAACATGCTAACTAAATAAAACGGGTTTTTCGCAGTATTGTCATTTGTGAAAATTCAGTTAGTGCATTGGCTTGTCTTCCATAGATAAATGTTATGGGTATCAAAAAAATTTTACTTTGGGGGATGCCTGTGTGGCTCAGTGAGTTAAAGCCTCTGCCTTTGGCTTAGGTCATGATCCCAGGGTCCTGGGATTGAGCCCCACATTAAGCTCACTGCTCAGCAAGGAGCCTGCTTCCCTTCCTCTCTCTCTGTCTGCCGCTCTGCCAACCTGTGATCTCTGTCTGTCAAATAAATAAAATCTTAAATTTTTTTTTTTTTATTTTGGGAAGATTGTGTCCACAATGGAAGGTTCTTTGAGAAATTTATTTATTTACTGGATTCTGTTATAGCCCCATATTTCTTTTCAGAAGAACTGAATTTTGGAAAGATTCTTAGACTTGATCAGACTGGCTAAGTCAACTATGGGTACAGCGGTATGAATTGTTTGCTTAAATCTGAGGTTTGCAACTTTTTTCATCTTAAGAATCAGTTGGGGTGCTTACTTAAGAAAACACTTTTTTTCTGATTCCCTTTAAGAAATGACAAAATTAGAATGTTCAGAAGAGAAACCTAGTTTAACTCTGGGTCCCACAAAGAAACAGAAACAATGGGATAAGTATATATGTGTACATATGTATGTGGGTGTCTCTCTGTGGAAGTTTATTAATAGAAATTAGCTCACTTGGTTATGCAAGCCAAGAAGTCTCTCAGTCTGCCATCTGCATCCAAGAGGACCAGGAAAGCTGCTAGGGTAATTCATTTAGGTCTGAAGGCCTGAGAAGCAGAGATGCTAACGATATGAGTCTGGTCTGAGACTGAGAGGTGAGATGGGATGTCTCTGCTCAGCTAATGAGGCAGGGGGAAAAAGAGGCAACTCCCCCCTTTCTCTGCCTTTTATTCTATTCAGGCCCTCATCAGATTGTATTCTCTTTGTTTTCAGGGAACACCTCAGTTGGTCTTGGTTCTTTAACTGGTGAGGTGACCCAGTTTTTCATGTCTGAAGTAGTTGGGCACTTAGAACTCCTGCTTGGATTGGGTTAGTGTAGTGACCTGTTGACCTTAGTTCCAGAACATGGTACTACTATATGATGTCCTAAGGAATTGCCTGTATTCCAGACATACTCTGCCTTGCTTCCATTATGGAGTAGTAGTCTGTTATTTTTCTTGGTATTAGATCAATTACCCCAGTGGACAGTAAAACTTCCTATTTGGCCTGTTGACTCAGAAACCTGAAGAGCCCAAGATGGCCAGCCAGTGGCCGTCTTAACCTCCAGTTAAACGGATTCATTGTTAGGTCTCCTGGTGGATTTTTCTTCCTGAGGAAAAATATTCCTAGGCCAGCAGAGCCCATTACCGAGGAACACAGCAAAAACTTTGCTGGTTGGTATTACGAGTGAAAACGAGTGGTCTCGCAGCTATTTCTGCTACTTGATTTTTGGAACTGTTTCCCCTGGCTTCTGGAAAAATAGCACCATATATGGATTCAGAGCATATACAGCCTTCTAGAGAGTCTTGTTAAAGACCTGCAAGGAATTGTTACTGACGTGGTGCTGTGAGTGAGTCTTCAAAAGTCCATTACACTGTTCTGTCTAGCCAGCTGCTTTGGGGTGGTGAGGACCATGGGTGAGTTCGACGAGCAGGGCCCATCCCTGTACTTCTTTTGCTGTAAAATGAGTTCCTAGATCTGAAGCATTGCTACGTGGAATACTGTGATGATGGATAAGGCATTCCATAAATCTATGGCAGGCAGTTTTGCTGGAAGCATTGAATGGTGGAAAGGCAAGTCCATATCGAGAGTGAGGGTCTATTCTAGTAAGGACAAGATGTAGCCCTTTCATGATGAAAGTGGTCCCGTGTAGTCAGCCTGTTAATGGCTTATCACTTAAGGGCGTGGTGCTCTGTGGGTGTCCTGGAGTTGGTCTTTGCTGCTAGCAGATGGGGCACTCAGTGCTGGCCATAGCCAGACTGGCTTCGGTGAATGGAAGTCCATATGCACGATCCTGTTCATACCTCTGCTACTGCCATGGCCGCTGCTTTGTTCAAGAGCCCATTGGGTGTTGATGGGAGTGACCAGGGAAAGAGACTGACTGGTATCTACAGAACAGTCATCAGGTCCTTCTAGCCACTTGATTATTGAAATCCTTTGCTGCTCAGGCCACTCTTTGGTGAGAGTTTACATGGGACACAAGTACCCTTTTTTTTTCCCCTCCCAGAGAGGTTTAACCCCATACTTTGTCCCCAAAATTTCTTGTCTTGGGTTTTCTAATTAGATTCCTTCCAAATCCCTGACCATTCAGCCAAACTACTGCCGCAGCCATTGAGTTGGTATATAATTGCCTATCTGACCATTTCTCCTGCCAAGCAAAGTGAACAACCATGCACATTGCCCATGGAGAGGATTCCCTTCACCATTTTCCTTCAGGGATATTATCCCACAGAGAGCTGTAGTATTGCAGCCATCAATTTGAAGGTAGGACCTGCATTTAGTGCAGAACCATTTTAAAGATTTTTAAAATTTATTTATTTGAGATAGAGAGCATGAGGTGGAAGTAGAGGGAGAAGGACAAGCAGGCTCCCCACTGAGCAGAGAACCTGACATGGGTCTCAATTCTGGGACCCTGGGATCATGACCTGAGCAGAAGGCAGATACTCAACCAACTGAGCCACCCAGATGCCCCTGTGCAGAACCATTTTAAATCAGCCTCTAGTCTTCTATCAGTGATAGTAAGGAAATACCTATGAGGTCCTAGATATAGGCTGGAAGAGAGAAGGCTACTGAGCAGGGGCATTTGAGCCACTTTTTGGAACTTCAGAACCTGCTCAGGGCAGTCATGTATATACCACTTCCATCTGATTATGGCGTCTTGCTGTGCAAACCGAACTTTATGGCAGGGTGATCGGACAACACCATTCTAAACTAGTTGCTATTTCTTGCTCTCTAGGTGTAATCAGCTTATTATAATCAATATAATAGACCAATGTGCTACCTTAAAGAATGCAAAGAGATCACTATCTCTGAACTAAATTATGACATATGAGTGGAGAGTTGTGGTATACAGCTGAGGTAGGACCAAGATGAACCAGTCACCATCATAGGTTTACATGAGTGAAGTTATGCTACTAGCCTTCCCTCTTGAAAGAAAAGATTTCTGGTGGGTATAAAGGAAAGAGGTGGAGTAAAAGCAGTTTTCCAGATGAATGGCTGAATATTTGGTACCAGGGGATGTGTTAATTTGCTCAAGTAATGAAATGACATCTGGTACAGCAGCTGCCGTTGGAGATACCACCTTGTTAATCTTAGAATAATCCACCGTCATTCTCTAAGAACCATTTGTCTTCTGCCCAGGGCAGATGGGAGAATTGAGTCAGCTTGTGCTGTGGCAATCTGTTCCTTCACATCCCTGATGCTGGACCAGTCTCTACAGTCCTTCCAGGAAGGTCCTATTTCTTTTGCCTTGTTTTGTCCTATTTCTTTTGCCTTGTTTTTGCCATTAGAACTAGAGGCAGTTCTAATGGCTTTACCTCAGGCTCTTCTACCACAATAGCCCTCACTCCATAGATAAGCAAGGCACTTCTGGGCTCTGGCATTTCTCCCAGTTGCTAAGTAGGTCTGTTGAAATTATACATTCTAAAACTGGGGAAATACTCACAGGACTGGTTCAGGACCACTGGTCACCTGAAAGGTGGACCAGAGGGAAAACCCCATTGATCACCTGACCTCCTAAGTCCTTTGGTGGGCCACAGTAATGTTTTGGGTGTCCTGGAATTAGTGCTATTTCAGAGCCAGCGTCTAGCAGTTACCAAAAGTTCTGATTAGTTCTTTTCCCCCAATGTACAGTTATCCTGGGAAAAGACTATAGTCTCTTTAATGAAAACCGGATGAAATATTAACACAGCATGAGTTTTTGGCAGTATAATGCGGTCCTTGCTGTAGCGGACCTGGTTTCCCCTCATCAACAGGTTTAGGTCTATAAACCGGTTTACCTCTGGGAATGGGGAGCCATAATTCTCAGTGGTTCACTTTAGACTCTTGTTCATTTAACCCACGACTTCTTTGGTTACACAGATTCATTAAGAATTTAATGGGCTTCTGGTCTATTTTACTTGTAAGAACACTTAAAAAAGCTAGCCAGTATCCTAGGTTTACATAAGTCAGACTATTGTGATTGCTGTTTGACTCTCTTGACTGCATCCATTCCACCTCATTCTGGGTGGTTGAGACTACCATTTGGCCCCTGCCTTCCCATGAACACATTACTTCCACAGAATTTAGATTTCCCACTTCAGGGCTCTTCCCGCTGTGCGTTCTGGGCTACAGAGTTGCACAATCACAGAGCTCTTCTGGGATGCTGCAACTGCCCTCCCAAATGGTTTTTTCACTGTATTGGTGGAAGGTGTGTCTTCTGAAATTAATCCCATTAAAAGTTCTTGAGAAAAGAGATGTTGAGGGCACCTGGGTGGCTCGGTGGGTTGGGCCTCCGTCTTTGGCTTGGGTCATGATCTCAGGGTCCTGGGATGGAGTCCCTCATCGGGCTCTCTGCTTGGCAGGGAGCCTGCTTCCTCCTCTCTCTCTCTCTGCCTGCCTCTCTGCCTACTTGTGATCTCTCTCTGTCAAATAAATAAATAAATAAAATCTTAAAAAAAAAAAAAAAAAAAGAGATGTTGGGATACCCAGTCTTGGAGGATCCATTGGGCTACCTTACAAAGGAGGGCCTGAGTGGATTTGATAGCACGATAGGAGGTAGAATGACGACATGTCCTAGTTAAATAGAATTGTAATTATAAATGGTATTGGTTATCCTTTTACCTCTTGTTCTTTTTCAAATTTGCTATTATGCTCATTATTGGAGGACTTACCAGCAGGGGGTAGCGCTGTTTAACAAATACATCCTTGATCACAAAACAAGGGACTATGAATGAATTGCTGGTTGTAAGCACAATAATATTTAACCTCATGAGCCACCCAGGCTCCTGTAAGCACAATAATATTTAAATATGTCACAATATTAAATCATGATTCAGAAAACCTGACTCCGGGTCCCAGATGTGTTACTTATTGGCCACATCACTTTGCAAAAATACATTAATCTCTTATGTTTATAAAACACAAGTAAAACAGAGGTATAATACTCGTCCTGGCTTGTGATGTTTTAAGGGTAGAAATAGAAAATGACAGTGACACCATTATGGAAAGGATAAAATGCTATGTAATTACAAATATTTCTCCTTGCTTTAGCATTTTATTGTTCCACAGCCATTTATGTTAGGATGTCTCCTTCTGAACAATAGTGGTGGCCATCTTGTTAGATCTTAAAAGGATGATGTACTCATAAATGTTAAATGATTTTCCTATGGGTTATATGTTCAACTATTTTTTGGCCATTTTAAAATTCCATTTCATTTCTGTGAGGTGTAAGCTGCCAAAGCCACATATTTGTTGGGTTTAAGTGTAGCTCTAGCCTCTGAAGGTTTTTTCAGGTACAACCCCTTGCTTACCTAATATCTACACATGAATGAAATGAAATTCTAAAGTCCAAGAGAACCCAAAGAACTTGAAGGTGTTTTTCAAAGGAAATGGCATCTCCAAGTATAGTTCTATTTACAGTAATGGCTACATAGTGACCCAGCAGTTTACCTTTACTGAGTATTTACTGTGTGCTGGTAAGTGTACTAACCACTGAAAGGTTTCAGAGATACAGAACTCAGAGGCTTCTAAAAATTCAGAACTTTGATCCTTTTTTAAAAAAAAAATTATTTATTCATTTGAGGCAGAGAAAGCAAGCAAGAGCAGGGGAAGGGAAAACGGGAAAGGGAGAAGCAGACTCCCTACTGAACAAGGAGCCTGATGTGGGGCTCAATCCTGGGGTCCTGAGATCATGACCTGAACCAAAGGCAGAAAATTCAGCGAATGAGCCGCCCAGGCACCCTGATCCTTTTCGTTGTTGTTGGTGTTTGTTGTTGATAGATATTTATTGATCACGTTCAGTAGACCAGGCACCTTACTGGATGCTGGGGTTATATAGAGTCTGTACAAGATCTCCCTAATTCTCAAAGTTGTGTCTTTTGCAGATAAGTCATAGACTACCTATAAAGAAGAGCAAACAGGTAATGTACATAAGCGTAGAGATAAGACTAGGTAAAAAGAATGCACAGCCAGGTGCTATCTAGATTAAAGCCAACTTGGACAAGATCAAAGGAGAAGAGATTTTAAGTGGACAAAATGACCCCTACAGAAGCAAGTATTTGGTTTGGAGGCATTTGTGTATAAATACTTATGGCCAAAGGCTTTGGAGTCAGAATGACCTAGAAGAGAATAATAACTCTACCATTTACAAAGTAACCTTTGGCAAGTTACTTCGATTTTTGCTTATTGGTTTCATCATGTGTAAAAAAGAGACGTTAAGAGTATCTGCTGTGTAGGTTTCTTGTGAGAATCACATGTTAAAATTAGTGAACATTAACCTCCAAATGGGGAAACCAAATCAATTTTCTTGAGGTACATAAAATACTTAAAATAACAGTTTGTATGAGGCGCTGCATGCTGGGTTCTGAAGCTTGGCTTTATTAGAGTAGGCGATGGGAAGTATAGATTATTCTCTAGAAAGAGGTATCAGTGTAAAGATACCCGAAACATCTTGTATCAGTATGTATAGGGTGTTTTAGACCAGAAGAAATGTAGGCAGGAGAAGGTGGTCGTCTCACAGATAGCCGTTATGTGATAAAGATGAGCTTAGATTTGGGTAAGGAGTTTGAGACACTTGAATCCTATATGAGATCCAGTGGGAGAAAGGATTAAAAAGTTACTCCAATGACAAAAGCTTGGGCAACAGTGGTGGGGAGGGGGGGAGGTCATATATTTGCCAAAAATAAGAGTTGTTTTTTTGTTTTGTTTAGTTTAGTTTAGATATATGTGTGAGGAAAGCAAATACATTTATTCCTAAGGGATGGTAGCAGTAAGAAGACTAAAAGTACCAGGTAGAGTGTTAAAGATCAATGCTAAACATTTTTTTTGAAAATAATTTGCTGACTTCGAAATTGTTCATTGAAACCAGCTGCTATTGGGTGGTTCAAGGTAATAGGAGAAAAAGGGAAAAAAAATCACATAAGTATATTCCAAGAAAGACTATTTCTGGTGCTGATAGAACATTTGAGAAAGTGATAAACTTACAAGCTCCACAGTAAGCCAAACTCTGTTTACATGAACTTGGAAAAGTAATGGTCCCTTCATTTGCAGGGTTTTTCCCCAAATCCTTTAAAGTCTCACCCTCCTTTAACAATGTCAGGAGTTGAATTGAATTAGAATTCCTGATACTAACACATAATAACTAATTTAGCATCTGGCTGAAGCATGTATAGAGGTCATATAGCAAGCACATCATATTCTATTAAATTACTATGTTTTCAGAAAAAAAACTTAGTTTTCCTAGGTTAGACATATAAAGAAAATGGAGTGTCTTTCTGGAACAAACTGATCACCCATAAAACATGCAAAAATATGGAATAGTGAAATCTCTTTCAGAGACTCCAGGAAGACTTCCAAAGAACTTACACCCACCATGATGTCAGGCAACTATACTGAATATTGAGATAATATACCACCTGTTTCTATCTTTTTTCAAAAAAGACTTTATTTATTTTTTGACAGAGAGAGACACAGCGAGAGAGGGAACACAAGCAGGGGGAGTGGGAGAGGGAGAAGTGGGCTTCCCCCTGAGAGGGGGGACACCTAAAGACTGAGCCACCCAGGCACCCTGATATTGGGTTTTTACTTGTAGCTTTAAACTTGACTAAATGTTAAGAGCATTAAAGATAATAGAAAGGTTATCAAACAGTCCTATTAAGATCTGATGTATAAAAAGTCACTAATTTTGCTAAATGCATGTATTCTAGTAACTACCATAGTAGTGGTTCGTCATGTAGAACATTTCCATGACTAACAATTCCCTAGTGTCCCTGTGCTATCAGCCCATCCCTCCACTTCTGGCCACTGAAAATCATTCTGCTGTCAGTGTAGTTATAACTTTGCTAGAATTTTATACAGATGGAATGATGCAATGTATACGTTTCTGTGTCTTATCTATTTCACTTAGCACCATGCTTACATTGTTACTTGAATCAGTAATTTGTTCCTTATTTTTATTTATTGACTAAACTCCATGGCTTTAAGATTTACTAGTTTTTCCCTAAGGTCGTTTTCTGGGATCCAGTCCAAACTATCACATTACCTTCAGTTGCTATCTCTTTCAGTTCCTTTGAACTGTAACTATTCCTCAAACTTGACTTGTTTTTGATGACCTTGATATTTTTGAGAGGCATTTCTCAGGTGTTTTAAACGGTGCCTCATTTTGATTTATGTGATTGTTTTCCTACAGTTACACTGTAATTGAGCATTTCCAGACTAGAACCACAGAGGTGAAGTGCTTCTGAGTCTTCCAGGTCAAAGAAACATAGCTATTAACATGAATTATTACTAATGTTAATTTTGATCACCTGCTAATTTAGCATTTCTGGTTTTGCCTCTGAAAAATCACCTTTTCCCCTCCTTTACATAATGTGGTATAGAAGCAAGTCAATGAGTGTAGCCTGAAATTATGCATGGTGTGCTGTGTTCCAACCCTTTAAGGGAATAATATCTACTGTAATTACTTGGAAGTCTCCTATACAGGAGAGTTACCTTTTTATTCCATATTAATTTAAATAATCATTTGTTATTATGGACTCGCATAATTTTTTATGCTTTGGTTATTCATCCGGTATTATGTATTTAATTGTTCAAAGTGTTCCAGATTTGGCAGTTAGGAGCTCTTTTACTTGATGAGAACAATAAAATATTTAACCATTTATTATGATGATTATAGCTGTAGATATTTTTTCAGATGTGCTTTGTTATATTGTGAAAGTTCACTTCTGTCTCTAATTTACTGAGATTTTATTTTTTCTTATTTATTTATTTATTTTGACAGAGATCACAAGTAGGTAGAGAGGCAGGCAGAGAGAGAGGGGGAAGCAGGCTCCCTGCTGAGCAGAGAGCTGGATGAGGGGCTCCATCTCAGGACCCTGAGATCATGACCTGAGCAGAAGGCAGAGACCTAACCCCCTGAGCCACCCAGGTGCCCCTATGTTTTTTCGTTTTTGTTGAATTGACCATTTTAGCATTTTTGGATCTGAAACTAGATTTTCTTACTGATAGTGGTACAGCCATTACAGCTCTGTTACAGTATCATATTTTTACTTTCAGTCTCTGTCATTGAAACTGAATTTCTCTGGGAGAGAGAGTACAAATGTGTCATATTTATGTGGTCTCAGTTTTGTGAATCTATGCCTTTTGATTGGGAAATACCATTTACATTTGCTATAATTATTGATATGTTTGAATTCATGTCAACCATTTTGTTATTTGCTTCTTCTCCTTTACTGCCTTATGTTGGATTAAACAGATCTACTTAGGGTATCACCTAAAAATTACTTTTGGAGAAGTTAGTTTTTCAATGGTTCCCTGAGAATTATAATATATGTGTTAATTTAAAATCTATTTCAGATGAATACTAATGTAATTCAGATGAAATAAACTTTGTTCCAATGTAGCTCCTTTCCCTCTCTTATCCTTTGTGGTATTCCTCTCATAAATACTATATTTTTATATTATGTTAGAAGTTATAAAAGAGTTTTATCATTTTTTTTATTATTGCACATTTCTCTATCAGTCAAAAGAAGAGAAAAATATTCAGACTTTGTAAGTAATACCTTTACTGATGTTCCTTATTTCTTCATGGATTTAACTTATTGTCTGATACTATTTTCTTTTCAGTAGAAGTATTTCCGTTAGTATTTCTTGTAAGGCAGTTTTGCTACCAATGAATTCTCTGTCTTTGGTTATTTGGAAATGTCTGTATTTATCCATTTTTAAAGAATACATATTTTTAATATTTTTAAAGTTTTCTTTAAAAGATTTTTTTTTAATTTTTTATTTTTTATCAACATATATTTTTATCCCCAGGGGTACAGGTCCGTGAATCGCCAGGTCCACACACCCCACAGCACTCACCAAAGCACACACACCCCCCAATGTCCATAACCCCCCCCTTCTCCCAACCCTCCTCCCCAGCACCCCTCAGTTTGTTTTGTGAGATTAAGAGTCACTTATGGTTTGTCTCCCTCCCAATCCCACCTTGTTTCATTTATTCTTCGCCTACCCACTTAAGCCCCCATGTTGCATCAGCACTTCCTCATATCAGGGAGATCATATGATAGTTGTCTTTCTCTGCTTGACTTATTTCACTAAGCATGATACGCTCTAGTTCCATCCATGTTGTCGCAAATGGCAAGATTTCATTTCTTTTGATGGATTTTTTAAAGATTTTAAGTCTTACCCAACAGAGACAGTGAGAGCAGGAACACAAGCAGGGGGAGTGGGAGAGGAAGAAGCAGGCTCCCCGCCGAGCAGGGAGTCCATGTGGGACTTGATCCCAGGACTCCAGGATCATGACCTGAGCTGAAGGCAGACACCCAATGACTGAGCCACTCAGGTACCCCAATTTTTAAAGAATAGTTTTAATAAAGATTCTTAATTGCCTCTAAAAAAATCATCTAGACCATAGTGTTGCTAGGAGGATCTAGACTTGTTCTCAGAAGTAGTCTATAATATTTTTCTGCTGAACATAACAATTGTATGAAACATCAGCATCACAAAGTCCGCTGCTCACCATATGAATAAAGACCAAAACAAAACTACTATATAATCATGCCTGAACACAGGTTTTTTAAAAAAGAGAACATTGCCCAAACCACAAATATATCCAAACCCTCACATGATTAAAATAGTTAAAATCACATGATTAAAATAGTTAAAATGAGTGATTCCTGCCATTCCATCAGTTATAGGTTAGCCTCATTTCATTCTCTTTATCAAACAGATAAGAATTTTTAAAATTATAAATTTTCCTCCACTGTATGACATTATCTAATTCTTAGCCAAGACCTCTTCCTTGTGCCTTCTTTCAAAGAACTGAAATTCTATATCACCCTCTTACTGAGACATTCCATGGTTCCCCAAGGTGTGTGGTCTCCCCATTCCAAGAAGTTGTAAACTCAACTTTGTTCAACTGTAGGTGAGTTACTGGTCCCTTTGGCTGAAGAATATCGACACCTGAATTAAAAAGGATGAAAGTTACGGGCACCTGGGTGGCTCAGTGGGTTAGGGCCTCTGCCTTCAGGTCAGGTCATGGTTCCAGGGTCCTGGGATCAAGCCCCACGTTGGGCTCTCTGCTCAGTGGGGAGCCTGCTTCCCCCACCCCCCTTGCCACCTGCCTCTGATCTCTGTCAAGTAAATAAATAATCATTTAAAAAAAAAAAAAGGATGAAAGTTAGGATGGGGAAAGACATACCACATACCAACTAAAACTAAATAATGGATCATAATATTAATAATACTAGGAAGTTTCAATTCAAGGTGAAACCTTAAATTAGCTAAATATACATGAATAACAAAGGATAAAATTTATAATTAGGGCCTAACTTGAAAGTCTGTAGATAATGAAAAATAGCATAAAAATGAAGAAAGATCTTCTTGGCATATTCTTGCTCTAGATTAGCAGTCGGGAAGGTTTTTGTAAAGAGTCAAACAGTAAATAGTAAATATTTGTAACTTTCCAGATCAGATGTCTGTTGCAACTACTCAACTTTTCCATTGTGTTGGAAAACCTGCCATCAACAAGACACAAATAGGCATGTTTGTGTTTGAAGAAAACTTTATTTATGGACATGGAAATTGAAACTTTATATAAATTTTCATTAACTAAAACATGTGGAAATGATTCTTAGCCCCCAAAACATGCAAAAATAGGTGATGGACCATAATCAGCTTATGTACCTTTCTTGATACCGCCTTCTCTAAATAATTGTTGGCTCACTACCTCCTGTCTTTTACTGTAATGTCAGCTTCTCAGTAGAGGTCTTCCTTGACTTCCTTTTAATAATAGCACCCGCCCCACCCCCCACTGCTTTCTCTTTTTTTCTGTTCCCCTCTACAACTTGTAATTAAAGGAACTGTATATTTTATTCATTTGATAATTGTTAGACCCCCCCACCTAAGAATTTACACTCCTTGCAAGTTAGAATTTTCAGTTTTGTGTACCACTTCATCATCACCCTCTGTGACAGTGTCTGGTGTGTTATATGCTCCTAATGACTATTCAAGGGATAAATGATATCCTGGGATAAGACTTACACAGCAGCAGATGGCAATAGTCCCCTGGGTCTAGACCTGGTCATATTTCAATGTCTGCAATTTGAGAATACACATGGAAGATAGCTTTACCTCACATTCATGAGAACACTTGGGAAGCATCTTGGGGAAAGCCAAGGGCAAAGGCATGACAGTGGAAAGATTGAGATTTTATTCAATAGTCTGAGATATGGGAACTGTTCAAATCTGGGAATTTCACCTAAAAGTCCTGTTTGGATTAAAGTGTCTGTTTTCTGAATAGCTATCTGGTGAAAATATACTGGGAATATTATATCAGCTATAGATAATGTTCAGCTATGGATAGATATCAGCTATACATAGGTCATGTTTGCCTTAGTGGGGATTCAACTGAATGGAGAATTTACTTTCATTTAGATTGTTCAAATAACATTTAACGGGAGGTTCCAGAATTGGGGTATGCTAGAGTTTTGCAATATTGGTCCGCTAAGTAGTTTGAGATGCAGCAAGCTGCTTTTGAGTATGTGTTTGCATAGCTAACACACTTGTTCAGAGGGTTGGCTTGGAAAGTGTGATTTACATCTTGGGGGCCTGAGGCCACCTGAAACCATGTTTTTTTTTTTTTTTTGAAACCGTGTTTTGAGTTAGATCTAACCATTTTTATCTTTTCTTTCATTCTTGAAGTGAAGTTTTTTAAAGCGTAGAGGAAAATATGAAGTATATCAAAGTACACAAATCAGACGGTTGGATACCAAAGAAAAAGGTTTTTTAATGATCTGTGTCCTTTTTTCTGGAACAAGCACTAATATAGTGTGTTAGTTTCTAGAGCATTTTTCCATTTTCTTAGAAGGCTGATAAACGAGCAAGGTTGTGAATTTTTGCTGCTGATCTTTTGTTAGGCAATAGAAGATAGTCCAAGTACATGCACTCCTGGTTTCAAAGCGGCCCATGCAGGAGCTCCTGGGTGGTTCTTTTGGCGAAGCATCCAACTCCTGATTTGGGCTTAGGTCATGATCTCAGGATTTCAACTTAGGTCATGATCTCAGGATCGTGAGATCTCACTCTGGTTGGGCTCTGCGGTCAGCACGAGTCTGCTTGGGATTCTGCCTCCCACTTTCCTGTGAGCTCTCACTCTTTCTCCCTCTCTTAAGACTAGGGAGGGGTAGAAAGTCCCATGCCTATGTATAGGAAGACAGAATTCTGAGGACATCCTCTGATTACCTATAAGAAAGGAAATATCACTTGTTTACCTTTTGAGAATGGAATCAAATGCTTCCAGAGAAGTCTCTTAAAATAATGCAGGGAGAACCATCTATGGTCAGATGAGGAGGCCCAGTGGGGAAGGTGACAACACAGGGAAGGGGCACTGCCCCCAAGAAGCACAAGAGGCATTCAGTAATTTTGTTAAATGACCATTCATCTGCTAAAGAACATTGAAAATGTAGGCCTGGTCTTGCCTGTCTTCCAATTTATTAAGAGAAGTTGGAAATCTAGATTGCTTTGTGATATCTATCCAATTTTAAAATGTCAGTCCATTAATTCCAGATATTTAAAAGTTCTGTGTAGGTCAAATAAAATACCATGTTGGACTTCATCTTCTGGCTTCCTTCTTGATGGGCCTTCTGAAGAAGTTGCTTGATCAAATTACTTCCTGTCTCATGATCTTAAAGTTGCAGCATCACACAAAGCTTCTAGAAGCTGGGAGGAATCATGGAGGGTGGGACATGCGCTTGAGAACACTTGTGTCCCTACAGTCTTGAGACTCTGAGTATTGAGATAACTAGATCTAAGAAAAGACATAGATCATAGATAAGCGTTGTCTCTCATACTTGGGATCATCTTTAGCAATGGCAGTGTCTCAGCAGTATAGGAAAGTTAGTTTCAGGTTCTAAACTTTATATCACAATATACATCTACAATTCTGTGAAAGAAAAAAATAGCTTGGTTATGTTTGAAAAATGAACTGATAGGTAACTAATTAAGATAGTATGATTGAAACCATGCCTGCAGAACAATATAAGTTAAATAGATTCTTGAAACCTCTTAAGGGAAATAAATCTTATTTATAGCATGGTTTCTATGAGAATAAATTCCAAGTACGAAACTATTTATATTCCAAGGAACGTTTAAAATACAGTCCTTTCATAACGAGAGGTGGACTGCCTATGCTCTCTTCTCTCAGAGAACAAGATTTGGCTACGAGCAACATTTTCACCGTTCTTAGAGCTTTGTGTAGCTATTGAGCCAAATTATTTATAAAGGAAAGAAGAAAGAAAACATGAGCTGAGGGTGGCCTGTGGAATGCTACCTGGGTACCTTGCAAACAGAGGACTGCCCTGAATTGGGAAAGACTGACGTTTATGTTTCCTTTTCTCCTCACCTCTTGATAAAAAGCTCCTCTGTTCCTTCTAGGGGATACTTGATCAGGCCCAGCAAAGAATGACCCCACACAGACCCAACCGGGACCCTTGGGCAGCTGACCAAACTTCACAGGCAATTCATCTACCCCTTCCTTCTACCTCTGATGCATGATTTTCCTCCCTGCCACTTCGCAGAGGCTGAAACAAGTTTGCAGTTTTCAGTGTGTGTCAGTGGTGTCTCTAGGAATGTGTCAATCTTGGATAACACATTTCCCTAAGCCCAACTTAGACATAGTACCTTTGTTTAATATATATTTGGAAGTGTAGATGAGTTTCCATTAACTTGATGGCTTTTTTTCTCACATACTGGTAAGTTAAGACCATACCCTAAATTTTTAACATCATTTTAAACGCTTCTTCTTAAGTTTCTTTCAGATCTTAAAGTGTTAAGCAATCCTCTTTTAACAAAAAGCATGACACAAGCCCTTAAATTTTTGGCCATGTAAAAATATTAACATACCCCAAATACCCACTCTTCCCTGATGGTAGCCTACAGGGCCAGCCTGCACACTAATTGGCTAGTCCATTAAAGTAGATAGAATATCAGGGGCATCTGGGTGGCTTGGTGGGTTAAGCCTCTGCCTTCGGCTCAGGTCATGATCCCAGGGTCCTGGGATCGAGTTCTGCATTGGGCTCTCTGCTCAGCAGGGAACCTGCTTCCCTCTCTCTCTGCCTGCCTCTATGCCTACTTGTGATCTTTGTCCATCAAATAAATAAAATCTTTTTTTTTAAGATTTTATTTATTTATTTGACAGACAGAGATCACAAGTAGGCAGAGAGAGAGAGAGAGGGAAGCAGGCTCCCTGCTGAGCAGAGAGCCCGATGTGGGACTCAATCCCAGGACCCTGAGATCATGACCTGAGCCGAAGGCAGAGGCTTAACCCACCGAGCCACCCAGGCGCCCCTAAATAAAATCTTTTTAAAAAATAATAATATCACTCATCTCCAGGCTGGAGCAGTCTTTATGGTTTCTGACTTTGAAACTCTGGTCTAGATTATTGTAGATTTTCAGACTCCACCCTTCCACAGCGGTTGTGTAAAGGGGAGGCAGATCCTATTACCAACCAGCTTCATCATCTCTCCAGTGCGTGCTCTTTGAACAAACAATTAAGTCCATTTTCAGACTTGTAGGCTTTATGCAGCCCCCATCTTGGTGTGTAAGAAATCTTGCTTTTAAAAGCATATTTTAGGGGAGGAGTCAAGATGGCAGAGAAGTAGCAGGCTGAGACGACATCAGGTAGCAGGAGATCAGCTAGATAGTTTATCAAACCATTGCAAACACCTACAAATCCAATGGGAGATCGAAGAGAAGAAGAAAAGCAATTCTATAAACAGAAAATCAACCACTTTCTGAAAGGTAGGACTGGCAGAGAAGTGAATCCAAAGCGACGGGAAGATAGACCGTGGGGGGAGGGGCCAGTTCCTGGCCAGCAGCTGAGCAACGGAGCACAAAATCAGGACTTTTAAAAGTCTGCTCCAATGAGGGACATCGCTCCAGAGGCTAAACCGGGGTGAAGCCCACACAGGGTCAGCGTGGCCCCAGGTCACACAGGGTCACAGAAGGATTGGGGGTTGTCTGAGTGTCGCAGAGATCGCAGATATTAGAGCAAGGAAGCCGGCTACAGAGACAGAGCTGAGGAGTGAGCTTTCAGCTCGGGGTTACCTTGAACCATAATCCATGGCACAGGCCACTACTCTCTGAGTGGGTTTCCCACATGATCCGGGGAGATACCTTCTGGGGGAGCTCAGGGATCTGTGGGGTTTAGAGACTCCAGGCAGAGCTGTGTGTCAGAGATAGAGATGCTTGGTCACAGGCTGGGTGAGCTCGGAGCATGGCCAGAGGCCAGGGAGATGGGAGTGACTGAGCACTTTTCTCTGAGGGTGCACTGAGGAGTAGGACCCTGAGCTCTCGGCTCCTCTGGGCCAGAGATTGGGAGGCCACCATTTTCATTCCCATCCTCCGGAACTTTACAGAAAACATTCAGGGAACAAAAGCTCCTGAAAGTGAACCCGAGTGGATTACTCAGCCCGGCCCCTGGTAAGGGCAGTACAATTTCGCCTCCGGCAAAGACACTTGAAAATCACTACAACAGGCCCCTTCCCCAGAAGATCAACAAGAAATCCAGCCAAGATGAGTTCACTTATCAAGTAGAACAGCGGAATTCCAGAGGAGGAGAAAGCGAAGCATGGAATTCATGGCTTTCTCCCCATGATTCTTTAGTCTTGCAGTTAATTAATTTTTTTAATTTTATTTTTTTTCTTCTGCTAAACTTTCTTAACTTTTATCCTTTCCTCTTTTAATGTTTTTTAAACTAGTTTATCTTAACAATACCTTTCATAAAAAAATAGTAATCTTTTTTGAACCTTCATTATTATAGTCATATTTTATCCTTCATTGTATCTAACTATATTTTTTGTATACACATAGGGTTTTTTCTTCTAAAAAATTTGGGATACAACTTCTTCTGGTAGATCAAGGTATACCCTAAATATAGCTCAAGGCTTGTTCTAGTCTCCAGCCTGAGCAAGTTCTCTCCACTTTCTTTTTCTTTATTCTCCCAACCAACTTTATCAACTCCTTTTTTAGAAATTAAAAAAAAATTTTTTTTCATCTTTATAGGCATATTCCATCCCTTTATTTTGTTTACCCTTATATATGATTTTCATTCTTTAAAATTTTGGGAGGTAGTTTCTTCTAAGAGACCAAAATACTCCCAAAATTAAGTGGGTGACCCTGTTCTAATCACCAGTCTAATATATATATATGTTTTTATCTTTTTAATATTTTTTCTTTAATTGTTTTCTTTTTCTAATTTTTTTCCTGAACTTCTTTTTATCCCCTTTCTCTCCCCCCCAAAATTTGTGATCTCTTCTGATTTGGTTAAAGCACATTTTCCTGGGGTCTTTGCCACCCTTTTAGTATTATATTTGCTCCTTCATATAATCTTATCTGGACAAATGACAAGATGGAAAAACTCATCACAAAAAAAAAAAACAAAAAAAAACGAGAGGCAGTACTGAAGGCTAGGGACCTAATCAATATGGACATTGGTAATATGTTAGATCTAGAGTTCAGAATGATGATTCTCAAGGTTTTAGCCAGGCTCAAGAAAGGTATGGAAGATATTAGAGAAACCCTGTTCGGAGAGATAAAAGCTCTTTCTGGAGAAATAAAAGAACTAAAATCTAACCAAGTTGAAATTTTTAAAAAAAGCTATTAATGAGGTGCAATAAAAAATGGAGGCTCTTACTGCTAGGATAAATGAGGCAGAAGAAAGAATTAGCGATATAGAAAACCAAATGACAGAGAATAAAGAAGCCTAGCAAAAGAGAGACAAACAAATACTGGACTATCAGGGGAGAATTTGAGAGATAAGTGATACCATAAGATGAAACAACATTAGAATAATTGGGATTCCAGAAGAAGAAGAAAGAGACAGGAGAGCAGAAGGCCTATTGGAGAGAATTATTGTAGAGAATTTCTCTAATATGGCAAAGGGAACAAGCATCAAAATCCAGGAGGTGCAGAGAACCCCCCTCAAAATCAATAAAAATAGGTCCACACCCTGTCACCTAATAGTAAAATTTACAAGTCTTAGCAACAAAGAGAAAATTCTGAAAGCAACCCGGTAAAAGAAGTCTGTAACATACAATGGTAAAAATATTAGATTGGCAGTGGACTTATCCACAGAGACCTGGCAGGCCAGAAAGAACTGGCATGATATATTCAGAGCACTAAACGAGAAAAATATGCAGCCAAGAATAATATATCCAGCTAGGCTATCATTGAAAATAGAAGGAGAAATAAAAAACTTCCAGGACAAACAAAAACTGAATTTGCAAACACCAAACCAGCTCTACAGGAAATATTGAAAGGAGTTCTCTAAGCAAAGAGAGAACCTTAAAGTAGTAGATCAGAAAGGAACAGAGACAATACTCAGTAACAGTCACCTTACAGGCAATACAATGGCACTAAACTCATATCTCTCAATAGTTACCCTGAATGTTAATGGGCTAAATGCCCCATTCAAAAGACACAGGGTATCAGAATGGATTTAAAAAAAAAATCAATATGCTGCCTAAAAGAAACTCATTTTAGACCCAAAGACACCTCCAGATTTAAAGTGAGGGGGTGGAAAACAATTTACCATGCTAATGGACATCAGAAGAAAGCTGGGGTGGCAATCCTTATATCAGATCAATTAGATTTTAAGCCAAAGACTCTAAGAAGAGATGAGTAAGGACACTGTATCATACTCAAAGGGTCTGTCCAGCAAGAAGCTCTAACAATTTTAAATATCTATGCCCCTAACATGGAAGCAGCCAACTGTATAAACCAATTAATAACAAAATCAAAGAAATACATCGACAATAATACAATAATAGTAGGGGACATTAACACTCTCCTCACTGAAATGGACAGATTATCTAAGCAAAAGATCAACAAGGAAACAAAGGCCTTAAATGACACAATGGACCAGATGGTCATCACAGATATATTCAGAACATTCCACCCCAAAGCAACAGAATATACATTCTTCTCTAGTGCACATGGAACTTCTCCAGAATAGGTCATATCCTGGGTCATAAATCAGGTCTCAATGGGTATCAAAAGACTGGGATCATTCCCTGCATATTTTCAGACCACAATGCTCTGAAGCTAGAACTCAATCACAAGAGGAAATTTGGAAAGAACCCAAATACATGGAGACTAAACAGCATCCTTCAAAGAATGAGTGGGTCAACCAGGAAATTAAAGAAGAATTGAAAACACTCATGGAAACAAATAATAATAAAAATAATGAAAACACAACAGTTCAAAATCTGTGGGACAGAGCAAAGGCAGTCCTGAGAGGAAAATATATAGTGGTACAAGCCTTTCTCAAGAAACAAGAAAGGTCTCAAATACACAATCTAACCCCATACCTAAAGGAGCTAGAGAAAGAACAACAAAGAAAACCTAAACCAAGCAGGAGAAGAGAAATCATAAAGATCAGAGCAGAAATCAATGATATAGAACCAAAAAACCAATAGAACAAATCAATGAAACTAGGAGCTTGTTCTTTGAAAGAATTAATAAGATTGACAAACCCCTGGCCAGACTTATCAAGAAGAAAAGAGAAAGGACCCAAATAAATAAACTCATGAGTGAAAGAGGAGAGATCACAACCAATACCAAAGAAACACAAACAATTATAAGAACATACTATGAGCAACTCTACGCCAACAGATTTGACAATCTGGAAGAAATGGATGCATTCCTAGAGACATATAAACTACCACAACTGAACCAGGAAGAAATAGAAAGCCTGAACAGACCCATAACCAGTAAGGAGATTGAAACAATCATCAAAAATCTCCAAACAAACCAAAGCCCAGATCCAGACAACTTCCCAGGGGGAATTCTACCAAACATTTAAAGAAGAATTAATTCCTATTCTCCTGAAACTGTTCCAAAAAATAGAAATGGAAGGAAAACTTCCAAACTCATTTTATGAGGCCAGCATCACCTTGATCCCAAAACCAGACAAGGATCCCCTTAAAAAAGAGAACTACAGACCAATATCCTTGATGAATACAGATGCAAAATTTTGCACCAAAATACTAGCCAACAGGATCTTACGGTACATTAAAAGAATTATTCATCACAACCAAGTGGGATTTATTCCAGGTCTGCAAGGTTGGTTCAACATCCACAATCAATGTGATACAATACATTAATAAAAGAAAGAACAAGAACCATATGATACTCTCACTAGATGCTGAAAAAGCATTTGACAAAGTACAGCATCCCTTCCTGATCAAAACTCTTCAAAGTGTAGGGATAGAGGGCACATAACTCAATATTATCAAAGCCATCTATGAAAAACCCACTGCAAATATCATTCTCAATGGAGAAAAACTGAAAGCTTTTCTGCTAAGGTCGGGAACACAGCAGGGATGTCCATTATCACCACTGCTATTCAACATAGTACTAGAAGTCCTAGCCTCAGCAATCAGACAACAAAAAGAAATTAAAGGCACTCAAATCAGCAAAGAAGTCAAACTATCACTCTTCGCAGATGATATGATACTTTATGTGGAAAACCCAAAAGACTCCACTCCAAAACTGCTAGAACTTGTACAGGAATTCAGTAAAGTCTCAGGATATAAAATCAATGCACAGAAATCAGTTGCATTTCTTTATACCAACAACAAGACAGAGGAAAGAGAAATTAGGGAGTCAATCCCATTTACAATTGCACCCCAAACCATAAGATACCTAGGAATAAACCTAACCAAAGGGTCAAAGAATCTATCCTCAGAAAACTATAAAGTACTCATGAAAGAAATTGAGGAAGACACAAAGAAATGGAAAAATGTTCCATGCTCCTGGATTGAAAGAACAAATATTTTGAAAATGTCTATGCTACCTAAAGCAATCTACACATTTAATGCAATCACTATCAAAATCCCATCCATTTTTTTCAATGAAATGGAACACATAATCCTAAAATTTATATGGAGCCAGAAAAGACCTCAAATAGCCAAAGGAATATTGAAAAAGAAAACCAAAGTTAGTGGCATCATAATTTCAGACTTCAAGCTCTATTACAAAGCTGTCGTCATCAAGACAATATGGTACTGGCACAAAAGCAGACATATAGGTCAATGGAACAAATAGAGAGCCCAGAAATAGACCCTCAACTCTATGGTCAACTAATCTTCAACAAAGCAGGAAAGAATATCCAATGGATAAAAGAAAGCCTCTTCAACAAATGGTGTTGGGAAAATTAGACAGCCACACGCAGAAAAATGAAATTGGACCATTTCCTTACACCACACACAAAAATAGACTCAAAATGGATGAAGGACCTCAATGTGAGAAAGAAATCCATCAAAATCCTTGAGGAGAACACAGGCAGCAACCTCTTCAACCTCACCACAGCAACTTCTTCCTAGGAACACTGGCAAAGGCAAGGAAGTAAGGGCAAAAATGAACTATTGGGATTTCATCAAGATGAAAAGCTTTTGCACAGCAAAGGAAACAATTAACAAAACCAAAGACAACTGAGAGAATGGGAGAAGATATTTGCAAACGACATATCAGATAAAGGGTTAGTGTCCAAAATCTATAAAGAGCTTAGCAAGCTTGACACCCAAAGAACAAATCAAGAAATGGGCAGAGGACATGAACAGACATTTCTGCAAAGAAGACATCCAGATGGCCAACAGACACATGAAAAAATGCTCCACATCACTTGGCATCAGGGAAATACAAATCAAAACCACAATGAGATACAACCTCACCCCAGTCAGTATGGCTAAAATTAACAAGTCAGAAAATGACAGATGCTGGCGAGGATGCAGAGAAAGGGGGACCCTCCTACACTGTTGATGGGAGTGCGAGCTGGTGCAACCACTCTGGAAAACAGCATGGAGGTTCCTCAAAAAGTTGAAAATAGAGCTACCCTACGACCCAGCAATTGCACTACTGGGTATTTACCCTAAAGATACAAACATAGTGATCCAAAGGGGCACATGCTCTGCAATGTTTATAGCAGCAATGTCCACAATAGCCAAACTATGGAAAGAACCTAGATGTCCATCAACAGATGAATCGATAAAGAAGAGGTGGTATATATATATACACAATGGAATACTATGCAGGCATCAAAAGAAATGAAATCTTGCCATTTGTGACAACGTAGATAGAACTAGAAGGTATTATGCTTAGCAAAATAAGTCAATCAGAGAAAGACAATGATCATATGATCTCCCTGATATGAGGAAGTGGAGATGCAATGTGGGGGATTTAAGGGGTAGGAAAAAAATAAATGAAACAAGATGGGATCTGGAGGGAGACAAACCATAAGAGACTCTCAATCTCGCAGAACAAACTGAGGGTTGCTGGGGGGAGGGAGTTCAGGAGAGGGTGGTGGGCTTATGGACATTGTGGGGGAGTCTGTGGTGAGTGCTGTGAAGTATGTAAGCCTGGAAATTCACAATTCACAGACCTGTACCCCTGGGGCTAAAAATACTTTGTATGTTTATAAAAAAATTAAAAAATAAAATAAAAGCATAGTTTATTTTATTATTATTATTATTATTTTTAATTATTTACCTAATAGAGACCCAATGAGAGAGGCTACAACATAAGCTTGGGGAGAAGGATAGAGAGAGACCAGGCTTCCTGCAGAGCAAGGAGCCTGATGCGGGCCTCAATCCCAAGACTCTGGGATCATGACCTGAGCCGAAGGCAGATGCTTAATGACTGAGCCACCCAGGTGCCCCAAAAGCAAAATTTTAAAACTGATTCAGTTCCTTGTCACCTTACAGCCAATCGAGACCTGCCTTTCCTCTGAGATTGTGTTTTCCAGTCTCTCATTGAGAAATTAATAAAAGTTTAATCACAGGAAAGATTTTCTCAGTAGTTATGTGGCTGCTGGGTTAATCATCCCCATACATGTCTGTTGCCTCTTGAACATTGAAATGTCTCCCTAGCTTGTCCCCTCATTTAAAATGATGTTTCCATACTCACAAGAAGACTGGCTTCTTAAAGATACTTTATCCCAAGCGCCCTTCCAACAATCTTCCTTTGATTATCCAAATTAGAAGCTTCATTACTATAGAACTATAGAAGGAATTATTCTAGATAAAACTTGGCACTTGATAGGACAGTTTTTAAGGTATCCTAAGGCAATCAGCCTATGGTCTCCCATCTTCTTTCTTTAAAAACAATCCTAGAAACAAAACCCTTAATGTAAGATTGCCTGAAAATGCCTGCAAAGCAAAACAAAACAAAACATGAACCTGACTGCTACTATGGTAGTCACCATCAAGTCCTGACAAAAATGTCCATATCCTAATCTCTGGAACTTGTAAGAATGTTATTTTACATGGTAAAGGAGATTTTGCACATGTGATAAAGGACCTTGATTTGGGTGGATAATCCTGGGTTACCCAGGTGGACCCAGTGTAATCACAAGGGTCCTTGTAAGGGGAAGGAGTAGGTCAGAGATTCTGTGATAATGATAAGGCTAAAGGTAATGATAAAGGCATAACTTAGGAATTTTTTATAAAAATGATACATGGTCAGTGAACCTGGGTGGCACGGGTGGGTTAAGTGTCCAACTCCTGGTTTCAGCTCAGGTTGTGATCTCAGGATCCTGAGATGGAGGCCCTTGTCAGCTTCTGTGCTCAGCACAGAGCCTGCTTGAGATTCTCTTTTCCCCTTTCCCTCTACCCCTTTTACTTTTGCTCTCTTTCTCTCTCTCAAATAAATAATCTTTAAAAAATAAAAAAAAGATATGTGTTCATTAAAAATTTAAAATGAAAGAAAAAGAAAAAAATGGGTTATTTAAAAGCTGATCTATTAAATATATTTAGATAGAAAGATAAAAAATGCAACCATGGAATTATGTTGCACATGAGATTTCCAATCAAGATTCTAAATTTCTTTTTACTTCAATGTGATAGACACTAACTAGACAATAGAAATGGAGGCAAGTGTTGAGGCTTGCTAAGTGTTTCTTCACCATGAAAGCTATTTTTAAAAGTGTTTTTAGGGTCATAAAAAATTATTAGAGTGATTGGGTTGGGGTTCCTAGTTTTCCATGTCCATATTTTAAGTTTGACAATATCAACGTAATCATGAACATGAAAGATGAGGAAACAGTGTTCCTATACTTCTATTTCCACCCCTTGCCTGGGGCAGACAGATTCTAAGGTGGATCCCACTTCTCTCCAACTCCCAGAATTCTTGCCCTTGTGTATTCTGCTTTTTGAGTATGGACATGACCTCTGACTTGAATCTAACCAGGAGAACACAGCAAAGGTGATAGGATGTTACCTCCATGGTTACACTGCATAAGATGTTAACATCTGGGGAGTTTCTGGGTGGCTCAGTCGGTTAAGAGTCTGCCTTTAACTCAGGTCATGATCTCAGGTCCTAGGATGGAGCCCTGCCTTGGGCTCTCTGCCTTGGGCTCTCTGCTCAGAGGGAGTCTGCTTCTCCCTCTCTCTCTCTGCTCCTCCCCTTTGCTTATTCTCTCCCTTTCTCAAATAAATAAATAAAATCTTAAAAAAATAAAAAAGGTGTTAACATCTACCTTATTAGGAGTCAGATCCTTGCAGACTCTTGGACCATGAACCTCCGTTTCTTGCTCTCTATTGGATAGAGCTACCCTAAGTTTCTTCCCCCAGGACTTTTTTTAATAGGAGAGTTCATGGAATAGCTTCTTGCCTAGACAAAGCCACCAGTGGGAGAGTTTTGATGAGGCAGTCAAATGATTTCACTTGTAGATATTCTTTCCAAAAAGAAATGAAACTGTCTCATCCCATCCTTAAAACTGACTCTCTTATTTATCCTTTGAGTTGGAAATGGGAGATGAAAAGGGATTCTGGGTAGTGAGCTGCTCAGGTTACTTAGATTTCATACATTACTTAGCAGGGGAACCACTTATAAGCAGGAGTCATGTTATTTTTATACTTGCTCAAACCTTAAAAAGCCCTCAGTCATTGGAAGCAGTCTTCTGAATGACAAAGAATTAACTTGAGTTTTGAAAATTGGCTTTAAAATTCTGAGTTTCTTCCTAATTTCAGTAGTCATACACATTTAATTTCAAACACAAGTATTTATCTTCTTCATAATGAAAATTAATTTGTGTGAGTGGCATTTGAAAGGTTTTTTTTTTTTCCATTTCGTTTTATTTTATTTCTTTTCAGTGTTTCAAAATTCATTGTTTATGCACCACACCCAGTGCTCCATGCAATATGTGCCCCCCTTAATACCCACCCTCAGGCTCACCCAACGCTCCACTCCCCTCCCCTACAAAATGCTCAGTTTGTTTCTCAGAGTCCACATTCTCTCATGGTTCATCTCCCCCTTCCAATTTCCCCCATCTTACTTCTCCTCTCCATCTCCCCATGTCCTCCGTGTTATTCCTTATGTTCCACAAGTAAGTAAAACCATATGATAATTGACTCTCTCTGTTGACTTATTTCACTCAGCATAATCTCCTCCAGTCCCATCCATGTTGATACAAAAGTTGGGTATTCATCCTTTCTGATGGAGGCATAATACTCATTGTAGATATGGACCATATCTTCTTTATCTATTCATCTATTGAAGTGCATCTTGTTTTTTTCCACAGTTTGGTGACTGTGGCCATTGCTGCTATGAACATTGGGGTACAGATGGCCCCCTTTTTCACTACATCTGTATCTTGGGGGTAAATACCTAGTAGTGTAATTGCAGGGTCATAGGGAAGCCCTATTTTTAATTTCTTAAGGAATCTCCACACTGTTTTGCAAAGCAGCTGCACCAACTTGCATTCCTACCAACAGTGTAAGAGGGTTCCCCCTTCTCCACATCCTCTCCAACACTTGTTGTTTACTGTCTTGTTGATTTTGGCCACTCAAACTGGTGTAAGGTGGTATCTCAATGTGGTTTTGATTTGAATCTCCCTGATTCAATTAGCTGATTGCTAATGGTGATGAACATTTTTTCATGTGCCTGTTATCCATTTGTATGTCTTCTTTGAAGAAGTGTCTGTTTATGTCTTCTGCCCATTTTTTGGACATGATTATCTGTTTTGTGTGTATTGAGTTTGAGGAGTTCTTTATAGATCTTGGATATCAGCCCTTTGTAGTGTCATTTACAAATGTCTTCTCCCATTCCATGGGATGCCTCTTTGTTTTGTTGACTGCTCCCTTTTGCCTGATCCACATGCTCTCTCCCTTTGTGATTTTAGCTTCTCTAATTCCATTTGATTCAGGTAGGACCGCCAATCATGTGGTCCCACTTTCCTTGCTAGAGGGGTGAGAGCATGAGTCAGTGTGACCAAGCCACAACAGTGATGGAACTTGGTAGAATTCATACCCTCAAGAAAGCCAGGAGCCATTTTGGAAATTGCAGTCAATATTGAAGAAGATTCTGGCCTTTTTATTTAACATACTTTGAGTCAGGTTTCTGTTACTTGACAGAAAATGATTGTGACAAACACAATTTATTTTGCTTTTGGAAACCTTGGTAATAAACACCTCTGTTTTGGCTTCTCCATTAAACTGGATGTACTTGATTTTATTTCCTGATAATTCTACCCTGATTAAATTAGTTATATTTTAGTTACTGAGGCAGGAATATGTAATAGGATCTCTTATTCTCTGCTGTAGTTTGAATGAGAAATCCTCAATGAAGTGTTAATTGCTCTTTGTTTCCTCAATGATAAATAGAAATTATACTTAATATAGTTAGGTATCTTCACAATTTTTAGGGCATAAATGATCATATTCAAAGACTAAGTTTTTAGTTGCCTAACACATTTTTATTTTTTGTAATCATTCAAATGATAATGTGTGCATTTTAAACTTACACAAAACAGTGAAATTCATTCAGAAGAAAGTGAATGCTTCTAGTATTTAGGATAGATTTTATGAGATGAAATTGTCAGAAATATGTGTCAGATAAAATACCATAAAAATAAAAAAGTGATTTTACATTTAATCCCAAGGTATTTTGAGTTTGTCAATGTAACTCTGTCCAATATCCTTGCTCTTTAAATATTGATTATAGAACTCTAAAACCTGTGCTTTTATCTGTTGTGTAATGTTACTTGGCTTCTTAAGTGCTAAGGGAATTGTTTGTTCTTGATTATCAGAGATTAAAGAAAGGTTTGCTTAATATATTCATAAATCTCAATCTTCTTTCTCTTGTGCTGTTCGACCTTCAGACACTCCCCCTCCTTTCTTCCAGACTCTTTATTCACTACTTTTTGTCCTTGCATGCATATGCTAAACTCATATTTATTAAGGATTTATATGCTATACATCATAAATATTATTACAGTAGATAAGAACCTTGACCTCATGCAGGGATGGCCTCTTGATTTACTTTTACTGAAATGTTTAAACTCAAGATGAACTTGAGTCATCAAATTATTCAGCATCATGATCCATTTATTCTGAAGCTGATGTTTCTTATTATCCACTAATACCTGGTCATATTAGAAAACCCAGTGATTAGAAAACAATAAAAGTGGTGGTAAAGTATAAAAGCGTAATACTCTGCTCAAGTGGAGTTAGTATTGCCTATGTATGGCATCTGATGTGTTTTTGGGGAATATATACACACAGAACCATACACACACACACACACACACACACACACACCCCACAGCAGTATGGGTCCACCTTGAAGCATAATGCTCAATGGAAAAAGGAAGAATGGTATACATAACTCAATATTATTTATTAAAATAAAACAAATAAAGTAAAAATAAAATAAATAAAATTTTAGAAAGAACGGTACAGTTTGTAGAAGAACATACCATAACTAAAAGACGCCTGGTAAGTTCACAAGAAAGACTATCCATGAGAGATGACCAGGGCATGGAAATAGGGGTAAAAGAGAATCTGTAATCTCATGAAGGAGAGGGAACCTTGAACAGGTGAATGACAGGAATGTCCAGGGCATCAAGATGGCTGACTCATTCTTTCCACCTGTCATTCCTGCCTGATGAAAGATAGAAATGTTTATATTAGAAGTTACATAAAGATGCACAGATGGAAATAAAACATCCCTACCTCTTGCTGTTTAAAAATTCCTGTTTAGGAATTCTCATTAGGAATAAGCATTTCATCATGGTGGTCTATAAAAATAAATATATTTTCCATTATACAATGGAAATAATGGAAATATATGTTTCCATATACAAAACACCCAATTCCCCTTCTCTTGGATATTTAGATTGCTTTGAATACTTTATTACTACAAATAAAAATCTTAGGAACATTTATATGGTTAAAATCTATCACAATTTTTAGACAATTTGTAATTATTGACTAAATATGATTGACTGGTTTAATGTTTTTGAGAACAGTGTTCTATTCTCTCTAACAAAATAATACCAGTTTATATTCTCAACCTTTTTTTCTAAAACATGTTTTTTACCTTTTTTTACTTTTTTTTTTTTTTAGCTCTTCTTTCATTACATCTTTGTCTTTTTGTAGATTGGAATCATATAAAATACCATTTTTATAATCTCTCTTTCCCTTCATCCCCATTGTGTTCCCTTATTTTCCAGATGTTCTTATTTGTATGGGATTTCGTTTTTTTTTTATTTCAAAGATTTTATTTATTTATTTGTCAGAGAGAGAGAGAGAGAGAGAACACAAGCAGGGAGAGCTGCAGACAAAGGGAGAAGCAGGCTCCCTGCTCAGCAGGGACTGATGTGCGACTCCATCCCAGGACCCTGGGATCATGACCTGAGCTGAAGGCAGATGCTTAACTGACTGAGCCACTCAGGTATCCTTGTTTGGGACTTTAATTCTATATGCTTGATAGGAGCTATATTTTTGTCTTTTATTGAAAAAGAGCATGTAATGAAAAATGTTTTTAAAATATTTAACTTTAAAAACTTCATTTTGAAACCTTTTTAAGCCTTCGGTGGAATGGGGAATCTTAAATACTGCAATCAATATCTTTATATCTAAATTTTATACAATGTATAGACTGATTATAATTTTCTTTTTTTTAATGACTATTATTTTAGCTGTTCGATAACGTATGCCTTAAAATTTTACATAGAATTGGCTTTATGGTGTGTCTGTGTAGCTCCGTTTGTTGGGTGTCCCAGTCTTGATGTCCACTCAGGTCATGATTTCAGGGCTGTGGGATCCTACAAACCTCCCCCTGCCCCCCAAATCAGGTTCTGCTCTCAGTGGGAAGTCTGCTTGAGATTCTCTCTCTCCTTGCCCCTTTGCCCCTCCCCCTGCTTGGGCAAACATGTGTGTACTCTCTCTCTCAAATAAATACATCTTAAAAAAAATGGCCACTCATTCATAGCTTTCATGTCTGGTATTCAGAGTAGCAAGGCAACATTTAAGATCACTTCTTAGTCTGTTGGAAAGCGTCGCTTACTATACTTGTAATTCAAGCCCACTGTGAAACAGCCAGAGAAAGTTGTTCAGATTGCTTTTCTATATCTCTATGAAAGACTGAGGAGGTCAGGGGTATAGTCGTTGGGTAAATTTATGCTCAGGAATTAATTCATCATTGACTGAGCATAGAGTGTGGGCAGCAGATTCTTGTGTGCTACAATAGGAAAATGGAAGGGGGAAAATGCACATCCTTTGTCTTCCAAGAGCCTTGAACCTGACTGGGAGTTATGATAATTTAAAGGGAAAAAGAAGTCATGTCGTAAGGCAGCCATGTGCTGTCTAGGAAGCACAGGAAAGAATACTATAGGACTATCCTAGATGGTGGTATGTACTAGAAGCATCAGAGGAGGTGTTGGGGCAATGTTGAAGTTCGAAGAGCAGGTAGAATTTAGAAGGATGGAGAAGAAGTTGGAAGGGTGTGTGTAGTGGGTAGAAAGGGTGAGGGTTTGAAGGAATGAGGAAGGACATAGTATGGCACGGTGATCCAGAAAGCCTAGCACTGCGATTGAATCAGAAAACAGGTGACAAAACCCTCACAAAGGCTACGTGGTGGAATGGGGCTGGGGTATGGGAGTGAAAATTCCTCCTCAAAACAGAGCGCTTTCTACCACTTGTGTGAGGGACCACTCTCTGAGCAACTGAAGCTTCCAAGTTTCTGAGTACATCTGTTTATTCACTAGTCAATTTACAAATTAAAAACAGGGACATTTTCTCTAGTTGGTGTTAGGTATAGGTTTTGACTTGTTTAGTAATGACCTCTTCATTTCAAAGATTATTTTCTCAAATGTTAACTGAAAAATATCCCAAGTAGTATGTCCATGAAGAAGGGAGGAAGGGTAGGCAGGAGAGGGAACAGAACTAGGCCAGTAGGAAAGACCTAGCAAATGATGCTAAGGGACACCTGGGTGGCTCAGTGGGTTAAGCCTCTGTCTTTGGCTCAGGTCATGGTCTCGGGGTCCTGGGATCAGGCTCCACATTGGGCTCTCTGCTTGGCAGGGAGCCTCCTTCCCCCTCCCCCTCTGCCAACCTCTTAGCCTACTTGTGATCAATCTCTCTCTCTCTGTCAAATAAATAAAATCTTTAAAAAGAAATGATGCTAAGAGCAAGTGTGCTTTGCACTCAGAAGGGGCATGTACTCCAGGAAAAGTACTTTTAGAAAATGAGATTAAGGGGCACCTGGGTGGCTTGGTCCTTAAGCATCTGCCTTCAGTTCAGGTCATGATCCCAGGGTCCTGGGGTAGATCCCGACATGGGACTTCCTGCTCAGGAGGAAGTCTGTTTCTGCCTCTCCTGTGTCCCCAGCTTGTGTTTCCTCTCTCACTGTCTCCATCAAATAAAGGAATAAAATCATTTTTTAATAAAAAATGAGATTAAAACCAGTGAGATTATACACCTAGAAATGAAAATATGGTGTAGAATTTCTAAGACATTGACAAACTATAGGCAATGGAAAAAAACAAGAGCATCCTCTCTCCAAAAACAACAACAGACACTAGAACCCAAGTTTATACAGAAAAATCAGTGTGACAGGGTCCTGCTTCAGTGTTTTCATTCATTCATAACAAATGGGGAATCTTACCTGTAAGTTGCAAAGCATGATTGATGAGAATGGGGATCAGCATTTGCCATAAATTACTGAAATCCTGTTGTAGCGAAGAGTATGTGCAGTCAGCTTCTGTGCTTTGTTATCGCCGTGCTAAAACTTGAAAATTGCTCACCTTGTGTTGGACATTCAGTTCCCTAGATTGGGCTGGGAAGGGAGCAGGCTGAATCCTAGGTCCTGGTAGATTCTTTAATCTGGGGTTTCATAGTGGTCCCGTGGCAAGCCTAAAAACAGAACTTGCATTTTAGTTTTCCTTGAGTAAGCTTTAGATATTATATAGAATTGGTCTGTTATTCCTCATTTTCAAATACAGAATTTAGGATTGAGAAACAGTGTATAAGGTAACTTCTTAGTCTTTTGGAAGACATCATCTCTAATACTTGTACTTTCACATAGGTTAGAGAACACACCATGTTGATCCACCTGTAGCAAGACGACTGGTCATTCATACAGATTCAAAATAGTAGAAATAAAAGCAAATGGGAAGTCTGAACATTCTTATCTGGGCTTTCATCCCATCAAGTGAGATTTATTCAGAAAGGCCTGCATTCTGCCTCTGTTGGTGTAACCATGTGTAATGCGAAATTGAACAAGCTTATCGATGGCATCCTTCTTTGTTAGGGGTTGGCACTCTTTTTCTGTAAAAGGCCAGAGACTTCTGCTATCCAGAGGGGCTGGATGATCTCCGTCACAACTGCTCAACTCTGTTGTTGTAGTCTAAGAGCCCTGAGGATAATAAACAATGAATGGAATGTCAAGTAGGAAAACTTGACAAAAATGGGGGGGGGGATGAGTGGGCCCAATTTTCCCAGCAGACTAGTTTGCTGACCCTGATCTGTGTTTTCAGAGAAACTTAAACAATGAATAAGTGAAAGAAATAATCAGAGTTTCAGAGTTTTAAGCTGTGGTTTCCATTACACTTTTCTCTTCTTGGTGCCAAATTAGTGTGATTTTTAAAAACCTCTATGAATTATTTCTATTATTTGGAAAAGAAACCATTGGCATTAATAATTCTAAGAGAATAAAACTCTTAAATTTTAAAAATTTTAATCTTAATTACTACTTAGCCAGAAAAATATGTACAATGTATATAAGCTATGTAATTTCTGCAATTCTTAACACTATCTTAATATCCTTATTTTAGTTTGTTTAAAAAAAAAAAAAAGTAGGACAACCCTTTGGTACAAATCCGGTTCATGTTACTGCAGTGCAAACTCCAAGGAGAGACCTGGAAAGAGACCCCGGCCGAAAAAGTGAAGGAATCCCTGACATGACTTAATGCCTTCACTGTTTTTGAAAATGGTAGGTGAAAGTCATAGACAGAGTAGTGGATTGTGTGTAAGTGGTAAAAGGCAAGATGGAAAATGAGATGTATGGTTTTCCTTATGGCAGGAAATGAATAGAGAAGGGAAAGAAACAATCGAGTGTCTCTGTCTTGGGCATTGTGCTAGAGTCTTTTGTTTTTGGTGTTTTGTAAATAGACTCGGTCATGGTAAAAATTTTATTTAGACTTTGTCTTGTTGTGAATCTCAAATTCGAGTTCTTGCTGGGTTAGAGGTTTTTGAACTATAAAAGCAACCATGCAAGGTATTTTTACCTCCTTCTTTGCAGCTGAGAGAACTAAAGCTCAGAAAAGTTACTGTCACAGTAAATGGTAGAGCCAGGATTGAAACAGGGGCTTTATAATTACAAAGCCCAGCCTCCTTCCATTGTGCTGCATTGTACAGATGTGATTCTCGAAGGCAGCAGAATGTCTGAGGCATACATCAGCATCTTGGAGAAGCCTGGGGATGGCTTTCCTTCACAGTCTGTGTTGACTCTCAGGGATGCATGGCTTTTTTAGTATGAAGGAGGATGATGTTCCTCAGGAATTGTAGAGGACAGATGGTGCTACTTAATTCTGAGGCAAAATGGACATAATTACTTCAAGAGTGCCTTAACCTTCAGATACACGCAGATGGCTAATAAATCCTGGTGTACAAGTGGCGAAATAGGTAAATGACTAATTTGGATGTTACTTGACTTGTAGGAAACACCCCTCCCCCACCCCACAAAAAGTCCTGTCTGGGCAAGCAGAACATTGGTGTCAGCTCTTGCAATGGAAAATTCAGTTCTTCACCCAGTTTACAGATCAAAGCCAGTTCACTGACCCAGAACCCACTGATTAAAGATCCTTCTGGAAAGACCTTGCAAAGCCACAAGGACATATGATAAACACTCCTCTGATCCTCTCCCAAAGGAATGTACAGGCTTTTGCCAGGTTAACTATAAACTAGAATGAGTGGAATATTCAAATCGATTGCAGATTCTCACATACAGTTTCTTGAGCTAATGCAGGTACTGTGCCGTCGGAAACACCATCCTGACTCTTGGCTAGGAAAGGAAGCAATGGAGATGTTGGAGTTCTGGCACAAGATAATCTTATAGTGCTTCTGGTGGGTGCCTGTGTGTAGGGAAATGGGTACACACACCAACTACGTAACTGACAGAACAACCCCCCCCTTTTTTTTTGTTGACTTATAAAGTAACAGCAAATAAAAGCCAAGGGAAAAGTGCCAAATGGGAAAATTTCTATCCTTTCAAAGAAGTTAAGTTTGAACCAACCTCACATTCCACCCAGAATTTCAAAAGATTATCCCCATCTTCATAGACTTAAAGGACTTAGGAACAGGGGTTCCCACTATATCCCTTCTGACTGGACTATCTGAAGCCTCCTCATCCAACCAAAGACAGGAATTCTAGTAGATGATGGTGGTGTTCATAAACTGATCCAAGTAGCTGTCCCAGTCCCAACTGCTGTACTGAACGTAATGTTTTGGGCAAATTGTCATTAGCTCTGGCATTTGCAATGTGCTGTTTTCCTGTTACATGTGTTCTTCTCAATTCCCATCTGGGAAATCAGCAATAATTTACATTTGCATGAAAAGGGAAGCAAGAGATACTCGTTTTCTTGGTATGTACCATGTTTTTCCTGATTGGCGTCCCAGCCAAGTTTGCAGGGACCTTTGTCATTTTGCTTTTCTAATAGAACATTGTCCTTGTAAACTTTATTAATGGTGTCCTGCTAGATAGATCAATTAGCAGGAGGTGCAAGTATTGCATAAATATTCCAAAACTAACAAGAAGGCATTGCATTTGGGGAGGTGGGTAATAAGCCCTGTGAAGATTCAGGGTCAGCAATACTGGTGAAATCTGTGGGTTGGCAGATCATCTTAACTACAGATGACTGATCGAGTGACAAGGTACACTGTACTTAGCAGTAAGGCTCAGTTCCACTTATTGGGTGACTTAAAAGACTGGCAAGTTAGACAGGGGCTTGGAGTAAGGGGAAGGCTCTACAACAAGTTTGGTACTATAGGGTAGGTGATTGTGCTAGAAATTTTCATGATAGAAAGGGAGTGCCGTGAAGTGTGTAAACCTGGCGATTCACAGACCTGTACCCCTGAGGATAAAAATATATTATATATTTCTAAAAAATAAAAAATTAATTAAAAGAAAAAGAAAAAAGAAAGGGAGCCTGAGGCATCAATGGCAATCCCCAATCAAGAGGTATAGTGCAGACTTTGAGAATTTAAAACAAGGCATTTTCTTTTCTTTCTTCTTTCTTTTTTAAAGGTTTATTTATTTATTTTAGAGAGAATGTGCACAAAGCAGGAGGGGCACAGGGAGAGGGAGAGACAATCTGAAGCAGATTCCGCACTGAATGAGAAACCTGAGAAGGGGCTCTATCTCACGACTCTGAGATCACAAGCTGAGCTGACACTGATCAAGACCAAGATGCTTAAGTGATTGTGCCAACCAGATGCCCTGAAAGACCTTTCCTTCTGTAGTGGAAAAGTATTCACTATTTCAAAAATAGCTCCTAGGGGCACCTGGGTGGCTCAGTCAGTTAAACATTGGCCTTTGCCTCAGATCATGATCCCAGGGTCCCAGGACTGAGCCTACATCAGGTTCCTTGCTTAGCAGGGAATCTGCTTCTCCTCTCCCTCTGCCACTCACCCTGCTTGTGCTCTCTTGCTCTCTTTCTTTCAAATAATTAAATAAAATCTTTTTTAAAAAATTGCTCCTGACTTTTTATGGGGCCTTGGTAAAAACTTAATGCCTGACCTTGCAATGCCAAATGACTTTGCAATTGCTATACTTAGCATGACATGAGTTTTATTATATCCACTATTAATAATGGTAATAATATTTTTAGCTTTAATTATAGCACAATCACTAATTATATGGCCATAATCAAGAGTTTTCACATCATTTGTTTCTAATGTAAGTTTTTTTACAAATTATATTTCCTTTTTTTTAATAATAGTTTTTTTTGTGGAATTATAAGGGATTTGATCACACCACTCTTACCAATAGATAGACCATCCATAGAGAAAATTAATAAAGAAAATGTCTTTGAATGGCACATTGGATCAGATAGACATAATATACAGAGAGAATAGAACATCCCAAGCCCATACAACAGAATACACATTGTTTTCAAGTACACATGTAACATTCCCCAGAAGAGATCATGTATTAAGCCATAAACAAGCCTCAATAAATTTAAGAAGAATAAAATCACACCATACATCTTTTCCAATAACAATAGTATGAAACTAGAAATACATGCCAAGAAAAATAAACACAAACATGTGGAGGCTAAAAAAGATGATACTAAACAAGTAGTGGGTAAATGAAACAATCAAAGAAGAAATTTAAAAAAGATGGAAACAAATGGAAATGAGAACACAGCAGTCCAAGACCTTTGGGACAGAGAAAAAGCAATTCTAAGAGGGAAGTATACAACAATATAAGCCTACCTCAAGAAATAAGAAAAAGCTCAAATAAAAATCTAACCTTACACCTAAAGGAATAAGAAAAAGAATAAACAAAGCCCAAGGGGAGTATATCCCCTATTACTAATAATTGCTCTGGGATATACCAGCATGTACTAGAATTATTATTAGGTTAACTGAGTATAAGGTCACTCTACTTAGGGATGATATCCTATGATCAACAGAAAGAGAGGGAAACCATTGAGTCCACTTCTAGGGCCATAAATGGAACACCATGTTGGTGCTTGTCAGATGTGAACTCTGGCTCCACTCCAACTGTTGGAAAAGGGAAATTCCCCCAGGAGGCAAAGCTGAGACCCGTATTCATGGAAGTTCACTTGGCATGGGTGAAGAAGAGATATGGGCACCTAAAGAGTGATCAATAGCTGAGCTGCTTGGGTAGAAGCCTTGAAGCAGTATAATGAAAAGATCAGAGTGACAAATATGTGGGAAACTGGATTCTGGGGGGTCTTTTGGGAGTGGTTGCAAGACATAGATTTTTGTGTTCCTGTTCATGTCGAAAAGAAAGCCTCAGTGCTAAGAAGTCAACAGTAAGTAGCTAGAAAGAATGACTTCTTCAGACAACCTTGTCACTCTACTGGTTCACTGGGCTACCCATGGCCTGAGTGCTGGTGATGGCTAAGAGCAGGGACTTGGTCTTAACAGAACTAAACTAGCAAGTGCCACTTCCATCTCCACCATGCCAGTGTCAGAGATGAGTACTGATCCCTCGATAGAGCACTCTCCTTCAAAGACATCATTGACAAGGAAAGAAACAACAAATGTTGGAGAGGCTGTGGAGGAAGGGGAATCCTCTTACACTGTTGGTGGGAATGGAAGCTGGTATAGCCATTCTGGAAAACAGTGTGGAGGTTCCTCAAAAAGCTAAAAGTAGAGCTACCCTATGACCCAGCAATTGCTATACTGGGTATTTACCCCCAAGATACAGATGTAGTGAAAAGAAAGGGCACATGCACCCCAATGTTCATAGCAGCAATGTCCATAATAACCAAACTGTAGAAGAATGGATACAGAAAACATGGTCCATATATACAATGGAGTATTACTCAGCCATCGGAAAGGATGAATACCCAACTTTTGCATCAACATGGTTGGGACTGAAGGAGATTATGCTGAGTGAAATAAGTCAAGCAGAAAAAGTGAATTATATGATTTCACTTACTTGTGGAACATAAGGAATAGCATGGAGGACATTGAAGGCAGGGGAAAACGAAGGGGGGAAAATCAGAGGGGGAGATGAACCATGAGAGACTATGGACTCTGGGAATCAAACTGAGGATTTTGGGGGTGGGGAGTGGGGAAATTAGCCTGGTGATGGGTATTAAGGAGCGCACATATTGCACGGAGCACTGGGTCTTATACACAAACAATGAATCATGGAACACTACATCAAAAACTAATGATGTACTTACTATATGGTGAGTAACATAACATAATATTAAAAAAAAAAACCACAGATGCATAAAAAAACCACAAACAAGAACAACAACAACAAAACCCAAAGACATAACCTAACCCCTTAGTGGTAGATTGGTTATATTTGCTCCTCCATTCTGGAGGGGGGCAGCAATTCGTCATTATAAGGATATGTATCTTTCTGGCCTGCATACAGTATCTCTGTAGGCACATTTCTAGCACTCACAGAGTTCCCCTTCTACTGCCATGGGTCTTCTATACAAAATTATTTTAGACAAAGAAATACATTCTGTATCAATAAGTATGATAAATGGATCATAACCATGGAGTCTATTCATCTTTTTGTCTACTCTTGACCCAAAGGTACAGTTGTGGAATGGCCTATACTACAGCTCAGGAAAGAAGCGAGGTCGAGGACAAAACTCTTGAGGGTTTGGATTGCTGTTGTGTAGACTGTGGTACATGAAGTGAACTGATTACCAATAGATAGTAGCATTTTCCCATTAACAAGAACACATTGCTTTGGGAACTGAAAGGGAAGAAGCAAGATGGGCTCCTCTTACCCAGGGGCAACTCACTTGTAAAATGGCAGTTTCTCTGCCTGCACCTGTGGGCATTTCTGGATTTGTGGAAGAATGCTTCTATCAGAGGATATAGTAAGGGTTCTACTGAACTTGAAAGTATGGCAACAACTGGATACTTTCAACTCCAGGTCACTGCCAGTGGGCTGTCAGGCCAAGAAAGGGGTTGCCATATTGGCAAGGATGATTGATTCTAGTCACCATGGGGAATCATGGTTGGTATTATACAATGCGTATAGAGAAGCATATGTCTAAAGGGCAGGAGATTATGGGGGCATCTTGGTGTATTTCTGCCCAGCAGTAATGATGATCAAGTAGTCATGTTCAAGGCTTAACATTTTCTGACTCTAGTATATTATTTGATTACATTCACTTTGTGTTTAATTTTTTGTCTTCTTCTAGAATATACATTACACCATGCCAGATATTTACTTTGTTCATTTATGTATTTTAAGTGGCTAAAACATAGTAGGGATTCTATAAATATTTTTGAATATATGAAGAACTACTAATGTAACTAATAAAAATTGAGAAGGATCAGAAGTATTAGAAGCTAGCATAAGTGTACACATTCCTCCTATTTCACATATGGGGGTTAATATATTTTCTCATATTCTGGTAAATCAAAACATACAAAGTAAGCATGTTATTTAAAGTTTAATATTAATGGGTAGGGAGAGGGTAGTTGGGTTATGGACACTGGGGAGGGTATGTGCCATGGTGAGTGCTGTGACGTGTGTAAGCCTGATGATTCACAGACCTGTACACCTGGGGCTAGTAATACATTATATGCTAATTAAAAAAGAAAAAAAAAGTTTAATGTTAAGTACCCAGAATGAATTAAAATAGACCTTTGGTCCTCTAGGGAGTATAAATGGGTTTGGGAAGAAAACTTTGGTTTATTTTAAATTCTTATTTTTATCAAATAGCTGTGCATAGTTAAAACTATTCTATAAACTTTATAAAAGCAATTATTTTGAACTTTCAGTTCTCTTTATTTGCATTTAACTCAAATTTTCTAAATTTTAGGCTTACACTGCTAAATTAGTACTCATTGTTAACATGTTTATGGAAATATTGCTCCTTGCTGATTCAAAGAGTGTGCTTTACCTGGGTTTCCAAAATTTTCTAGATTTCTGCTTTAAGATTGCTTTCTATGTTTAGTACATTACCCCCAAATATGCATATAGCTATGTCATACATCTTGTAGTCATAAATCCAAATGATTGTCCAAAGTTTGAAAATCTCTATCAGCTTTTATTTCTTCCCACTGGTGTCCACCTTTGCATAATTATTCATCTTTCTGCTCCAAACTAACCTTGTTGGTCTAGTCTTACCTTGGATGCCCTTTCTTGGTCTCTTCTGTCTGGTTCTCCAGAAGTGTAGACACACCAAACCAATTTCCAATAATAGATCTATAACTTGGAAACCAAGAAGGGGGAACTGGGTTAGGTGTTTTTGTTTTTGTTTTTGTTTTTAAGATCTATGCCTTCCTTTTATTTCCCCTTGGTTTGCTCTGTCACTTGATTTAAACATATATACAAACATACATACACACATACATTTATTTATTTTTCATGATAGTCAAGAGAGAAGAGAGTATATTTTGGAATCCTTGCTTGACTGAGAGATACTTCCATTCTGTCTTCTGTCATGAGGGATAATTTGGATGTATATGGAATGACAGTCTTTGTGCTGTGTATTGCCTCCTAGTACTTAGCATTGGAGAAGCCAAAGCTTTTCTGATACCCATTCTCTTTATAGATGCTCCCCATGCCCCCAGAGATGTAGGGATCTTTATTATTCACTAATATTATGTAATTTTTTTCCTTCCATCTGTTATGCTAGACACTTGGTGATCAGTTACAATTTGGGACCCTTGTTCTTTCATTCTGAAAAATTTTGTATTTCCCTTATAGCTTTAGAGGAAGTCTTTTACTTTCCCTTTTCTGTGCTCTTCCTGTTATTTTGCTATTGTCATCATTTGCTTCTATGATTGAAACATGAACCCAGAGATTCTATTGTATATCTCTGATATACAGAAGAAGCCAAGTTATGGAGAAGAACATAGAGTCCATGTGCAAAAGAAGCAGAGATGGGAAGTGAGTAAGTTGTCTTCACTACCTGTCCAGGTTATTCCTATGGTTCCCCAAACTGTTTTTTCCCCTCAGGTGATAGGGAGATTTTGACTGAGTTACATTTTGATTGAGTTAGTTTGATTTATGTTTCTGTCACAACTCTGAAATGAGTTCTGAATATTACAGAGTTATGCTCCTGAAACATGGAGGGGAAGTCATTGGTTTGGGCTATTTGTTTTCAGAGATACTATGATTTTATTAAAATTCCCTTGACTCTTTGATATCTAATGATGGCTGAGATCCTCTTTCTCCCCGAATAAGTGATCACCATCTAAGAGAAGAGATTGTTGTTTTAAGAATCTTGCTTGGTTTTAATTTCATGAGTCTGAGGATTTCAAATCTCATATGACTTTCTTGAGGAAACTGAAAGCAGCATTCTTGATGTCCTTAAAGAGAAGATAATGTGAATTATTTGGAGATAATTTAGTCCCATCCCTGCTCAAAGGCACAAAATTAGATTTTTTGTTTGTTCCCTTGTTTAAGATTTTTATTTAAATTGTAGTTGGTTAACATACAGTGTAATACTGTTTCAGGAGCAGAATGTAGAGATTCATCATTTATATATAACACCCAGTGCTTGTCATAACAAGTGCTCTCCATAATGCCCATCACCTATTTAGACCACCCCCTGCCCACCTCCCTCCATCAACCCTCAGTTTATTCTCTTTAGTTAAGTGTCTCTTATGATTTGCTTCCCTCTCTCACTTTTTTCCTTCTCATGTGTTCATCTATTTTGTTCCTTATATTCCACATATGAGTGAAGTCATATGAAATGTCTTTCTCTGACTGACTTCTTTTGCTTAGCATAATATCTTCTAGTTCCAGTCACATTGTTGCAATGTTACAATGACAAGATTTCATTCTTTTTTAAAATTTTTTTAAGATTTTATTTATTTATTTGAAAGACAGAGATCACAAGTAGGCAGAGAGACAGGCAGAGAGAGAGGAGGAAGCAGGCTCCCCGCTGAGCAGAGAACCTGATGTGGGGCTCGATTCCATGACCCTGGGATCACGACCTGAGTGGAAGGCAGAGGCTTTAACCCACTGAGCCACCCATGCACCCCGATTTCATTCTTTTTGATGGCTGAGTAGTATTACACACACACACACACACACACACCCCTTATTCTTTATTCATCAGTTGATGGGCATTTGGGCTCTTTCCATAGTTTGGCTATTGTTGATAATGCTTCTATAAACATCAGGGTTCATGTGTCCCTTCAAGTCTGTATTTTTGTACTCTTTCAGTAAATACCTAATAGTGCAATTGCTGGGTCCTAGTGTGGTTGTATTTTTAACTTTTTTTTTTTTTAAAGATTTTATTTATTTATTTGACAGAGAGAGAGGTCACAAGTAGGCAGAGAGAGAGGAGGAAGCAGGCTCCCTGCTGAGCAGAGAGCCCGATGCGGGACTCAATCCCAGGACCCTGGGATCATGACCTGAGCCGAAGGCAGCGGCCTAGCCCACTGAGCCACCCAGGCGCCCCTGTATTTTTAACTTTTTGAGGAACATCCATACTCTTTTCCAGAGTGGCTGCCCCACTTAGCATTCCCACCACCAGAATAAGGGGATTCCTGTTTCTCCACATCCTCCCCAATACTTGTTGTTTCCCATGTTATTAATTTTAGTCATTCTGACAGGTATGAGGGTGATAGCTCATGGTTTTGATTTGTATTTCCCTGATGATGAGTGATGCTGAGCATGTTGAAAGTTAGATTTAAACAATATGGTTCCAAATATTTTCGAGGGAGAGTTCTCAAACATTTAAGGCTCATGTATACACTTGAAAATCATTGTCATGATTAAGATGTTAAGCTGTGTTTCACCACATAGCACTAAGCACATTTGCAGAAAAATGTTAAAGTCACTAAACATATGAAATTTCATATTAAAATTTGTCTCTAAATTTATATACAACTTTGATGGCTTGCAGCAACAAATATGTCATTAGTACAAAAGTGAAATGTAAAACTGTGAACATCAAAATTGTATGCATCATGAAGAGTTACTTATATTAAAAATGATTTGGTTCACCAAAAAATCCACCAGAAAAATTTTGACAAAGAGGTTCCTTTAGAAGACTTAAGTGTGTTTAAAATTGTTCAATTTTTCAGGAGCATTTCTAAGTAAAGGGTATAAAATTCTATAGGCTATTACCATATTTGAATTTTTGTAGTCATACTGAATGTCTTGACTTCTTGAAAAACTGTAACCATAAAAAATTCAGAACAAACAAAGTTGCATATATTTCCAGGTTTATGTCATAGGACATTAAAAGATTACCTACTACCCAAACACCAACAAATTTCTTTGTTTTAGGTTTGACACATGGTAGGGCCGCTGGCAGATTATGTGTTTTATAAGCAAGGGTCAGCCTGTTACAGAAATGTGAGTTCTCGGAGAGAGGAAGAAAAATTATTTTTGTCAACATTTTAAATCTTTTTCAGTGTATTCATTATTGAACCCAAAATAAACATTTCAACTCTCATTTTTCATCATTAGACTTCAGTGGCACAGCATTGATCATTTTAGGTCACGGTTTTTCTATAACATCAGTTAAAAAGGAATTTAGTTGAGGAATGTGCTGTGCTAACAGTTAGTAGGAATAATGAATGGAGGAAAACATACCCACTCTGTGTAGACTTTCCATCTATGGAGTTTTTGTGAGAAGGAGACTGGTTATTGCGGCTGAGTGCACCCAAGATGCTTTAGTCATGGTGCAAATAGGGAAAAAATCCTTAAATCAGAGAACTGGATTCTATCAGGATGTAGCTGGCATTTTTGTAGGAGAAAATCTTTTCTATTTTTGGAGCTTTGAACCATGGCCAACTTGTTAAGAGCATAAATCCAATTTCCCTTTCACTAGGTTTTCATATATTTTGATGTATTCTTAGGTTCATCGAGATTTAAAACTTAGAATTGAACTCTTCTTGGGAATAGAATTTTTTTTTTCTACCATGAAGTGATTATCTTTGTCTTTAGGAATGCTTTTTGCCTTCACATCTATGTTGATAGTAATCCTGGAACTATTTCTCGGTGACAGTTTGCATGGTAAAACTAGTTCATCATTTTACTTTGGCCCTTACATTTTCAAATGTTTGTAAGTATATTAAAATTGATTTTTGAAAAATCAAGTCAGACAATCTTAGACTTACTTCTTTTTTTTTCCCCTGCATGTTGTACATTTCTCTTTCCTTTCTTGACTTCTGGGATGATTAAATGTTTTTTTCCTCACTTATTTTATTTTTATTTGAGAAAGAGAGAAAATGTACATAGCATGTGAGGGGCTGAGGGAGAGAGAGAATATCCAGCAGACTCCATGTTTAGTGTGGAGTCTCACGCTCGGCTGCATTTCCCAGGTTATGATCCAGGATGCTGAGATCATGACCTTAACAGAAATCAAGAGTCAAACACTCAACTGATCGAGCCACCTAGGCATCCCTTTCTCATTTATTTTAATACTGTTAATATAATTAATTATATAATTATATATATTAGTATATAAATATATCTATTAATTATGATGAAAACTGCTTCTCTAATATAAGTTGTGATTCATCTATTATAAACTATATCAAAAACAAAAGTCGATTTTTAAAAATCTACTGCAGATGATACAAGGATTTCAGAAAATGTTGAGTTTATACTTTTCCTTACCTATTTAGGAGCTCAAAGCTCCTGTGCATGTTAGTCTTGTTTTAGTAACTCAATAAGACATTATTATTGTTATGGTTACCATTATATTGTCAGTTTTTATTTAGATTTCTATAAATTTTTCCCGAGGTATAACTTGCATGCAGACATTTGCAATGAAACATTTTTTCTCAGCTGTGTCTTGACATTTCATTTTCTTACAGTGACTTTCAAAAAGCAAATTTATCTTTTATAGTTTTAGCTTTCATGTTAAATCAATGACATTTAAAGTTGATTTTCATGTATTTTGTGGGAAAAGGTTCAAGTTTTAATGTTTTTCCATGTAGAAATATCTGGTTATAGTGGTACCATTTGCTAGGAATACTTTCCTCAATACATTGAATTATCTTTAAAATAAAATAGAAAATCAATTGATCATATACATAAGGATGAATTTCTGACCTTCATATTTTGTTCAATTGATGTACGTAACTATCCTTAAGAAGTTTTGATTACTATAGTACTATTGTAAGTTTTGGAATTAGATAATCTATTTCCAACAACTTCATTTTTTTTCCCAACGACTTCATTTTTTTAAAACATTTGTGTAAGCTATTTTAGATCCTTTGCATTTTATATTAATTTAGGGATTGGCATTTTTATATAAATGAGTATCCTGGAATATATACATTTTTAAAATTTACAAACCAGATTGAAGGAAAATGACATCTTAGTAATAATAAGTTCTCCAAGCTAAACGTCATATACCTCTGCAATTACATATGTCATCTTTAATAACTGTATAGTATTTGTAGTTAAAATTGTAAAGTTCAGGCATATTTTAAGTACACCCCTCATGGGTCATGTTTGTTATAATTGTATCTTAAAATTTCATCTAATGAATCTTAAGCTTTATATTAGGTCTGTTCTGTATACGGTATGAAGTATGATTGAGATCCTTTTCTCCCCCATGGGTCTGTTTCTGAGCTCTCATTGTGTTCTTTTGATCTGTGTGTTTATCCTTAACCAACACCACACTGTCATGGTGACTGTAGCTTTATATGAAGTCATGAAATTGAGTAATGTGAGTCCACTCATTTTCTTCCAGCATTGTTTTGGATATTATAGTTCATTTGACTCTTCACATCCATTCTAGAATAAGCATATCAGTGTTTAAAAAAAAATTCTTGCTGGAATCAAGGAAATACAATCCAAAACCACAATGCAATACCATCTCACAGCAGTCACAATGGCTAAAATTAACAAGTCAGAAACGACAGATGTTGGCAAGGATGTGGAAAAAGGGGAACCCTCCTACACTCTTGATTGGAATGCAAGCTTGTGCAGCCACTCTGGAAAACAGTATGGAGATTCCTCACAAAGTTGAAAATAGAGCTACCCTACCACCCAGCAATTGCACTACTGGGTGTTTACCCCACAGATATAAATGGAGTGAACCAAAGGGGCACATGCACCTGAATGTTTATAGCAGCAATGTCCACAATAGCCAAACTATGGAATAAGCAAACTATGTAAGAGCCCTGATGTCCATCGGCAGATGAATGGATAAAGAAAGTGTGTTGTGGAGATACATACACACACACACACACGCACATGCACACGCACACGCACACGAATATTATGCAGCTATCAAAAAGGAAATGAAATAATTTGCAATGACATGGCCAGAACTAGAGGGTATCCTGCCAAGAGAAATAAGTCAATCAGATAAAGACAATTATCATATGATCTCACTGATATGTGGAATTTAAGAAACAAGGCAGAGGATCATAGGGGAAGAGGGGGGAAAATATGAAACAAGACAAAACCAAAGAGGGAGACAAACCGTAAGAGACTTTTAATCATAGGAAACAAACTGAGGGTTGCTGGAGGGGAGGAGGGTGGAGGGATGGGGTCACTGGGTGATGGACACTGGGGACAGTGTGTGTTGCAATGAGCACTGGGTATTAGACTGATGAATCATAGACCTGTACCCCTGAAACAAATAATACATTATATGTTAATTAATAATCACATTTAAATTTTAAAAAGTCACTCTTGGGGCACCTGGGTGGCTCAGTGGGTTAAGCCTCTGCCTTCGGCTCAGGTCATGATCTCAGGGTCCTGGAATTGAGACCCTCCCTCGGCAGGGAGCCTGCTTCCCCCTGCCCCACCTGCCTCTCTGCCAACTTGTAATCTTTCTCTCTCTGTCGAATAAATTTTTAAAAAAATCTTAAAAAAAAGTCACTCTCATATAATGAGAAATAAAATTAATTATGTGTGGGAATTGCAGGATTGCTGGAGCACAGTGAGAAAAGTGTGGCTTTCACTGGATGGTTCAATCATATGTATGTGTTACCTATAAAAAAAAGTTAAATTTTAAAAAATAAGAAGTCTAAAAAATTAAGAAAAAATTCTTGCTGGAACTTTGATTGGGATGTCATGACCCCAAGGATCAAGTCATATGCTCTTCCAACCGAGCCAGCCAGGTGCCCTTTGATTAGAATGTCTTCAATCTAGTGATTAAGAACAACTGATGCCTTAAACAGTGGTTTTTCTGCTTCGTAATCATGGTCTAGCTCTGCATTTATTTAGGCTCCATTTATTCATTGCTCTCATCTTACTTGTGCTTTTATTTTGTGGCCCAAGTATTTCATGTGTTTGGTGTCAGCAAAAATGGTCCTGGGGTTCCCGGGTGGCTCAGTCGCTTAAGTGCCTGACTCTGGATCTCAACTCAGGTCTTGATCTCAGGTTCCCGAGTTCAAGCTCCATGTTGGGCTCTAGGCAGAGCATGGAGCCAATTAAAAAAAAAAAAAAAGACAATGGTACTGTTTTCTTTTTTCAATTTGAGTTTTAAAAAATTAATGACTAGTATATAGTGATGCACTTACTCTTTCACTCATTTATTTAGGTATATCTGATTTATTTCGAAACTGCTAAATTCAGTTCTAAGAATGTTTCTATACATCACTTGAGGTTTTCGACATGGACAGTTATAATCAGTGAATAGAAATGGTTTTATCTATTTCACAATGCGGTGTTTTTTATTTAATTTTACTACCTCATTAGACTGGCTAGGACATGAGGACATCCTCATGTCAAAAGAAGTAATACAAGAGGACATCCTCACCTTCATGACATTAGGGAGAAAGCATTCAGTTTCTCATCATTACATGTTAACTGCAGGAGTTTTGCAGATGTTCTGTATCAGGCTAAGAAACTTTCCTTCTGTACTTAATTTGCTGAGTTTTGATGATGAATGGATGCTGAATTTTAGCAATGCTTTTTCTGCATCTGTTGAGATGAACATGTGGCTTTTCTTTAGTCTGCTGATACAATGAATCCTTCTGGCCAAATTTTGAATATTAAACCAGTCTTAGGGTCCCAGGATAAATCACACTTGATCATGAGACACTCTCTCTTTTTTTTTTCTATTTTGCTGGATTAAAATTGTTAATACTGTAGTTAAGATTTTTTTGCATTTATGTTCATAAGGGTATGTTAAATTGTATTTTTATATCTTTTACTGGTTTTATTTTTATAAAACGATTTCTTGGGTGAGTTTGTGAAAACTGGCTTTATTTTTTAATGTTTTGGTAGAATTCATTAGCCAAACAATCTGGGCCTTGAGATTGTTGTGCTGTAAGTGTTTTTATTATAAATTCCTCTTATTAGTACAGGACTGTACAGATGATCTTTTTCTTCTTATAAGATTCAGCAAGTTGTGTCTGTTAAGGGATTTATCTGCTTCATTAATTTGTTGAGTTTTTGGATAGAGATTGGTGGTAATACTGTCTTTTGATTTTTTTTTTAATGTCTTTAGGAGCCACAAAAAATGTTCCCTGATAAGGGTATTTTTTAATCTTCTCTGGTGGTTTGGATTTTTTTTTTTAATCACTCTTAAGAAGTTGATCTATTTTACTGATCTCTGCAAGGATTCAGGTTCTGATTTCACTGACCGCTTTCTCCCTTTCCATCTCTTTGTTTACAGTTTTACCAATTTTTGTTCTTTTTTACTTGCTTTAACTTTATTGACTCTTCTTTGTTAAGGTTCTTCAGATTAAAACTTACTTTATTTGATACATTTTTCTCTTTTTCATATATTGGTATTTAATGCTATAAATTTTGAACAGTTTTAACTGCAACCCATAGAACTACACATTCTGTGAGCTCAGTTCTTTGAAATACCTATTAGCTCTTTGTTAGGGGAAACAGCTCTCCCTTGTGTTTTTTTTTTTTTTTCTTCCTTGTATTCTTGCACAAGACAAGCTTCTGAGCAAAAGCCATTTTTTGAAGAACAAATATGCCTTGGAAACTGGAAATAGTGTCTACTTAGAGAGAACGCTGGAGATGTCACAGGTTAATTAATATAGCTTCCACTGTGGCTTACTTCCTTAGAGACATGTATTTGAAAATAATTTGTATTGTGTTGTTTGGTGAATTGTATTGTAAATAACACTAAAGTCAAATTGGCTAATAGTTTTTTGCAGGCCTTTTGTGTCCTTAGTGATTTGCTCTTGTTTTGTAAAGTATTGAGCGTACCGAATTTTTCTCTTTCCTTTTCTTTTTTTTTTTATTTTTTTTATTTTTTTTTTCCAATTTATTTATTTTCAAAAAACAGTATTCATTATTTTTTCACCACACCCAGTGCTCCATGCAAGCTGTGCCCTCTATAATACCCACCACCTGGTACCCCAACCTCCCACCCCCCCGCCACTTCAAACCCCTCAGATTGTTTTTCAGAGTCCATAGTCTCTCATGGTTCATCTCCCCTTCCAATTTACCCCAAAGCACATACCCTCCCCAATGTCCATAACCCTACACCCCTTCTCCCAACCCCCCTCCCCCCAGCAACCCACAGTTTGTTTCGTGAGATTAAGAGTCACTTATGGTTTGTCTCCCTCCCTATCCCATCTTGTTTCATGGATTCTTCTCCTACCCACTTAAGCCCCCATGTTGCATCACCATTCCCTCATATCAGGGAGATCATATGATAGTTGTCTTTCTCCGCTTGACTTATTTCGCTAAGCATGATACGCTCTAGTTCCATCCATGTTGTCGCAAATGGCAAGATTTCGTTTCTTTTGATGGCTGCATAGTATTCCATTGTGTATATATACCACATCTTCTTGATCCAGTCATCTGTTGATGGACATCTAGGTTCTTTCCATAGTTTGGCTATTGTGGACATTGCTGCTATAAACATTCGGGTGCACGTGCCCCTTTGGATCACTACGTTTGTATCTTTAGGGTAAATTCCCAGTAGTGCAATTGCTGGGTCATAGGGCAGTTCTATTTTCAACATTCTGAGGAACCTCCATGCTGTTTTCCAGAGCGGTTGCACCAGCTTGCATTCCCACCAACAGTGTAGGAGGGTTCCCCTTTCTCCGCATCCTCGCCAGCATCTGTCATTTCCTGACTTGTTGATTTTAGCCATTCTGACTGGTGTGAGGTGATATCTCATTGTGGTTTTGATTTGTATTTCCCTGATGCCGAGTGATATGGAGCACTTTTTCATGTGTCTGTTGGCCATCTGGATGTCTTCTTTGCAGAAACGTCTGTTCATGTCCTCTGCCCATTTCTTGATTGGATTATTTGTTCTTTGGGTATTGAGTTTGTTAAGTTCTTTATAGATTTTGGACACTAGTCCTTTATCTGATATGTCGTTTGCAAATATCTTCTCCCATTCTGTCAGTTGTCTTTTGGTTTTGTTAACTGTTTCCTTTGCTGTGCAAAAGCTTTTGATTTTGATGAAATCCCAAAAGTTCATTTTTGCCCTTGCTTCCCTTGCCTTTGGCGATGGTCCTAGGAAGATGTTGCTGTGGCTGAGGTCGAAGAGGTTGCTGCCTGTGTTCTCCTCAAGGATTTTGATGGATTCCTTTCTCACATTGAGGTCCTTAATCCATTTTGAATCTATTTTTGTGTGTGGTGTAAGGAAATGGTCCAATTTCATTTTTCTGCACGTGGCTGTCCAATTTTCTCAACACCATTTATTGAAGAGGCTGTCTTTTTTCCATTGGACATTCTTTCCTGCTTTGTCGAAGATTAGTTGACCATAGAGTTGAGGGTCTATTTCTGGGCTCTCTATTCTGTTCCATTGGTCTATGTGTCTGTTTTTGTGCCAGTACCATGCTGTCTTGATGATGACAGCTTTGTAATAAAGCTTGAAGTCCGGAATTGTGATGCCACCAACTTTGGCTTTGTTTTTCAATATCCCTTTGGCTATTCGAGGTCTTTTCTGGTTCCATATAAATTTTAAAATTATTTGTTCCATTTCCTTGAAAAAGATGGATGGTACTTTGATAGGAATTGCATTAAATGTGTAGATTGCTCTAGGTAGCATAGACATTTTCACAATATTTATTCTTCCAATCCAGGAGCATGGAACATTTTTCCATTTCTTTGCGTCTTCCTCAATTTCTTTCATGAGTACTTTATAGTTTTCTGAGTATAGATTCTTAGCCTCTTTGGTTAGGTTTATTCCTAGGTATCTTATGGTCTGGGGTGCAATTGTAAATGGGATTGACTCCTTAATTTCTCTTTCTTCTGTCTTGTTGTTGGTGTAGAGAAATGCAACTGATTTCTGTGCATTGATCTTATATCCTGACACTTTACTGAATTCTTGTACAAGTTCTAGCAGTTTTGGAGTGGAGTCTTTTGGGTTTTCCACATAGAGTATCATATCATCTGCGAAGAGTGATAATTTGACTTCTTCTTTGCCGATTTGGATGCCTTTAATTTCCTTTTGTTGTCTGATTGCTGAGGCTAGGACTTCTAGTACTATGTTGAATAGCAGTGGTGATAATGGACATCCCTGCCGTGTTCCTGACCTTAGTGGAAAAGCTTTCAGTTTTTCTCCATTGAGAATGATATTTGCAGTGGGTTTTTCATAGATGGCTTTGATGATATTGAGGTATGTGCCCTCTATCCCTACACTTTGAAGGGTTTTGATCAGGAAGGGATGCTGTACTTTGTCAAATGGTTTTTCAGCATCTATTGAGAGTATCATATGGTTCTTGTTCTTTCTTTTATTGATGTGTTGTATCACATTGACTGATTTGCGGATGTTGAACCAACCTTGCAGCCCTGGGATAAATCCCACTTGGTCGTGGTGAATAATCCTTTTAATGTACTGTTGAATCCTATTGGCTAGTATTTTGGTGAGAATTTTTGCATCTGTGTTCATCAAGGATATTGGTCTATAGCTCTCTTTTTTGATGGGATCCTTGTCTGGTTTTGGGATCAAGGTGATGTTGGCCTCATAAAATGAGTTTGGGAGTTTTCCTTCTATTTCTATTTTTTGGAACAGTTTCAGGAGAATAGGAATTAGTTCTTCTTTAAATGTTTGGTAGAATTCCCCCGGGAAGCCATCTGGCCCTGGGCTTTTGTTTGTTTGGAGATTTTTAATGACTGTTTCAATCTCCTTACTGGTTATGGGTCTGTTCAGGCTTTCTATTTCTTCCTGGTTCAATTTTGGTAGTTTATATGTTTCTAGGAATGCATCCATTTCTTCCAGATTGTCAAATTTGTTGGTGTAGAGTTGCTCGTAGTATGTTCTTATAATAGTTTGTATTTCTTTGGTGTTAGTTGTGATCTCTCCTCTTTCATTCAGGATTTTATTTATTTGGGTCCTTTCTCTTTTCTCTTGATAAGTCTGGCCAAGGGTTTATCAATTTTATTAATTCTTTCAAAGAACCAGCTCCTAGTTTCGTTGATTTGTTCTATTGTTTTTTTGGTTTCTATTTCATTGATTTCTGCTCTGATCTTTATGATTTCTCTTCTCCTGCTGGGCTTAGGGTGTCTTTCTTGTTCTTTGTCCAGCTCCTTTAGGTGTAGGGTTAGGTTGTGTACCTGAGACCTTTCTTGTTTCTTGAGAAAAGCTTGTACCGCTATATATTTTCCTCTCAGGACTGCCTTTGTTGTGTCCCACAGATTTTGAACTGTTGTATTTTCATTATCATTTGTTTCCATGATTTTTTTCAATTCTTCTTTAATTTCCCGGTTGACCCATTCATTCTTTAGAAGGATGCTGTTTAGTCTCCATGTATTTGTGTTCTTTCCAAACTTCCTCTTGTGGTTGAGTTCTAGCTTCAGAGCATTGTGGTCTGAAAATATGCAGGGAATGATCCCAATCTTTTGATACTGGTTGAGTCCTGATTTAGGACCGAGGATGTGATCTATTCTGGAGAATGTTCCATGTGTACTAGAGAAGAATGTGTATTCTGTTGCTTTGGGATGAAATGTTCTGAATATATCTGTGATGTCCATCTCATCCAGTGTATCATTTAAGGCCTTTATTTCCCTGTTGATCTTTTGCTTGGATGATCTGTCCATTTCCGTGAGGGGGGTGTTAAAGTCCCCTACTATTATTGTATTATTGTTGATGTGTTTCTTTGATTTTGTTATTAATTGGTTTATATAGTTTGCTGCGCCCACGTTGGGGGCATAGATATTTAAAATTGTTAGATCTTCTTGTTGGACAGACCCTTTGAGTATGATATAGTGTCCTTCCTCATCTCTTATTATAGTCTTTGGCTTAAAATCTAATTGATCTGATATAAGGATTGCCACTCCTGCTTTTTTCTGATGTCCATTAGCATGGTAAATTCTTTTCCACCCCCTCACTTTAAGTCTGGAGGTGTCTTCGGGTTTAAAATGAGTTTCTTGGAGGCAACATATAGATGGGTTTTGTTTTTTTATCCATTCTGATACCCTGTGTCTTTTGATTGGGGCATTTAGCCCATTAACATTCAGGGTAACTATTGAGAGATATGATTTTAGTGCCATTGTATTGCCTGTAAGGTGACTGTTACTGTATATTGTCTCTGTTCCTTTCTGATCTACCACTTGTAGGCTCTCTCTTTGCTTAGAGGACCCCTTTCAGTATTTCCTGTAGAGCTGGTTTGGTGTTTGCAAATTCTTTCAGTTTTTGTTTGTCCTGGAAGCTTTTAATCTCTCCTTCTATTTTCAATGATAGCCTAGCTGGATATAGTATTCTTGGCTGCATGTTTTTCTCGTTTAGTGCTCTGAAAATATCATGCCAGCTCTTTCTGGCCTGCCAGGTCTCTGTGGATAAGTCAGCTGCCAATCTAATACTTTTACCATTGTATGTTACAGACTTCTTTTCCCGGGCTGCTTTCAGGATTTTCTCTTTGTCACTAAGGCTTGTAAATTTTACTATTAGGTGACGGGGTGTGGGCCTATTCTTATTGATTTTGAGGGGCGTTCTCTGAACCTCCTGAATTTTGATGCTCGTTCCCTTTGCCATATTGGGGAAATTCTCCCCAATAATTCTCTCCAGTATACCTTCTGCTCCCCTCTCTCTTTCTTCTTCTTCTGGAATCCCAATTATTCTAATGTTGTTTCGTCTTATGGTGTCACTTATCTCTCGAATTCTCCCCTCATGGTCCAGTAGCTGTTTGTCCCTCTTTTGCTCAGCTTCTTTATTCTGTCATTTGATCTTCTAGATCACTAATTCTTTCTTCTGCCTCATTTATCCTAGCAGTGAGGGCCTCCATTTTTGATTGAACTTCATTAATAGCTTTTTTTATTTCAACTTGGTTAGATTTTAGTTCTTTTATTTCTCCAGAAAGGGCTTTTATATCTTTGGAGAGGGTTTCTCTAATATCTTCCATGCCTTTTTCAAGCCCGGCTATAACCTTGAGAATTGTCATTTTGAACTCTAGATCTGACATATTACCAATGTCTGTATTGATTAGGTCCCTAGCCTTTGGTACTGCCTCTTGTTCTTTTTTTTGTTGTGAATTTTTCCGCCTTGTCATTTTGTCCAGCTAAGAGTATATGAAGGAGCAAGTAAAATACTAAAAGGGTGGCAACAATCCCAGGAAAATATGCTTTAACCAAATCAGAAGAGATCCCAAATCGTGAGGGGGGATTTCTCCCCCCTCACGATTGGGTGAGGGATCTCCTCTGATTGGGATCTCCTTTGATTGGGATCTCCCAATCTCTTCTGATTGGGATCTCCCAATCTCTTCTGATTGGGATCTCTTCTGATTTGGGGATAAAAAGAGGTTCAAAAAGAAAGAAAGAAAAAAAAGAAAAAAAGAATTAAAAAAAAGATTGAATTAAAAATTCAATCAAGAATTTAAAAAATAATTAAGAAAAATAAAGATTGAAGAGATTAGGATCTCTTCTGATTTGGGGATAAAAAGAGGTTCAAAAAGAAAGAAAGAAAAAAAGAATTAAAAAAAAGAGAGTGAATTAAAAATTCAATCAAGAATTTTAAAAAAGTATTAAGAAAAAAAAAGATTGAAGAGATTAGGATCTCTTCTGATTTGGGGATAAAAAGAGGTTCAAAAAGAAAGAAAGAAAAAAAAAGAAAAAAAAGAATTAAAAAAAAGAAAATGAATAAAGAAAAGTATAAAAAAGAAAAAAATATATATATTAGATAATCTAGTTAAAAAACGTTAAAAAAGAAAAGTGTAAAAGTTATAAAAAAATTTAGCAGAAGAAGAGAAAAAAAATGAAAAAGAAAAAAATTAAATTAACTGCAAGACTAAAAAATCACAGGCAGAAAGCCATGAGTTCCGTGGTTTGTTTTCTCCTCCTCTGGAATTCTGCTGCTCTCTCCTTGGTATTGAAACTGCACTCCTTGATAGGTGAACTTGGTCTTGCCTGGATTTCTTGTTGATCTTCTGGGGGAGGGGCCTGTTGTAGTGATTCTCAAGTGTCTTTGCCCCAGGCGGAATTACACCGCCCTTACCAGGGGCCGGGCTGAGTGATCTGCTCGGCTTTGCTTTCAGGAGCTTTTGTTCCCTGAGCGCTTTCCGTAGAGTTCCGGAGGACGGGAATACAAATGGCGGCCTCCTGGTCTCCGGCCCGGAGGAGCCGAGAGCCCGGGGCCCCACTCTCCTGTGCGCCCTCAGCGAACCGCTCCTAGTAACTTGCGTCAGCCTAACCTTCGGCCATGCTCCGAGCTCACCGAGCTTGCGACCGGTTCAAGGTAACCCCGAGCTGCGAGTTCACTGTCGGCTCTGTCTCTGCAGCCGGCTTTCCCGTTCCAATAACCGCAAGCTCTGCGACACTCAGACACCCCCGATCCTTCTGTGACCCCGCGGGACCTGGGGTCACGCCGACCCCGTGTGGGCTTCGCCCCGGTTTAGCCTCCGGAGCGATGTCCCTCAGCGGAACAGACTTTTAAAAGTCCTGATTTTGTGCTCCGTTGCTCTGCCGCTTGCCGGGAGCCGGCCCCTCCCCCCGGGGTCTATCTTCCTGTCGCTTTGTATTCACTTCTCCGCCAGTCCTACCTTTCAGAAAGTGGTTGTTTTTCTGTTTCTAGAATTGCTGTTCTTCTTCTCTTCGATCTGCCGATGGATTTGCAGGTGTTTGCAATCTTTAGATAAGCTCTCTAGCTGATCTCCTGCTAGCTGAGGTAGTCTCAGCCTGCTACTTCTCCGCCATCTTGACTCCTCCCCCTCTCTTTCCTTTTCTTTAATTTCCTTCCTTCCTTCCTTCTTTCCTACCTTCCTTCCTTCCTTCCTAATAAGAGAAAGCACAGGCTGAGGGAGAAAGAGAGAGAAAATCTCAAGCAGGCTCCAAGCCCTGTGCCGAACCTGACATGGGGCTCGATCTCACAACCCCGAGACAATGACCTGATTTGAAATCAACAACTGGAGGCTTAACTGGCTGAGTCAGCCAGCTGCCCCTGAGAGAGTACTGAAATCTCAAGCTGTAGTTGTGGGTATCTCTAGCTCTCTTTCCAGTTCCTTGAGTTTTTGTGTCCTGTATTTTTAAACTCTCTTCTTAGACGTATACATTTTTGGGATAGCTGTACCTTTTCTGGTGAATGAACCTTTTGATCATGATAACATGTTCTTCTTTATCCCTTTTTATGTCTACTTTCTTTGAAATAAACATTGTCAGAAAATTTTCCCTTCGATTAGTGTTTGTACAGTATATTTTCCATTATCATTTACTAACTTTCTGTATACTTGATGGGTGTTACTTATAGAAACCATACACATATTTGAGTCATGTTTAAATCCAGTCTGACAGTGTTTCTTCTAATTGACATATTTGTACCATTTGCATTTCATCTGATTATTTAGATGGTTGAAAGCTACCACCTTACTAAATACTGTATAGTAATTCCATCATTTCTTCTTCTCTTCTGCATTTTAATAATCTTTATTTTGCTTCCACTTTACCTCCACTACTGGCTTACAATTGATACCCCTTTTCTTCCTTTTTGAAAAAAATGTATGTTCCTTACGGTTTACTATATACATCTCTAAATAACTAGTCTACCCTCAAATAATACTACTTTACTTCATATGTAGTGTAAGAATTTTGCAATGGTTTATTTCACATTCTCTTTTCACATCCTTTGTGTTATCTTGATAATATGTATTACTCTTACACATGTATTAATCCAGAGTACATTGTTATTATGTTTGCTGCATAATGAATTACCTTTTAGAGCAATTAGGTATGGTTTTAAGCATGATCTTAAAATGGTTTTTTATTTGTTTTCCCTCTGAGTCTTCAACTATGTGTATATTAGACCATTTGATACTTTCCCACAATTCTTAGATGCTGTGGTCCTTAAGTATTCCTCTCCCCCCCAACACACTGATTTTTTTCTCTGTTTCAGGTTGGGTAATACACTGATCTTCCTTTAGTTCACTGATTTGTTTCCTCAGGTATATCCAATATACTTTTGGTCCTGATGAGGTCATTCTTTTTTTTCTTTTTTAAAAGAAGTGTTTATTAATTTGAGAGAGAGTGAGAGAGTGTGAGTGGGGGTAGAGGGAAAGGGCAGAGGGAGGGGAAAAGAGAGAATTTCCAGCATACTCCTGCTGAGCCAGGAGATTGATTCTGGGCTTGATTCCTGGACCCGAGACTTTTTTTTTTTTTTAACCTCCTTTCCATTTTTTTATTTTTGTAGTGAACTTTCTGGAAGTATCTGGTGGGGGTTGTAGGGAGCTGGTGGTGAGGGGACCCTCCTGGGTGGGGGTTAGAGGGATGTTGCTCTGAGCTCCCTATCCCAGGGGCCTTGTGTGGGGAGGGTGTGAGGAGTCGGACCAGCACAAGGGGAGACACAGCCACACAAACACACAGATTGCAGCATGTGGGGAAAAGGGGAGGAGAAGCTGAGCGCCATATTGCACTTTGGGAGTGGGGCCAGGCTGGGACCCCTTTCAAACTAGATCCTGGGGAGGAAGCTGGAGGCTATCACATTCCCTTCCCCTCTTGAGGAAAAGATGAGACCCCAACCCAGGGTTAGGGAAGAAGGTAGGCAGCCAAGTGGTCCTGGGAGGGACCATTACCTGGGTTGAGATCAAAAGTCGGATGCTTAACTGATTGAGCCACCCACAATAGATAAGGTCATTTTAATTTTTTTAATAGTATGTTCAGTTAGCCAACATACAGTAGTACATCATTATTTTTTTTTAAGATTTTTTTTATTTGACAGAGAGAGATCACAAGTAGGCAGAGAGACAAGCAGAGAGAGAGAGAGGAGGAAGCAGGCTCCCTGCCAAGCAGAGAGCCGGATGTGGGACTCGATCCCAGAACCCTGAGATCATGACCTGAGTGGAAGGCAGGGGCTTAACCCACTGAGCCACCCAGGCACCCCACATCATTAGTTTTTGATGTAGTGTTCAATAATTAATTTGTTGTATAGAACACACAGTGCTCATCACAACATGTGCTAATGAGGTCATTCTTTATCCATTATCATGTGTTGGATTTTTATCCAAGGGACTCTTTTTAAATATCTTCTAGCTCTTTGCTAAAATTCCCTATGTGTTCATATATATTGTGTACCTTTTCCTCAGAAACCTTTAATTTATTAACTATCGTTATTTTCTACTTTGCATATTTGGGCCATATGTAGTTTGGCTCTGTTGTTTGCTGTTTGTTTTTATAGCGCTCTTGAGTGTTTAGTTTCTGTAGGTATGATGTTTATTGGCTTTTGAATTTTATTTTTGAACATTCTTTGTGAACTTGGAAGGAAAGGTCTTCGCCAGAGAGACTTTTTACTTGCTAAGACCTGGAGACCATAATGGCTCAGAATGATTCTCAGTGAAATTCTTGCCTGAATTTTCTTTTAGTGAGAATGGTTTCAATTTGGGTTTTAAAATAGATTTTGGTTTCAAATTATTAGTGGTGATATTTCCGTTTTTGAACTTAGTATCCAGGTATGAGGAATCAAATTTCTGAGGCAGTAATAGGATTTCTAGATTATTCATAGGATAATACAGTCCTAGGGAAGAACATACTATTATAGCATTAAAAAGACAAATACCCTCAAGGTAATTGCACTCAGAAGAAAGCACTTTTTCTCAATCTCATAGTCAGGGATTTTTTTTTCTTGTTAAAATTAATGATGTCTTAGATTTGATGGAATATGAAATACAATGGGCTTTGACAAATCAGTGAAAGTTAATTCAAGTTTACATTTAAAGAAATGCAAATGGCACTTAGAAGGATGAATAGATGTTAATCTTATTTATAATTTTGAAAATAAAAATTTAGAGGAAAAAGAAAATGCCATTTCACCTGTTTGACTCACCACAGATCAAGTACAGAGTGGTTGAGGGTATGTGTAAACACACATCCTCCCACAGGTTTGGTGGCAGATTCAAAAGACAAATTGGCATCCTTAAAAGACAACTTGATGTGTATCAAAATTGGGAAGAAAGATTTTTGGCCAATAATTCAATATTTGCCAACTTACAGATCTATTAATGTTCAGATACGAGCTGACAAATAGAGTCTCTGTTATTTTTAATGTAAAGAAAAAAAATAACTTTAGTATTAATGACTAGTTGGATAAATGATGAGACATCCAATCAGTACAATGCTAGCTAGTCCATTACAAGTGAGGCAGATGTGTATGTGCCGATAAAGAAAGATCTGAAATATATTTTCAGCAAAAAGAGACCAGGTTTGGAATAGTGCCTGTGTTCATATAAATGCTTTGGTTTGTGGAGAAAACAAACCAAACAAGCCAAATATATTATATACATACACAAAGGCAAAATTCAAGAGATATATGCTGGTAGCAATATTATTTTCAAACAGAGAACTAGGTCAGGGGCACCTGGGTGGTTCAGTGGGTTAAGCCTCTGCCTTAGGCTCAGGTCATGATCTCAGGGGCCGGCTCTCTGCTCAGTAGGGAGCCTGCTTCCTCCTCTCTCTCTGCCTGCCTCTGCCTACTTTGTGAACTCTCTCTGTCAAATAAATAAATAAAATCTTAAAAAAAAAAAAAAAAAAAACTAGGTTTAAAAAAAAAAAAGACAAAGGTCACTGGCTTGACAGTTTGCACTTGGAGGTAAGAAGCCTCAGGCAGCCCTAGGTATATGTACGCAGTAACTCATATTTTTATGATTAATTGGCTACCCTATCGACCTTGAACCTGTTAAGCATCGTTTGCTTCTTGGTGTGAACCTCATGGGAAGAACAGGCCTCTCTGACCCTTATGTCCTTGCAGTTGCTTTGTCTAGATCGGCTAAAATTGACTCCACACTTCTGTAGTTTTATGGGTATGTTAGGTATTTCTCTTTGTTGAAAGGCACGATTCGGTTTCTTGGTTTGTTTTGTTTTTGTCTAAACACCAGCAGTTCTTTTTCATGGGTCTTGGGAGATCTGTCCTAGAGTGCCGCCCATTAAGCCGGCTGTTTCTCTTCTTTGCCCTACGCATGTCCCCAAACTTGCCGCTGTCAGAGAGTCCACGGAAAGCAGTGTGGTCATGATGGCTGGAATATGTCCGTCCTTTCTGATGATTGTTGGGACAAGCACTATTATTTTTGCTTTTGCTTGCGTTGAATGATTTATGAGTGAACTATTTAATTTTTGGAGCACTTGACATTTTTGACCTCTCATCCATCAACCCTTTTGAATTATTTTGCTTGGTAGATTGAAATACTGCTTCATTCCTCTACGGATATTTTCAGTTTTTCCTTGTCAAAGGAGTTACTGCCCTGGGTTTACCCACGAGAATTATCAGGGAGGTAAGCAGATGGCTTTCAGAAGCAGGCACAGCGAGGGCTCGGTGGAGGATGTTTGCAAAGAACAATGGCCCTGTTTAAGTGCTTTGCTATCATAAATTCTTAGAAAATAGTCTTTTTCCCTTAAACATTGCACTTCTGTCATGATGGTAAAGCAAACCAAAAAACCTTAGTATTCTCCTACTTAGAAAAAGTCTAAATAAAAATTTTTGCTGTTGCTAATTGACCGTATGAATACATTGAAAATGACATTAATATAGATGGCTTTGTAAGACAGTAATAAAAGTAGTCCTGGTTTTATTCTAGTTATTTAGCTAAAAGCATTCAAAATTGCTATTGAAATGGTGATAAAGCACTTTTGGTTCTAAGACTCCATCATTAATGGTGAATGCCTTGTTGTTGAACCTTAGCAAAAATCGCAACATTCTAAGACTGAAATTGGTAAATGAATCAGATACTATCAGTACTCTGAGATAATGAGAAATCTTGGTCATGCAGTATATAGTTAATAAGACAGTTGTTTTGTGTCTACATTTGTTTTCTTGAACTCAAAACTTAGGGGTTAATTAGACTGGTTTGATATTTTTCTTTATAACATTGTCAGTATTATTTCTTGGGGTGGGAGAATTAATTCAGAAGATAGGACCCAGTGTAAGATTTCACTGTGAGTAAGACACTGGAATGAAAACAGCTATTCTCTTAACACTAGCTGAGCTCAAGTTCTGTTTCTGTTTTGGGGCCTAATCTGAGATGTGTTCACCGGTTAGTCTAGAAAGAGTGCCGAATCCATCATTTTGTCCCAAGCCAAACTCCTGGGAAAATGTTCAGAGAAAAAAAAAAAATCTGTGTTTATTATGCCCAAGAGTTTTCTAAGGCAAGAAAAAGGAACTGCTACCTACTCATCAAGAGAAGATGTTTTTCCTTTCTGTTGAATAATTTATAATTGATCCCCATGTAAGACACATTAAAGTAATAACACTGTGCTCTCTTCATTTACTGGGACCTTCTTAATGACAGAAAACTTCTTCTCTATTAGGACACATAGACAATGGTACCTCAGGATTAGAGCCAGTTAGAACCCTAAATGTTAGGTGACCCAATTCTACTCTTTGGAGGATACACTCATCTTAAAAACATAAACATCTGTTGATTCAGCACAGCTCTCTTGTCTTCCTGCTATGTGCCAGTCTCTGTCATATGTATTAAAAATACAGCAATAAATATGACAAAGACTCTGTTTATAGGAAGCTTATATCCTAGAATGAACTATAGTCTTCCAGAAGCACAGGAACTAAGGCCCTTTTCTTAGCTGAGGTTTTACAGATCAAGGATACTCTATCATTTAAAAGTAACTTCTTGAAAAGGCACTCTGACACATTGCTTCTGTAATTTACTCCATAATATCTTAACATTTGCTTTCAGAAAGAAAATCTCCCTAAGTCCAAGCAATTTTCATTTATTTTATTCTTAAGAAGTGAGGGTTGCTGGTTGATGACCTCTATACTAATGATTTTTTTTCCAATTTATTTATTTTCAGAAAAACAGTATTCATTATTTTTTCAGCACACCCAGTGCTCCATGCAAGCCGTGCCCTCTATAATACCCACCACCTGGTACCCCAACCTCCCACCCCCCCGTCACTTCAAACCCCTCAGACTGTTTTTCAGAGTCCATAGTCTCTCATGGTTCACTTCCCCTTCCAATTTACCCAGATTCCCTACTCCTCTCTAACGCCCCTTGTCCTCCATGCTATTTGTTATGCTCCACAAATAAGTGAAACCATATGATAATTGACTCTCTCTGCTTGACTTATTTCACTCAGCATAATCTCTTCCAGTCCCGTCCATGTTGCTATACCTATGAATACCTAAAGTTGGGTATTCATCCTTTCTGATGGAGGCATAATACTCCATAGTGTATATGGACCACATCTTCCTTATCCATTCATCCGTTGAAGGGCATCTTGGTTCTTTCCACAGTTTGGCGACTGTGGCCATTGCTGCTATAAACATTGGGGTACAGATGGCCTTTCTTTTCACGACATCTGTATCTTTGGGGTAAATACCCAGGAGTGCAATTGCAGGGTCATAGGGAAGCTCTATTTTTAATTTCTTGAGGAATCTCCACACTGTTCTCCAAAGAGGCTGCACCAACTTGCATTCCCACCAACAGTGTAAGAGGGTTCCCCTTTCTCCACATCCTCTCCAACACATGTTGTTTCCTGTTTTGTTAATTTTGGCCATTCTAACTGGTGTAAGGTGATATCTCAATATACTAATGATTTTTAAACTACAGACTTTATTAAATTAGGGATAATGTTCAATGCCTCTAAGTCCAAGACAGTTTTGCATTTGTAGCAGGCATCTGGGTGATGCTGTCAAGGCTGGCTCTCCAAGAAAGGTCGTGCTTATTTACAGTTGTGCCCACCACCTAGCAAAGCCTGTAAAAATCTTTATGGTGAAGGTTATAGTCATTCACTGTGTCATTCAACATATTTATGACAGAGAAACCAGAGACTGAAGAACATAGTGGTTAAGAGTTAGGGATTTAGAATCAGAGAATCCCTATTAATCTGTCCTTTCATCTGTAAAGTGGAGATGATTGATATTACTTACCACATCAGGTGGTTATGGAGATTAAATGAGATAATGAATATGAAAAGTGCACATAATTTCTGGCACATACTGTTACATGTATGTGAGATACACACACACACATATTAGATTTCCAGTTATTATAATATGAAAGGATATGGCAGGCTTTTCCCACATGCTCAGAGAAAACACAATCACAATTAAGCATGCAGGTAAGATTTAGACATTAATACATGTATACATTAATACATGCCCTTCGTGTATCTTCATTTACTTAATCCTCACAGTAATCCTGTGGTAGGTTAAATCTTTAATTGTTACTTATTAGAGGAGGAAACTATAGTAAAGGACAGTTAATTTGCCCATAACTAGGAAATAGTTGATCTGGGTGTCAAATTCAGTTTGATTCCAGCATCTGCCTGTGAACCACAGTGCTAGTCTTATCTAAAAAGCTATGAAGCTGAAGGTCATCTCTAAGGTGGGTTTTGTCAATGACACAGTCCCAAAATGAGCATGGAAAAAGTAGGTGATTGAGTCTGTCCTTGCCAGTATTGAAAATGGCATGGACAGAGACTGAAACATAGGATCAAATAGGAAGGAAACAGGAGTATTGATTTATTGAGGCATGTGTTAATAGGGGACTTGAAAAAATGGGTCAAACCTTGCATACTCTGAGATTTTATTAATAGAGCATTAATCTCAAGGGGATGGAAACTTTTGGGGGACTTCTTGGGTTCCCACTGATGGTGTTCTTCAGGAAAGATGAAAAAGTGATGAAAAAGACCACTAATGCCAAGCAGTTGACATAAATTTCAGGGGGATGTGTTCCCTAGGATATGAAAGATGTGCATTTTTCTGTGTTGTGTTTGGGTGAAATGTGCATTGTTTTCCTTTCCAGTTCTTAAGAACGGTTTATTCATCCACATATATTTTCATCATATAATGCTGCTATATATTTGCCAAAATGTGAGCAGTTATTTTTTTTGTTTCATTCCTGGCATTATTTTTTCCCCCTGCACTCAGCAGCTAGAGATGTGCTTGGATAGGCTCTGTCCCATCTGTCTGGTTTGTTATCTTGCAACTCTAGAGACTATATAAAAGAAACATAGCTGGCTGATTGCTCTTAAAACACCCTGCCCCTCAAATGTTCCCACCCTCATACCCTTCCTCTCACTCAGTGGGCACACAGGCAGGATTCTAGAGGCTTAGCTATGCTTCTAGCTCTGCTACTCAATATCCACACAATATTGAAAGGGCAGTTTATATTCTCTGGGTCTGTTGTAATGCAGAGGTAAGGACTTTGAATCTTACCAAGATGCTTGAGGGTAACATATGAAGAGTACTTCACATTTCTCAGAACATTGTGTGTGTGTGTGTGTGTGTGTGTGTGTGTGTGTTTAGGTGTTATTTTATTTCCAACAATCAGGATAACCTTTCATAGATGTTATGTCTTGGGAAAAACTGCAGATAAATACTCTAGGTTACTCCAGTTCTCCATAGGAAAGTCAAGCCTCTGAGAATTTATAATGGGAACATTTTGTCTTGGAAGACTTGAGTCTGGAGAAGAGTTACATCTCACCAATGTTGTTTTGGCCCTTGCATTTACTGATACATGTACCTTTCTCTTCATGAGATATAAGGGGCATATCTTGATACTTCATAAGCAGAACAATGAGTTGAGTTTTGTCTCCCCCCCCCCCAGTTTTGGCCATTTGCTACTTTATTTTTTTAAAGATTTTATTTATTTATTTGACAGACAAAGACCACAAGTTGGCAGAGAGGCAGGCAGAGAGAGAGGAGGAAGCAGGCTCCCTGCTGAGCAGAGAGTCCAATGCAGGGCTCGATCCTAAGACCGTGCGATCATGTCCTGAGCCGAAGGCAGAGGCTTTAACCCACTGATCCACCCAGGCATCCCCATTTGCTACTTTAGAAGAGAAGAACAGATGTGGAGGTACAGGCTAAACTATTAGTTTCACACAGCCTTAAGGTAGGCTGAATAATGGCAGCCAAGAGGTCTACATCCTAACCTACAGAATCTGTGTTTGTGTTACTTTATACAGTAAAAGAAATTTCTTGGTGGTTAGTTAAGGATCTTGAGGTGGAATGATTATCCTGGATTATCCAGGCGACTGCAGTGTATTTACAAGCCTTTTTATGAGAGGGAAAGAGAAAAAGTTAGTGAGCAATGTGGTTACAGAAACTAAGATTGGAGTAATACGGGGATAGGAATCAAAAAATGTGGGCAGTCTTTACAAACTGGAAAAGTTAAGGAAACCGGTTCTCTCCTAGAGCTTCTGGAAGGTATGCAGCCCTATTGATACCTTGGTTTTAGACTCATTTTGGATTTCTGACTTCCAGAACTATACGATGATAACTTGCTTTGTTGTAAGCCCCTGGTATTTGTGGTCATTTGTTATAGCAGCAATAGGAAACTAATACAGCTTTTACTAGATACTTTCAGAGTTCAGGGCATACTGCAACTAAATTGCTAAGTTTTTTCTCCTATATTATTATGCAAAGATTATTGTTCAGATTAGTGGCAAATGTAAAGACTGTTAAAAGTTTTACTATGTTTCAGTCACCAAAGTTGTCAGGAATATGTAATCACTGTGCTCTGTTAGTGTTTCCAAAGACACTATTAGTGAAACTGAAAATTGTAGTTACTAGAGCATTCCTTCAGCTATCAGTATGTATTTTAAACTTATGCTGACAAAATAGTATCTATTTTCTTCTTCATCTTTTAATTATAAGATTCTTGTCAAGCAATCAAAGGTTTTTCTTCTCTATGGTAACAAATATCAGAGGTTGAAAAATACCAACAATTAAAAAATTAGAAGAAGGAAAGTTATTGAGGTTGTGAAAGAAACACCCAAGCTCTGTAGTCATATTGCACTTGGGATTTCTTTCATAATGACTCTGTGTTAATTACAGATCTATTTTGTACCTTCTGGACTTGGATAGCATTATTGAAGTAATACATTGAAAACCAGGAGAAGAATTTTTTTAAAACGGGACGAGATCAAATTTAATAGATGTACGTATGTACTTAAAAAAATTCTTTTCAAGAATTTAAGTACATACGTACATCTATTAAATTCTTGAAAAGAATTCAATAAATTCTTGAAAAGAATTTTTTAAGTACTCATTAAAACTTGCCATGTTAATACTGCTGAGCTTTTTTTTATGTGAAAGATTTTATTTATTTATTTGACAGAGAGGGAGAGAGATCACAAGTAGGCAGAGAGAGAGGGGGAAGCTGGCTCCCCACCAAGAGCAGAGAGCCTGATGCAGGGCTCAATCCCAGAACCCTGAGACCATAACCTGAGCTGAAGTCAGAGGCTCAACCCACTGAGCCACCTAGGTGCCCCAGCTGCTGAGCTTTTTTTTTTTTTAAGAGCTCAGAGCCTCTATCTGAATTTTCCTGTATTTTCTAGATGAACTAGGGTGAATTATACCCAGTTACTATTAATTGAGATGCAATTGAAGCATAATTGTATACATATTAAGATAGCTTCATAGACATTGTCCCCACATGGCCAAACATAGCCATTGTTGAAATAACTTGTATACTCAGGTATCATATAAATATTTAAATAAGACATTAGTATTCTGCATTATAAACTTAATGATTTGGAAAGAGGAATAGGTAGGCAAAGTTACATTTCTAAGTATGTTATCCCATAGAGGTAGTGACCTGGAAAATTATCTAGATACATTAATATTTTACACTTAAAAAGTAGAAATTTTTGATCTTGTGAGACAGCTGGAGTGAGTCTTAAGAAACATAGTTGGATTTTGATTTTAAGGGTGAATTTTGAGTTACTAATGAGATCACTTACCTGCTAACTCTTTTAATATTCTTGATACTAAGATGTTTTCTAATAAAATATGGCCCAAAATAGTATGACTGGGGTCTTTTTTTGCCTAAGTCCCAGGCCTGTGAACACCTGTTGTCCTACTATAAATACTCACAGTTACCTCTTTCATGGTCAGGTTTCAATGAAAAATTTTCTGGTTACCCTACCCATGAGCAATTCAGACAACTTTAATAAAACTGAAAATTAGTTCTTTCATGCAGTTCTTAAAATTCTAATTCTTGGATAAAGAAGATATGGTCCATATATACAATGGAATATTATGCCTCCATCAGAGAGGATGGACACCCAACTTTTGTATCAACATGGACAGGACTGGAAGAGATTATGCTGAATGAAGTAAAGTCAAGCAGAGAGAGTCAGTTATCATATGGTTTCACTTACTTGTGGAGCATAAGGAATAATATGGAGGACATTAGGAGAAAGAAAGGAAAAGTGAATTGGGGGAAATCAGAGGGGGAGATGAACCATGAGAGACTGTGGACTCTGGGAAACAAACTGAGGGTTTTGGAGGGGAGGGAGTGGGGAGATAGGTGAGCCTAGTGGTGGGTATTAAGGGGGGCACAGATTGCATGGAGCACTGGGTGTGGTGCATAAACAATGAATCTTGGAACACTGAAAAATTAAATTTAAAAAATTATAAGTCTTTTGTGTCAAAAATCTATCTTTAATTAAATGGAATACATTAATTTATTTATCCAGATGAACCTCATTTTTAATTTCTTAAAATTTGGATGCACCACAAAACTGTCCCCCAAGTTTGGCACTTGTATTTGTATTACATCATATTTTTATTTTAATTTCCAAAAAATTGACATCCTTATAGTTTTCTCATTTAGGAGCCTTGATTTGCTTATATAGGTCTTATTTTTGTACTTTAGCAAAGTTTTTAAAAATTATTTTAAAAAATGGATCTAGTTCCTGAATATTGATTTTATTCCTAGAACTTGATAATTTGTGTTGAACTTGTGAATGGAATTTTCTTCCCATTATGTTTTCTAAATAGCCACTGCAACTATGAAGGAAAGCTATTGTTTTTCTTTCTTTTCTTGATTACATAGTTTGACCATCTTTTGGAGTTTGAATAATTTCCCTCTTGAGTTCTTTGATTTTCCAGGTTTGTGGTCAAATTATCTGCAAATAATGGTTATTTTATTTTCTTCTAACTGGTACCCTTGATTTTTCTGAGTTCATTTAGTGATTAGAATCTCCAAATAGTCTTAAATGATGGCAGTGAATTTTAGATATTCCTGTCATTTGGGGAACTTTTTGAGTCTGAGAGAATTCAAGACATTCTTCAATGCAGGAAAATTCCTTGATTTCTTTGATTATTTATCCTCTAGCCTTTCTTACTTGAAGTCTTATATATTCTGTTTACTGGCCTTTCATCTTCCATTTCTGTCTTCTTCATTTTCTATTTCATTACTTTCTTCATATTTAGGGTTTGTTACCCTGAAAGCTGAGCTTGACATGGGGAGTCTAATACAGGCACATACTGAAGGAATGCTCTCAAGAGAAATCTGTGAGGGAATGAGCAAAGCTAAGACCAGAGAAGCTAGGCAAAGACAGTGATTCAGCTGAAGCCTTGCCTGGAATTAATACCATGGGGAGCTCCAATATATGAATGGCACTCTTTTTGAGACAAGAGGACCTAATGTGCCCCTTTGTTAGACAGCTCCTGATTGGGAGCCATGCCTGAAAGAGTGATTACACAGGCCAGAGTCAAATCACAGGTGATATGTACAACTCCGAATAGTTATCATTGAATAGTTAGAGCATCTGGAGAATGGGTACATTGGCCCAATGCACTAGGTGAGTCACCACCATTATCTATTAAATACTCAATGTTGAAGAGTAATTTCTCAAGGTTTTTTTTGTTTTTTTTGTTTTTTTTTTTTTTTTAAGAGAGAGAGCGTGCCTGTGAGCTGGTCTTGTTAGGGGACAGTGGGCCAGGAAGATAGAGAATCCTAAGCAGACTTCATGCTAAGGACAGAGTCCCACACAGGGCCTGATCTCATGACACTGAGATCGTGACCTGAGCCAAAATCGAGTTGGACGCTCAACAGACTAAGCCACCCAGGTGCCCCTCAAGTAATTTCTTAAAAAAGAAAATAAGGATAACAACAACAATAACAACAACAACATTTCTACCTTCTAAGCAATGTTACAAATGGGTTTTTTGGGGGGAAAAAAGTCTGTATTTTTATTTGAGGAAAGCATAAACCATCAAGAGCTTTAATTTTTTTCTAGAATTTCCTTTAGTTTCTTCTAGTTTAAGATTCCTCTTTTTCATGTTTATGTTCTGTTCTTATTATACTTCATTTTCATTTGGAGGATATTCTCCTAGTCTTAAAGATATTTTCTTTTTTTTAATTTATTTTTTTTTATTTTCAGCATAACAGTATTCATTATTTTTGCACCACACTCAGTGCTCCATGCAATCTGTGCCCTCTATAATACCCACCACCTGGTACCCCAACATACTTTTGTTGTAATTGTGAAGCACGAAAGTGGCAGTTTTTTATTTCTTTTTCCTGAACATTGTTGAAAGCTTCTGTCTTGTGGAATCCCACTGATCTTAAAATGGTCTTACCAATTTTCCTCATAAACTTCTGTTCAGTTTCCAAAATGGCTAGTCTCTTAATCATGGAATTTGTAAGGGTCCAAATTTCTTAATGAGATCCCTTTAGTTAGTTTTTTTTTTTTAAGTTGAAATATAAAGACATCAAATGTCCTGTTAGTTTCAGGTACACACCATAGTGATATGATATTTTTTTACACTACAAAAAGACCCCCATGGTAAGTCATCATCACACAAATTATGATATTATTGGCTATATCCCCTATACTTTCAGTTAGTTTTACATCAGGGGAACAACTATTTGAGATGTCTCCTATGTTTATGATGAAGTTATTGTTTATTTTCTATTGTTCAATTAAATTTTTTTGGCTGAGACTGAAAATATGAAATGAATCTAACAACCACAAAAATATTTTATCTTTGCTATAAAGATGTATGTATACAAGAAATATGTGATGTTTTGTTTAGGGAACTGTAATTTCATCCAGATACTCAGAATGCTATTAGGAAATCCATCTCTTACTCTAGACAGGGGTCTAGCACTGACTTGTCAAAAATGAAAAGGACATTTTTTTTTTTTTTAAGGACCTAATCTTGTCCACGCTCATGGAAATGGAGACCAACTGAAGCAAGAAGGGCTTTGTGTATTGGAGGTTGAAAGGAGTTTTAAAGCTTTCCTCTTCCTTTTGATTATGGTTGCTATCCTCCACTGATAGGACTAATACATAAGTTATTATGTTGTTCAGTGAAGTGACTACAATAACTGTCTACCAAAGCCCATCAATTTGTTTAGGTTATAAAATGCCACTGGAATTTGATTAGATACCTGTCTTTCTGTATCACATTTCTTATGAGTGAAGCTCTGTTTCTATAAGCTGTACATAACTGTCTTTTGGAAAGATTTAGGCTCCACTGGTAGACTCTTCAGATTATGTTTGAGCAGGACATTGCCTTCATGTAAGAGCAAATATTAGGGGATTTTAAAAAATAAATGATTGAAAAAGGTATATGAATATATACATATAATTACATGACTAAATTTTAGACCTGGGAATTCAAGGATGAGATTACTTCCAACAGAGAAATCTTAGAGTTGTAAAACCCTGTAGTTGAAATAAGGGACCTCAACTTTAAATGTTAGGACTAGGGAAACCTGGGAAAGCCATAGACTTGTTTTTTATACTGTGGTAACACTATTCTAGTAAGGTTAGATATCTGAAGAAAAGAACAGAAAGACAATGTCATAAACATTGGTAATTTTATAGGACTCATGATATGATTTATTAAGAGCTATATTACCTTCTTGATGGTCCTGTAACAAATTACCACAAAGCCTGTGGCTTAACACAGATTTACTGTCAAACGCTTCTTCATGTTGAATGTCTGACATGAGTAATTGTTGGACAAAAATGGGCAACAATCAAGGTGTGGGCAGGACTGTGCTCCTTACGGCGACTCCATAGGAGGACACGTTTTCTTCTATCTGCCAGCTCCTAGAGGCGATCTATGTTCCTTGGCCTGTATCTCCTTTCTCCTCCTCAAATCCAGAAATACTGCATTTCTCTGACCCTTATTCTATTTTCATAGGTCTCTGGCTATAGCGAAGAAAGGTTCTCAGTTTTTAAGGACTCATGTGATTTGGTTGAGTGCACACAGATAATTCAGAATAATCTCCTTATCTCAAATTCCTTAACTGATAGCACATTTGCAAAGTGCATTTTGCTGTGTAAGGGAACATACTCACTGATTCCACAAATCAGCCTGTAGACATCTTTGGTGGGAAAGGTATTATTTTGCCTTCTGCAGAGCAGATAATTTCTAGGCGAAGTAAGAGAGATATAAATCTCTACCTGAAAATACCTGTTGGTTCTAATACAGTCTATCGTCATGGCATATTTCTAACAATCATATCACTATAGAAGCTCACATAAAATTTATAATCAGCTGGAATTGCATTTCCATTTTCTTTTACTCAGGGCTAACTCCTGAATAGATAGTGTATATTTCAATAGTTTTTCTTTCTTAAACTCCCTTTTTAATCAATTAAATTCATATTCAAATTAGGAGGGATTCAGTAAAGCTGATAGGCAATGAGGTTGGGTTTTGTTCTCCAAAACAGAAGAAGGTTAACTTTGTAACCTTGAAACAAATAAAAATTTACCTGTCGTTCTTAGAAATGAATTTTAATGGGAAACAATATAGTTCTATTTAAGGAAGTTTGCGCTGCTTTAGAAGCCAAGGCATTCTCATGACTTAGAATAAATGTAAATAAAATTATGCTGCTTTCAGTGTTTACCAGATCCAGCTGGTTATAGACATTTGCAAACACACTGTTTTGCAGCTCTACAAACAGTTCTTAGATTTCTTCATCTGCACCTCCAACCTCTGATTTTTCCTTAATGATTGGAAAAATTAGTTCCTGCAGATTTGGAGCCATTCTTTGTTCTCAGACCGATACTGTGGGAAGGTGAGCAGCTCATCACTCTTGAAGCACCCCACATTTTGTCCTGGGTTTTCCTCCAGTCAGAAGGACATGGTCGGAGGTCAAAGAAACCAGGCAGGCACACTGATTTTTCTTAGAAGCTGAGTTAGGTAAGATTTCACTGGTGACAACCAGCTCTGTTCATGTCAATAGTACAACTTCGCTTTCACTGACCTTTTTAAGTTTAATGGAAAACAGTCACCTAGAGAGAGGTTGACAGTAAAGCCAAAAGAGAAAACAGGACGGGGCATTAACATACCCCCACCGTATAAGTAGAAACCTGGAATTCACAAGAGGAGATTTTAAAAACTGACTCACTCCAGGAGACCTTGAAGCAATTTTCTTAAGTAACAAGTAAATCAGAAGAGACAAGAAAATACACAGCTAATGTGTATATGTGAGTGAAGGATGATACTCTGGTAGAGAAAAGGATAAAGCTGTTGAAACCTCACTGTTGTTCAAAACTTTTTGTGCATTTTTTTTCTAGCACTTGTCTTTCTTGCCTGTGGCCAGATTGGGTTGGGTGAACACCACAGCACAGACCATCCACATCTCCACATCCTCTGTAGATATTGACATCCTATCTTCTCATCAGAGTTTTCTTGAATAAACTCTCCATTCATCCTCTCTTAGGTAAAGCTGTAATCACATGTCCCCATCTTGAAGGACAACAGTGGTCCCAGTTTGCCCTCTGAGCGTGAGGGTTTCCAGGACATGGGGCTTTCAACTGTAAATCTGGGAGAGTCCTGGGCAACCCCTTTTGGTTTGAGTAGGTTCTTGAGATGTAAGACTTTTGGAGCTAAAATCTGGAAGTCCTCAGAATTGACTAAGGTTGCTTACCCCACCAAGTCCCTTACCTTGGAGTTACTCTGGGACTTTGGTGTAAGCTATGTGGAAAGAGCTGCCCTTTTGCCAACTCCAAGGGTCCATAAAGTTCTTGTCATGTGGGGAGAGGCTACATTTTGAGAATGAACCGTCACACTGAGAAACACTACTAAAGAGGCAGATTGAGAGGGAGAACTCTACTCTTTTTATGATTTGATACTGATCGCACACTTGCCTTTAACCATTCTAAATTCTGAATATATTCTCTGGATTTTTCATCTCTGTTAGTAAATTCCTTTTTAAAAATTTTTTAACTTGAACAGGATTGATTGTTCATCATAGGTCACTTATATTTCACATTCTCTTAAATGGTGGCAAATTACATGTCAAAGAGATTAGACCAATTCTTTTTTTATTACCAACGTTTAGCTAAGTATTGTACACAGTATTTGATGTTGTCAGACTTTAGTTTCTTCTGGTGACGTTAAATGCTACTGAATTGTTAGTAGACTGAATCTCCTATAACAATAATGATGTTAAAAAAATGTCACTTTTTGGGACGCCTGGGTGGCTCAGTTGGTTAAGCAGCTGCCTTCGGCTCAGGTCATGATCCCAGTGTCCTGGGATCGAGTCCCACATCGGGCTCCTTGCTCGGCAGGGAGCCTTCTTCTCCTTCTGCCTCTGCCTGCCTCTCTGTCTGCCTGTGCTCGCTCTCTCTCCCTCTCTCTGACAAATAAATAAAATCTTTAAAAAAAAAAATGCCATTTTTTTTCTTTCTGGGAGTCTAGATTGAGATTAGTATCCTAAATCCTTGGACCATTTTGTTATTGGTTGTTTGTTTTCCAAATTGCTTAGTTCTGTTTTGTTTTATGTATCTCTAAGTTATTGCATGTCTTTTATCATTGGTTATGATTTCTTTTGACATATGTAACTTTTTATTATTGGTGTAGTGAAACTTACTGATCTCCTTTTTTAGCATTTTTGGAGTGTGTAGGTTATTTTTAAAAATTTACCCAATCCCTACTATGATATATGTTTCATATTTTCTTCTAACATTTGTGTTGTCTCTCATATGTAGGTCCTTACTGCATTTGAATTTTATTTGCGAGCTAGACATTTAAACTTACCCAAAGAGAAAGTCAATTCCCTTTATTCTTTCCCCCAAATGATACAAAATAACATCTCATCTTCAACTGAGCTCACCGTTTATGCTTGGTTCTGTTTTTCAGAATTCTAGTACATTTAACAGGATGATTAGTTTATGTCTGCATCAGTGTAACATTGTTGAAAAAACTACTACAGCTTTATAGTAAAACTTGACATGAAGTGGTTCTGTTTTTTTCTCTTTTTTAATATCAATTTTAGAAAGTTTGTTCACTGTAAAATCTATTCGATGTTTTGATTGGAAGTGCAATTATTGTATAGATTTGTTCAAGGAAAATTAATTGCTTTAGGCTTTCTTTCTATGAATAGGGTATAATTTGTTCCTTCATCTTCTTAAATGTTAATAATAGTGTTTCATAATTCTCTACATGAAAACATTTCCAACTTTTATTATGATTGTAGTGAAATGGATCCCTAAATTTTCTAACACTTGTGCTATAATTTTTTCATTTCATGTAAGTTGAAAGAATCTTTACATACGTGTTGGCCTTGTTTCTGGTGTCTGGCACTATTGGCTCTAATAATTTTTTCTCATGTAGCCTCTTGAATATTTTATGTGATCATATCATTTAGAAACAAAGTCTGCTCTGTGTGTGTGTGTGTGTGTGTGTATACACACACATATACATATATACATATAATTTATATATAATGCATCTAATTTATATATAACATGTATAATGTATATACTTGATAAAACATATAAAATATGTAATATATATTATTTATAAAATATATAATTTGTATACAAATTGTACATAAAATATAAATATATAAATAAATGTATACACACATAAGTATATAACTATATATTTATGTAAATATAAATATACAATTTGATTTTTATTTATTATATATAATATATATGTATGTGTGTGTCTCAGTATATATATGCATATATATACAATTTATTGTATTCACAAAGATCTTCAGTAGAGTATGGTATAATAGTGATTATAATGAGCATGCTCATCTTATTATATTTATTATTATGTTTGGTCTATGAACATGGAATATTTCCATTTATTTAAAACTTTAAAATTCTTTCAAAAATTTCAATTTCAAAAATTGGAATTTTCAATGTACAAGTCTTACTCTTGCTTTATTGAATTTACTACTAAATATTTTGGTCTTTTTTATGCTAGTGTGAATAGAATTATCATCTTAATGCCACTCTGAGATTATTAGAAAATAAAATACAATTCTAGTATATGGAAATACAATTTATTTTTCTGCATTTGTATCCTTTGTATCTTTTTCTTTTATTTTTCTGTATTATTCTACCCTTTGACTTTATTGGGGTTATTTAATCTGATAGATTCTGGGTTTTTAATTTTTGTATGTGTATGGATTTCTCAAAGTTTTCTGTATGCAAGAGGATATCTGAAAAGACTGATTTTCTTTCTTTCTTTTTTTTTTTTTGCCTTTCCAAACCAGCTGCCTTTTCTTTATAGTTTATAATCTTGCCTGATTATACTGGCACTAATTTCTAGAATAGTATTAAGATTGGTGAGGATGGACATCTCTGTTTTGTTTCTGATCATAATGCCCTCAGTTTTTCACCTGTACTGTGATGACAGTTGTAGGTTTTAATCAATTCCTTTTATAGGCTTTAGAAAGTTTTCTTCTACTCATAGGTTATTGTTGAGAGTTTTCATCATAAATATTAGATTATTGTCAAGGCTTTTATCTTATTCCATCAATATGATATATAATAATAATCAATTATCAGTTGGATAATTTATTTTCAACTCTTTTTTTCCTGTATCTAGTGCTGTTAAGTGCAGATTCAAAGTTCCTACATGTTCTGATATCCCATAGTTCTTCATATAAATGCCTAAGGGTATGTGCATAAGTACATATGCATCTAGTCATGTGTATATGTGTAGATATACATATGTGTGTATTGTATTTATTTCCTTAGCTAAATGTCCATATGAAATTATGCAAATAGGATGGGGTTTGGAGCAATATGAACCGAGTTTAAACCCTAGGACTTAAATTAAGTACTGGAAAAAAAATTAACTAAGTACTAGGAAAATCATTTCATTTTCTAAATGTGTTTATTCAGCTCTAGAAAGACACTGCGAATAGCATTCTTGGGTGCTGATGAGGATTAGTGAGATAATTTAAGTAATGTCTGTTACAGGCATGACACACAGTTGTATGGTACATGACAGATGCTGAACCATGTTAATTTTATGCATGTTGCATGAGTAAAGTTCACAAACTTTATCACTAATTTATATTTCATGTGTCTCAGTATTATTCACCTCTTTCCTGAGACTGTTGGATTTTCATTCTTGATTGCTTTCACTGCAGCAGGAATAGAGTAGTTTAGTAACAGGATTAAGCATGCAGTAAGAGAAGAGGCCAGGAGATGAAATCAAATTCCCTTTGTTAAATTTACTATGTTTCTGTGTTGATACATAAGCACCAAAAGGCTATGAGATGTTCGTGAGAATAGACTCACAAATAGATATTAAAACCTAACTCACATCACTCACCAAAATCTGTAAATTTTTTTGTTCCCTCAATTGTTTGAATCCTAGCCAAAAGAGCAGTCCTTTATCTTGCTAAAAAGAATGTTCATAAGCCTCCAACTTTTAAAGATCACTGGGGCTCCATAATGAGAATGAAGAGAAATAACAAGCAAATATAAATTGATGGTATTGTATTACCTGTCTCTAAAACCTGAAAACAATGAATTTATATTATTTGGGGAAAAAAAAATACTAGTTGTCTTGGTTACCAGGGAATGTATTTCATTAAATAGCAGTAACTCTTGAATTGACAAAAAGTGTTTACTTGAAATGCAGAAAGATATCCTAATGGTTTGCATGGTTATCGTTAACCATTTTAAATGTCACTGTAAAATCAGAAATTCTACAGTTATTCCTTTCTGTTGTTCCTTTTTGAAGGGATATTATTCCTTTGACTATCACTTGGAAGTGGTGTTACCAAAATAAACAAAATGAAGAAAAACTCACAAGGAGTTTATGTCACCTAGAAAACCAAGAGAATTCTTTTTTTAAATTTCATTTTACTAAGGACTTTCTGGGGGCAATCTGAGCCTGGGAGATAGAAATAAGCTTGGGCCACAGATGGCCTGATATCCTAAAGGCTGCCCAGGAGTCCACAAACACAGTCCTGTGATTTCTGCTCACATGAAGGTGATAAATGTGCCATTATTGATAAAAATAATTAAAAAAAGAAAAACTTGAGGTGAGACTGGCAAGTATAGAATTTGCCATTGTTGTTTGTGAGTTCCCATCTCAGACATTCTACAAGTTCATTCATCTGTTTGCTTCTGCAATAGAAAGTATAAATAAATAAATAAATAAATAAATATTAGAGAAATGCATATGGTGGAGTCAGTCCCCTTTCCAATTTAAGAGTGATTCCAAAGGTCCTATACTTGCACTCATAATTTTTATTGCTCTGGAAAAGCAATTTCGAGAATAGCCTTTCGTTCTCAGATGAGTCATGACCCACTGTGGGAAATCTCCCCGAAGTAAAGGCAACTGCAGGGCAGTTGTCTCCCAGAGATCCTGGACTTGGATCTGGAAGTGGTAACTGACGATATCTTGAATGTAGTTACATGCATTTTTGTTGGCCTTGTTCAATGAGGGCTACTTGAGTTAGGCAGGATTGAGTTTGTTCTGCTTGGAAGCACAAATAAGAATACTTACTTTCCATAGCCAAAGGTGAGACTCTGTAGTAAACACGTCTTTTCAGTCATAAATTTCTATCTTATGTTTGGAGAAACATACATTCACTTTAGGTATCAGAGTCTGTAAAAGCTGAAAATGCCAGACACTCTGCTGGCGATTTCTTTTCCCTGAAGTCCCATGACTGAATCCCTACTAGTCAATCTCCAGAAGATAGACTTTCAGTCAGTATCTTGTGACATAAAGAGAGATATCAACCATCAAACGTTATATCTGTGATGATCAACTACATAGCAGTGGTGGTAGTAATTTGGATGCTTGGATACTAGCAGTAGCACAGTGGCTGTGGTGGTGAGATCAGTGGCTGCCATCAAGCAGTAGTTGCTGTGACGTCTGGCCTTAGTGGAGGCAGCAGTGATGTTTATAGGGGTCTGTTATAATGGCCTGATTCTAGACATTGTTGGCCTTGTATTCTAGGTCCTCCAGTCATCCTGGAGATTGGAAGTTAACTAATATCCTTTGCATAAATTATCATTATTTTTTGTTTTATGTGGCTAGAGTTAATTTCTCTTGATTTGCAAAGTTAAATACCCAGATCTGTAGAAAAAAGTTAAATACCCAGATCTGTAGAAAAGATTCTCTTTTCTACTCAGATTTCTCACTTTCTTCTTGTCCCATTTAAGTACTTATTCAGCCTTCTTGCCACATTGCCTAAGGAAAGGGATACAGTTGGGTTCAGAAGAAATTCTGGCCTTGTTTTTTAAAAACTTATGCTTTGGAATGGGTTTGATAAAATGTCTGGGACAGAATCAAGGTTTAGTATAGTTCATCTCAAATTAGGAATTTTTGAGGACTGAGAGAAGGAGAGTTAAGGATATGGGGATGGAAGAGATGTCTGTGCAAAGCTTTCCTAACATGCTTTTAGCAAGGCAGCAAGACCCCAGAGAGGAAATGGCTGGGGAGTGCAACTAGGTAGATGAGGTCATGGGTGGTTTTCAAACAAAAGATTGCTGTGTCCTAAGCAGGGCGTTTTTTAAGCTGTGAGTTCTGAAGTGCTGAGTTGATGGGAGGCAAACCTTGTTTGGACAAATGAATCAATGATAAGGACTGTTTTCCCAAAATTTGGCTTTATGAGTGTCCCTAGAACTTCTTAGAATTTGAGGAAGACTAAAAGGAAACATGAAGACTGAGATTGGGTTTCCTACCAATGAAGTCAGATAGGAATTCAAATTTTTTAAAACACTGAGTCAAGGAAAAATAAAATCATTAATTTCTATATTCTTGAGTTTGTGAATTGAAAATTATATCCACTAGGAAATTGTTTAAAAAGAAGCAAGAGTCTTAAAGTTCTGGAATAAAATTAAGGAATTTTGAAAGATAATCTTGGATTAAGGAAGCCATTATAAAAACATGAAACTTAGAAATGTAGCAGTTAAGAGATTGCTACATCTAGGGGTGCCTGGATGGTTCAGTGGGTTAAGCCTCTGTCTTCAGCTCAGGTCACAATCTCAGGGTCCTGGGATCAAGCCCCTCATCAGGTTCTCCGCTCAGCAGGGAGCCTGTTTCCCCCACTCTCTCTCTGCCTGCCTTGTGATCTTTCCCTCTCTGTCAAAAAAATAAATAAAATCTTAAAAAAAGAGAGATTGCCACATTTGAAGATTTAAAATATTTAAGACTCTACATAGTAAACCACGTGTCATATAAAATATAATTGATTAAATGTTTAGAGTGCTTTTACAAAGTATTGAAAGAAAGACTGCTGTGCGTTAAAAGGGGAACTGAGGGCGCCTGGGTGGCTCAGTGGGTTGGGCCTCTGCCTTCGGCTCGGGTCATGATCTCGGGGTCCTGGGATCGAGTCCCGCATCGGGCTCTCTGCTCAGCAGGGAGCCTGCTTCCCTCTCTCTCTCTGCCTGCCTCTCCGTCTACTTGTGATTTCTCTCTGTCAAATAAATAAATAAAATCTTTTAAAAAAAAGGGGAACTGAAACATAAAGTAGCAAGTTGCAGGAAAAGAAACTCAAATATTTTTAGCCTTTGAAGATACATTCAATATTGGTGAAATAATCAAAGTAGAAATGAAAACATTGAGAAGTTATTTTTTCTCTTTTGAAGTATTATTTACAATAATAATGAGGCTGTAGTAACGATAACTACAGCAACAATAGTAACAGTTTACCAAGCATTTACTATGTGCCAGCTCCTGTCCTAAGTATTTTACATGACTCAAGTTATTTAATGCTCACGAAATCCCAAGGGATTACTATTTCCCTCTAGAGTTCTACATTCATGGATACAGTAAATTTGTGTCCTAAGCAGGGCATTTGTAAATTTGTAAATTTGCCTGCTTTGTTGACTCTTAGATCCTCAGTACTCAGAAAAGTGTCTAGCTCTTAATAGGTACTCTATAAATATTGACTGATAGGATTAATTTTTGTTTTACAAATGACAAACCTGGGGCACAGAGAAGTTAAGCATGTTGCCCAAAGACACAAAGCACATCAGTGGCTGAAAAAATGTATGCTATCAAGCAGTTATTCACCAGAGTATGAACTCTAAATCACTGTACTATCTCACCCAGAAAAAGAGTAAGTAATACACAATATCTGAAAGATAAAAGTGGAAAGATACTATCTATACAGGGCAATTGGCAACACATATCAGAGTGAAAAATATGCCCTTTAACTCAATAGTTCTACTGCAGATGTACTCACATGTGTGAAGATTTACTTCAAACTGTGTTCACAGGTGCATTCCCTTTATTGACAAAGGACTTGAAAGAATTTAAGTGTTCAGGACCCCCTGGGTGGTGCAGACATTTAAGTGTCAGACTCTTGGTTTCAGCTCGAGTCTGATCTCAGGGTTTTGAAACAGAGCCCATCGGGCTCCGTGCTCACCATGGAGTCTGCTATAGTTTCTCTCTCTTGCTTGCTTGCATGCGTGCGCGCTCTCTCTCTCTCTCTCTCCATCCCCCTCTAAAATAATAAATAATAATAAAATAAATAAATCTAAAAAAAAGGAACTTAAGTAGTCATATATTTATTCGGTTGAATAAATTGTGATCTTACTCTGCAGTGGTGTGGTTGAAAACAAATCATTCTCTGTGTGCTGATTTGGAAAGATTATCATAAGGGGAAACTGCAAGGCCCAAAACAATTAATGTAGTCTGCTTCTATTTGCCAAAATGAGTCCAGTATGTTCTATTTCTATGACTCTCTGTACATATCTCTTAGACACACATAACACATACACCATAAGCTTACAGTCTTTCTCAGAGAGGGATTTGGAGTCTGTTTATGGAAAGAGGCTTATATTGGATTGTATACCCTTTTGTAGTCTTTGAATGTGACCATGGACAAGCATTACTTTTTTAATAAAAGCTCAAGCATAAACTAAATATTTGCACTCATCCAAATACATTAGTGTTAGTCTATGGAGAAATGAGAAGAATAGGAGGGCAGTAGAATCAGAGGCAGAAATGCAGAGAAGGGAACTTTCCTTCTTTGATGTTGAGCTTTTTATAACAGGAATATGTAATTTAAATTACAGTTTAGAATGATCTTCTGGCTTTTCTTTTTAATCTGGAAGTACACACATGCGTAATGAGTTTAAAGACAAAATTTTAAAGTAGGTTTGAGACTAGGAAATTGGAATTGTTTTTAAGGGTATAAAGTTTTACAGACTTTGAAGATGAATGTTCTATAATCCACTCATGTAAATGTGGATGCTTTTCAACAGTTGGTGAAACTGTGATTATTGTACACCCCAACTCCAAGTTTTATTGTTGTGTTTACTTAAGACATTATAGTCTTTTAGTTCAGGACCTAGTATTACTGTACTGTGATAAAAGAGATGAACTCTTAAGATACTTTGGAGAATTTTAAAGTTTAAAAAAAATGTGGCAGAACTGCTGTTGTCATCTAGAATTTTTTAAAATTGTGATTTTCCATAAATTTGAAGGAAAAAGGTGTTTCCACTTTATCTATTTCCGCCATTCCGTATAGCTTTATTTCTTAACCAGTAGACGACAATAAAAAAGATGTGTTTTGAAATACCCAAATGGCATCATCTCCTCCTTGTCCTTCCTCATCACCAGAAAGGATCCAAGTAAATTATTTAAACAGACTGAAAGGTCAAATGCAGATGAACAAGCAAGAAGCAAAAACAGTTTCGTGTGTTCTGTAAACATGCTAAAGATGCTTCCAGTAAACATTGGTCGGTTATGTAACCGTGCATTCGCCTCTTCGTGGATTCACCCATCAGGCCACTAGGACACTTAGTTGGGATTTTCAGAGGCTAATAACCTCATAAAACCCATTTAAGTGGGAGTAAAGTACGTAACAGAGCATGTGCTCTCATGCTTATAAGCAAATGTTGTAGCAGGGTAAAAATGGAAAAGCAGGGTAGTCTTATATTTTTAATAAACTAGTGAAGAAACATTACAAAACAAAGCATATTTATCATGATGAAAATTGTCAAGGCAGACTCACTTTGTGAATGATGGTGATAGAGATTGAAATTCTAACTGCTAACACTGAAGGAACTCTATAGAAAAAAAATTTCTATTCTCAAGCACTAAAGGTAGAAATGTGAGAAAGACGATCTCTTATTTCTCAAAACAACTGGAATCTTAGGGGGGTAAAAAAAGAAGGCTGTAACTGGAAGCTTCTTCAGAAATTGAAAGAGTTGATGTTACAGATGGTGTGAAAGAGTGAGGCCCTTCAAGGGGATGAAGATACTCTGAGGAGCAAACACAAAGAAGCTGGAGAAAGCTTGTGGCAGGTGGGGTGCCTGGGTGGCTCAGTCACTGGGTGTCCATCTTCGGCTCAGGTCATGATGGTGCGGTCTTGGGAACAATGGCCCACATCGGGCTCCCTGCTCAACGGGAAGCCTGCTTCTCCATCTCCCACTCCCCCTGCTTGTGTTCTCTCTTTCTCTGTGTCAAATAAATCTTAAGAAAAAAAAAAAAAAAAAAAGCTAGTGGCAAGTGTAATGAGGGAGCTGGCTTCACAGCTGATGAACTGCTTGGAGTCCATTTATTTATTTTTTTTTAAGATTTTTATTTATTTATCTATTTGACAGAGAGGGAAAGTACACAAGCAGGGGGACAGGCAAAGGGGGAAACAGGCTCCCAGGGAGCCTGACACTGGGACTCCATCCCAGGACCTGAGAGAAATGCAAGTGCCTCGCCAACCTGGAGCCACCCAGGCGTCCCCAGATTGGCAAATCTTTAATTCCAACTCCACACGTCACTGTCTCAGCCAATTTTTTCAGTCTCTGGAACAAAGTACTTAGTGTGTTTATACTGCAGTTTCCTCCGTGATTTATAAAGCTCCTGATATGCTATCATACAAGGATTAAGGTCAACTCAGCCCATGGTTATATTGGAAAACTCCCTGGCATCTTGATGCCCCCCCCCCCCCGTACGAGGGACAGGAACATCCAGGTGACGCTAGTCTCATCCCTATCACAGCCCCTCCCAGATGCTTTGGCAGTGTGCAGGCTCCAATTCCTACATCCACCATCAGAAGATGCAATTTTCTGAGCTTCAAGGAAAAAAAAAGAAGGACATTTGTCCCTTGGTCACAGATGGGAAGTCAAACAAGGGCATCCATCAAGAGTAAAGAATGTCTGAAAAATTGTGTCTGGGAATGAGGAATATCTAGAGCCTGAAGGTCATCTTTGAAAATTCCCTTGTATCCTCCAGTGCTGGCTAGAATGGTGTAGATGATCTTTATGTGCTAAATACAAACAGAGTTCCAAAAGTACAGAGGTCCTAGAGATTGAATAAGAGGAAAAAAAGTAGGGTAAGAAAATCTATTCTCTTCTCTCACCCACCTCTTTGCCTCTCTGCATGTTCTTCTCTACCTCCATCTCTGTAGCTTCTTCTCTGGGCGCAGCTCTTCCTCTCGTTTGGCTCTCAGTCTCCTGCACTTTTTCTTCAGGTCTCTCGGGGTATCTCTCCTCACCTCACACATTTTTTGTAACCTCCAAAGAAGACAGGAAGTAGGAAGAGATTTTCCAGAAAAGTCAGTACTTTATGTAAGAGCCAGCCCATCTGTGAGTGGAGAGTGTTTCAGTCCCCCTGCCTGTCCCCTTCTTCTGTTCTCTCTCTCGCTGTGACAAATAAATAAGAAAAGTCTTAAACAAAAATATCTGCCAATCTGATTTGAGTCAAAAGAAGCTTAAGTAGCACCTGTATGAGTACAATTATATATTTGATAAAGAAGTGGCAATAAAGCAGATTAGAATCTATGTCTAATCACACTTTTTATTTTCTTTATGTGGAGGTATTTTAAGAATATGTTTTCATACCGGAAGTGGGGGAAAAAAGGGGTGCCTGGGTGGGTCAGTCGTTAAGTGGTTGCCTTCAGTTCAGGTCATGATCCTAGGGTCCTGGGATCAAGCCCCACATGGGGCTCCCTGCTCAGTGAGAAGCCTGCTTCTCCTTCTCCCACTCCCCCTGCTTGTGTTCCCTCTCTTGCTGCATCTCTCTCTCTCTATCACTCTCTGTCAAATAAAAAAATAAATAAAGCTTAAAAAAAAAGGGGTGGGGGTAATGGCCCAAGTACAAAGGTAGCATTTTCCTTCGCATATCCTATCTTCATGTCGTATCTTCATTTTTGGGCAAGAGTTGGTATAAATTATTTAGAAATTGTTTTTGTTCTCATTGTTAGTGTTCATTATGAATTTCTATAAAGTAAACATGTTTCAGAATTTTGTTCTTTTTTTGAGAAATAGTCTATTGATGAGGATTTGCTTTTTTAAAAATTATTATATGAAGCTATCATGACACGGAAAGCTAAATGCCATATTCTCTTGGGTAAAAATAAGCTACTATTTTCCAAGCACTTGTGATATGCCATAAAGGCACTGTGCTAAATGCTAAATGTGTTTGTGCATGTGTGTGTATAAATATATGGGCTCGTTAAATTATAATTTAAAAAAATAAGTGCTGTGGGCTATTATTTATTTTACAGATGAGAAAAATGAGGCACAGAGGTTCTATGAATCCAGGTCACAAGGATATAAAGTTATACACTGAGGGTTAAAGCCACTCTGATGCCAGTGGCAATGATTTTTAATTACTACCTCATCTAAAAAGAGGCATTTTCTTTGCATTATGTATTATTATACTGATTTACTAACTAAAACAGTCTCTCTCTCTCTCTCTCTTTTTTTTACTCTTTTTTTCAGTGTCAGCAGAACACTTGACATTGTGGCTTCTAGAACAAAAGCAGAGTCTGCTAAAAGAGTGTATTTCTGCCAATTGCATAGTACCTGAAATTCCACATAAGAGAGCTTGATTTCTTTTGTCTAGGATTCCTTTAAAATACCAGTAATGTTGGAGAACACTTTAGATTGTTTCCACTCCTTTCTTACTTAATAGAATTAAACTTTCAGAAGCTTTGTGACCATTCCTTTTTATGGGAAAGAAGGAAAGAAAGCATTTGCAAACTCTGGCTGCTTGCAGTATCTCACTGAGCAGGAGCAAAGGGAAAATGGGAACAGTTTTGCTTATATTTGACCCAAATGTTCTGTCTCTGGCTCTCTTAAAATTCATTGTAAAGTTTATAATTATGTCTCCAATATACTAAGGTTTGACTCATTGGCTTGGCTTCTCCAAAATCTTCCAAATGCTCCATAAGACCATCATAATCAGGAATTCTAGGAGTCATCAAAAAATATTTTCAAGTTGCAGTATGTTCAGAATAATACGCCTTTAAATCAGGTCCGAGTGGTTAATTTTTAAAAATTAACTAAAAAATTATTTGCTAAAATAAAACGACTGCAGCAAACTTATCTCAAATTATCTTCAAATATAGGGAAGTAAGAAACACATCAATAAAAATTTTTAAAAAATCAAACAGGAAAGGAAAAAAATCAAACATCCTGAGTAAAAAAATTTAATGAATGAAATATCTTTAAAGACAAAGATCCTATGTTTTGTTTTCAAAAGACCATCTAAGTAGCTGCTTCTAAGGGAACCATCTAGAACAAAAATGAATCTAAGTAGTTGAACCTATATGAATCAAGAAATGACAAGCAGAAAAGAGGAAAAGTGGGAAATTTTAAGGAAGAACAGCATTTACTGAGGCAATGAGGTAAATCTTCCAAAAAGATTTGGTCATGAATAAGTTTACACCTAAAATAGGCAAACTTTTTGAAATTCAAAAAGCAAGTAGAACTAGAGAAAACAAGAATCATTGTGGGAAGCAGTAAGATACATTTTTTAATTTTATTTTTTAGAAAAGACAAGACCAAATAAACAATAAAATACCCAAGGATCCACAGGTTTTGAAAAATACAAGTAAGTTTATACAGTTACCTAAAATTGAGAAACATGTTACTCAACAGAAGATACCATCTGCCAAATTTAGAAAAAAGGCTTGAAACTATTTGTAGCATGGCTATTAATGGATTAATAGCCATGCTATTTAAAGTTCTCCTAGAGACAAACCATAAGAGACTCTTAAATGTAGAAAACAAACTGAGGGCTGCTGGAGGGTGGCGGATGGGGTAACTGGGTGATGGGCATTAAGAAGGGCACATGAGGTAATGAGTACTGGGTGTTACATAAGACTGATGAATCACTAAATTCTACCTCTGAAACCAATAATACATTATATGTTAATTAAATGAAATAAATAAATAAATAAAAAGAAAAAAGAAAAAATTTCTCCTAGAAATCAACAACAAATCAGGCAAATATAAAACAAAGTTAAATACGATGGAGAAAAATATTATTACCTGATGAAAATGGTTGGAAATGTTGGAAATACTGAGTTTTATTCAGATCATGGAGAACCTCGAGGCACCTGGGTGGCTCAGTCGGTTAAGGTTTTGTCTGGCTCAGGTTATGATCTCGCGGTCTTGGGATTGAGCCCCACATTGGGCTCTCTGCTCTGTGAGAAGCCTGTTTCTCCCTCTTCCTCTGCCTGCAGCTCCCCCTGCTTGTGGTCTCTTTGTCCCCCCTTCTCTGTCAAATAAATAAATAAAATCTTGGGGGTTGGGGAAACGAAAAAAGGAAAAGGAGTATGGAGAACCAGCACTTTGTCGACATTGTAGTAGGGACAGAAATGTAGAACATCTCTTAGCAAACATTTTGCTGGGATTTATTGTTCAAAAATTCTGTCCCATAAATAAGGTCTAACAAATGTCAAAAGGTTAATATCCAAAGGCATTTATTACAACTCTATTTAAAAATGCAAAAACAAAAACAAAACAAAACCCCTGGAAATAAAGTAAGTAAGTTGATCGTGGAATTTTAAAAAAAAAAAAAAAATGTGGAATTGCCTTGGCGGTGCAGTCAGTAAGCAGTTGTCTCTTGAGTTTGGCTCAGGTCATGGTCTCAGGGTCCTAGGATCCAGCCATACGTCAGGCCCCATATTCGATGGGGAGTCTGCTTGAGATTCTCTCGCTGCCTCTGCCCCTTGCACACATGCACACACACACACATGCACACACACTCTCTCTCTCTCAAATAAATTAATAAATCTTAAAAAAAAAATTGGTACCATCATACAAAATGTAAAGAATGAGCTAGATCTTTATGAACTGTCATGGAAAGTATTCAATACAAATTAAGTGAAAAGAGCAAGATTAAAGAAAAAAATGATGCTTACAAATGTGTGTATATATACATTAAACGTACACACACATAAGCAAAGATGTAAGCATATAGATGCACGTAGGAAGACAAAGGCCCCAGGGATATATTCACATTTAACATTTTGATGCTGCCAGGGAAGTGGGTAAGTGTATGGAATGGGGAGGGACTTAGGTACTTATTTTAAAAGTTCTTTATTACATTAAATTTACAAGTATATGTGAATTCTGTAAAAGAGTAACCAGAGAAAGAGCTAAACTGCATTTGAGCATTCAAAAGACCACCCAGAAGTCCCTCTTTTTATTTTGAACTTTTAAACCTTTTCTTGTATAAAAAGAGGGTGTTTTTTGTTTTGGTTTGGTTTTGGTTTTATTTTTTTAATAAGTAAGAGATCCTCTAAGGGTATAGAAAAGGAACATCTGATTTGCCATCTTTTTGGACTCACAGTTGCGTTCTGTGTCTCAACTGTTGGGAGATCTACTTTCCACTGGGTTGGACTGGTTCTTACCCCGCTCTACGGACAAGAGCCTTAAGCTCCCTAGCATCCTTCTTGGACTTCCCATGCACTTTTACCAAGCAGTTCCTTAAACCTGATAAACAGCAATGAAAAGTACTGAGGTTCCTTGTCACACTGAGTGTCTTTGTAGCCGTGTTTCCAGACTTGCCTGTGCATCCATGTTTTGAATCTGTCTTGAAATTTACATATGTTAGGCACACTTTCAAGATTCATCTGTAATCTGGATGTGAAATTTGGAGCTTCTTCTATTTGCATGATTTAATGCACTATTTTTATGTACCCTTAATGTGTATTATTTTTCCTGTTCACTTGGAAAATGTATTTGATAAATAATACGTATGTAAGATATTTATGTTTTGCTTTGAAGAGTGAAGAGCCCACTGCTCTCACTACATAGAGTGATGTGTGATTACAGGGTTCTTTAAAGAATTTTCATTCATCCATTTATTCAAAATAAATAATGTAGTAAATGCTTCCATTACTAAATAGGAAGGAATAGTTGTCGCAGAGCGACACACATTCAATATTGACCCCCCCCTTACAGAAGTGCCCAAATTCTTAAAATATGTAAGACAGAAGACTTAGATTGTAAGACAGAAGACTTAGATATTAAGCAGAAAGCCTCTGGAAAGTCGAGTGAGGGGGTTTAATACTTTCAGGGATGAGGGAAAAATTGGAATTCAGGATCAAAGAAGACAGGTCCTGTTGAATACCTTGTTCTCTTAATTGAAAGCTCTGAAGAGCTACACTCCCAGAAAAAAGTAAACAAATTTAGGGTGCTATAAGCCAACCCAATCCCTGATTGGATTAAGGAGCCCTGCCCCCTCAATATGGTTATCCTTCTCTGAAGGAAATAACAATATCCAGAGTTTCTACGTTTTTTATTTATGAGGTATGTTATTAATTAATAAAATAATTGCATAACAATACCCCCAAAGGAAGACTAAGAGGGAAAAAAAAGGAAGGAAAAGAAAATAACAGACAAGCCAAGTTGAAGGTTAAAACAACTATGATAGCATGAGGGGGCTCCTGCCAGACCCAGCATCCACCTTTTCTTCTGATAATCACCATTAACTGTGGACGGAAGTACTCCACACTACTCAAACCAAAGCAAGAGACACTGTGAATCGTGTAAAAAACAAAAGGGCAGGGAATGAGCTTCCCTTTTTCAGAGCTTCTTGCCTACAAGCAGACCTCATTCTGTATCGTGTGGTATGACTAAAAAGCTTGACAAGGAGACACGCAGTATTAATGGCCAGAGGAACCAGAGGGTTGTGGGCTACCAAAGACACTGGAAAGAAGTAAGAAGCAAAAGCCCAAGAAGGGAAAACCAAAATTCTGCCAATAACTTTTGCAAAATATCTGGCTGATACCTGAACCAAAGATGCACAGGGTGGACTAAGAAGGGCTTACTTTAGTGGGCAGGTGCTGAACTGGAACTCGAGTTGCTGCCTTCCAGACAAAGTTGCAGATAATAATCAGACACATTGTGTGTGAAACCAAAAGCATCACTCTTGGGAGGAATGTAACAGCACCCCAAAGCCTCAAAATATAACAAATGTAACATCCAGGATAGGTTGTGAAGTGACCCAAAACTCAAAGAAAGAATAATGTCTCATATTCTCATGGAAAAAATGAAGAGCAAAAAACAAACAGGGGCGCCTGGGTGGCTCAGTGGGTTAGGGCCTCTGCCTTCGGCTCAGGTCATGATCCTAGGGTCCTGGAATCGAGCCCCACATCGGGCTCTCTGCTCAGCGGGGAGCCTGCTTCCTCCTCTCTCTCTGCCAGCCTGTCTGCCTACTTGTGATCTCTGTCTGTCAAATAAATGAATAAAATCTTTAAAAAAAAAACAACAACAAGCAAACAAACAAACAAAACAATCCCCCAAAACCTAGAGAAAGAACTTGGTATGATCCAGATGAGTATGTATACGTCAATTGTTTTTATAAACCAGTGACCAGCACGAAACAGAATTCTAAGTACTTACAATATTAAAATATCATATATGTATGCAAATCTAACAAAAGATGTACACATTCCCTCTATACTAAAACTATAAAGACATTAATGAAAGAAAGTTAAAAAGACTTAAACCTGAAGACACCTTTCCTGTTCATCTTTTGGAAGAGGCCCTGTTGTAAAGATGTCCGTTTTCTCTAAACTCATCTGTAGATTCACTGAAGTTCAACGAAAGTAGCAGTCGCCATTTACTATAATTCAAGGCTGATTCTAGAATTGGTAACAAATGTTAAAAACAAAAATACTTGGGGTCACCTGTGGGACTCAGTCCATTAAGTATCAGACTCTTGATTTCGGCTCAGGTCATGATCTCACCTTCATGGAACGGAGCCTGTATCCAGCTCCCGGCTTAGCAAGGAGTTTGCTTGAGATTCTCTCTCCCTCTCCTTCCACCCCTCCCCTTTGTTCACTCACTCTCCCTCTCTCAAATAAATAAATAAATATTAAGAAAAACAAACAAACAAACAAGTAAACAAAAAAGCTGTGACAATTAGGGAAGAAGAAGAAAAAAAGAAACACCCACCTGCAATGAAGGCAGAAGCCTTCAAGTCAAGAATTATTCTAAGGATGTAATAGTTAAAGCAGATAACTGTTCTCAGAAGAAAATAGAAACAGATGATGAATGGAATCAGATGGGGAGTCCAGAAGCAAACCCAATACCTAAAAGTCACTTACCATGTGACAAAGTTTACATTGCTGTGCAGAGGGGACAGGGTTGTGTTTCAATAAATAGTTCTGGACCAATTGGCTATCTGTGTTAAAAAAAAAATGAAAGAAAATCCTACTTCATTTCACCCTCATCCTATTTCACATTACACAAAAATTAGTTCCTGCTATTATCTAGATTGAAATGGGAACAATACAACACAAAACCATCTGGACAAAAATAAAGGTTCTTCTTGACATTGAGACATTTACGAAACATGCACAAAAGCATGAATTCTAAAGGAAAATAGAAAGTTCGTGTATTGTACTAGATTAAAATTAGGAGTATTCATCAAATTTTACACTAAGGAAGGTGGAATGGCAAACTAGTCAGTAGGAAAACATACTTGAAGTACATATGACAACAGAGAGTTTGTATCTAAAATAAGCAAGGAGCTTTTCTAAATCAGTAAAGAAATAAAAATTCATGGAAAAATGAGTAAGTCTAGAATAGGCACTTCCTTTTAGCAGACCTGCTGGGCTCCAACTTTGCAATATTTTTCCTTCCTGTCCTCACACCATTCAGCCAAAACCTTTTCTGCTGCTCCAGAATACCCAGATGTTCTTTCCTCAAGCTCCTCTCTCTTTACATGTAAACCAAGAGACCACAGACTCCTAAGTTCTGCCCTCTGGAACATACTCCATCATCCAAACACATGTACACATTCTCTTTGAGGGCCTCCAGTTGAGTGGGCTGTAATGTGACTGCAATCCGTGTTTGGCCAGCATCAACATAGAGAGCTGATGCATCTTTGAATCAGACCTGTGTTTTGTCTTTGTCTTTGTTCAACTAGTCATTAGGGACCTCCTAATGCCAGCAGCCATGAGATCATTGGTACAACCGAGCTATGAGACATTGAGGGAGGGAGGTCTGAGATAATTCTTCCTGGAATTTACTTGTGTCCTCAGGGCATTCTAGGGCTTAATCCCTAACGGACCACTCCTGTCATCCAACAGATGTCTGCTATACCCACCTGAGATTTTAGTCTTGTAGGTTCGCTAGCACACAGCTCACTGTTGGTGGCTATGGTCCTAGGCAGTTGGTTTCTTAGGGTCAGATGCTCAGTCTCCACTAGGGCCAGATAGCACACCAGGAACTGTTTTCTGAAGGGATAGCCTAGCTCCCAAATCTTCGATGTCTGTGCACATGCCCAATTGTAGTATGCCAGGAACTCTGTATTGTATTTTATCTATCCCACGTTTGTCTAGCACATGGCTAACCACTGGGTCATGTGGCCCAAGCAGCCTCCCACTTGTTACTGCATAGTCTGTCATTGCTCTGCTCTCCTCTTAAAACGTAAAATAAAAATAGATTGGAGTGGTATTCTCAAGGAGTATATACTGCTTCCAAAGCCTGAAGCAGACTGCCAAGCTCTGTGCCTCTTAGTGATAGGCAGTGTGAAGTGCTCTTGACCTTGTTGGGGATGGCACAACATAACCAGGAACTTGAAGTTACTGAGTCTGCAGATGTTTCTGTTTTACCCAGAATGCTGCATTGTTGGATTTCTTTCTTTCTTTCTTTCTTTCTTTCTTTTTTTCTTTCTTTCTTTCAAGTATAGATTTATTTACTTAAGAGAGAGAGAGCAAGAGGGGCGGGGTGGGGGGAGCGGGACGAAGAAGAGGGAGAAGCAGACTCTCTGCTGAGCAGGGAGCCCAGCAACTCAGGGCTGGATCCCAGGATCCTGAGCTGAAGGCAGATGCTTACCTGACTGAGCCACCTAGGCAACACCCTCCCCCTACCTGAATGCTGTATTGCTGTAATTAAGTGTCTCTGTCAGAGGGTACTGTTTTTGAGACCTCTGCTTGGAATATCCTACTGTAATAGCTCTCATTCTTCAGGGCAAGGAGCCACTGTGAGGATTCTGCCAGCTCCCAAATATATCCAGGGTGATTAGGCATTAAGAAAATGACCACCAGGTGGTGTTTTGGATACCCTGTCCTCACTATGAGATGGACCTATGCCAGGATCTTATTACCTGGCCTGCATATGTCCTCCAGTAATAGGGGGGCTATCCCAGTGTTTGGGGACCTTTAGTATCAACAATAGATCAGATCCTATAAACAAAATCTTTGTAAATATCTGGACGCTTTTTCCTGTGTTCCTTCACTTGGTAATTGGCCATAGGTTTCTTTTTACAACTTGCTTTAGTATTACAGAGACCCAACCTTATACCTTAATCGTCTCTTCAATCAGTGGGCCCTGGCTCTGAGAACTTGCTTGGGACTGGAAACCGAGCAAGCTAGGGACTGTGATTGTTTCTATTGATTCTATATCAAGCAGTAACCTTCTTGTCTTCCCATCTATGTTGCCCCTATGTTTATTTGTCATGAATCTCCATGGGCCACAGTCCCTTGGTTAGCAATCTGGTCTTGCTGCCAGCTACAATAATTACATCAGATTTGAATCTTTTTATTTATTTTTTTAGTAGGCTCCCCATCCAGTGTTGAGCCCAATGTGGGGCTCAAACCCATGATCCTGAGATCAAGACCTGAGCTGAGATCAAGAGTTGGACGCCTAACCAACGGAGTCACCCAGGCACCCCTCATCTGACTTGAATCTTATGGTAAGTCCTGCTCTCTGGCCTCTTTTATTTCAGAAACTTCTCATCAATTGTCCAAGATCCTGTTTCTGTAACACCATCCCTCCCACCAGTCTTGCCCAGCAGAGGACCATTACTGAGCCATTACTGAGGTCGGTGATGCTTTGAACTCTTCACTAGCACATTTCTTTACATCTTAGTGTGGGCCATGTCTCCCTAGTGAACACAATCATTTGGTAAGTTCTGGAGTTGTACATAGTAGATCCATCTGAGTGTGCTATATCTGTAAGCCTTTTGTTCCTTTGGCTGTCAAGGCCAAGGAGCTCTAGCACCTCTGCTTCATCAGGATCCCCTTTAAGGGTTCTGGCAACTGCATGGTTTCTAAGCCTTGGGACAATATGCCCAGTGAGCAAACTCTGCATTATTCAGCTGTACACTGAGCCCTGGTTAAGTATATGCAGAGCCTATCCCCAGACATGTTCTCTCAGCTCCTGGTGGAGCCTATCTGCCAGGTCCTGCCAGTCCTTGCTGGGATGATCTCTTTATCTTGTATACGGACAGTACTTTCCTTGCTGGGCTATGCTGAAGTTTTGATCCTAGTTATTAGTGTATCAGTGAGAAGGGCAAGTATTTTCTTGCAGGACATGTGGCTCAAGTGAGGCTTATGCATGCCCTCCAGATGGGGTTTGTATAGACACATGTATGTATGTGTGTACATGCATGCACACCTCTGTGTAAGAGGGGAGTTGTTTTCCCCCCATCTAGTTACTTTCATGTGTTAGTTCATATGTTCTTCTTAGTTAAAATTCTTGAAGATACTATCTGCTTGACCCAACCCCACTTATCGAACTCTCTAGGTCAGGTGTGATCAGAAAGGCATGAACTTTATAGATGGGTCAATAGCTGAGCAGAGAATGTGTCTGAAACTCAGTTCTAAAGAATTGTGTTTGGGCTTGGCTGGCACCTTGAAACATGACTATGACAACAATAAATACTGAGACCATTTCACAAAGCAGGTATATATAGAAGCCTCTTCTCTTTTAACTATTGTACTGAGTTTAGAGGTACAAAGTAGCGAATGTTAGATATTTTTGTCCTTTTTCCAAGATATAAGCACTCGGGAACTGTGTAGGTTCTGGGGTTTGTTTTCAGTTCTAAATCACGCCTTCTATTTCTATTCTGAGTATTAACACTAACAAAATGAAAAGCCAGGGAAAAAGACTTTGAAGTAACTTCCAACTAGGTTTTACAACGCTTGAATGATCATAAAACAAAGCTGATTTTTAAAAATATGTTTAAAGTAGTAATTATGAAATAGAGGTCACTTTCCCCCCTAATTCTTAAGTTTTTTTGCATTGACCCATTATTTTTGGTTGTGACCCACTTTGAGTGGTTTTTCAGTACATCTGGCACCGGGAGGTAACTTTTCAAATGGGAAAGAGTCTCTGAGTAAAAAGTTGCATTTTATAAGTGCTTGAGCTATGCTTTGCCTCTGAGGATCTGGGATAAAATAATGGGTAGGTCCCGTAGTCAAGGAGAAAGGTACTTTCTAAGTATATAACAGGAAACCTCTCAGTACACATAGAGGCCATATGGAATAGAAATACTAGAAATCAGCCTTACAGATGAATTTTAGCTTATTGATACAGCTCTCCTACATTTTTTCCTTCCTGCTGTTGTTAAGATGGCTATAATACAGGGAATCCAAAAGAAATCCAAAACTAGAAAGCTTATTTTTCACTATTTAACTATAATTAGGTGGTCAGCATTGACTGGTTGTTTGCTCTCAAACTTCATGGCAAATGACATCCTGATATTTTTCAAGGTTTACCTATTGTAGCTCATTCTGGATAAAATATACGGATGCTTTTCAAATCCCATTTTTTTGATTTATGTTTTCATTTTGTTCTCTAGTAAAGTTAGGGGCTGTGTTTGTATGTTCTTATACCAACTATCATTTCCTAAAGTCTGAATGCTAATCAGTTATAGAGATGACTTAGTATCTATGGAAATTGCTCAATGTCTTATCTGTAGTCTATAAGAAGGGTCAGTTTTAACAGCAAGACTTTACCCATGCATAGTATGAATCTATATATCATATACAGATAAAGATATAGAGATGGATTCCTCCTAGGGAAAGAAAAGCTTAACTTAGGAGGTAGGAGGGAATAAAAATCCAAATTTTGAGCTAAAGGGAAACCCCATGGGTAGCCCTGTGCTAAAACAGATGTGTGTGGGACAACACCTGGGCCACATATTTGGCAAACTCAGGGCAGGAAGATGTCATTGTAAAATTCTCAGTGTTTGTGGTATACCTGAAGAGGGCCCATCAGAGGTGAATCAGTCTATGGTTTAAAGGAGAAATGAATGGTTTTGTCTCTATTACCTCATACTCCAATGGTTATCAAATGTTTTGGTCTCGAGACCTCCTTATACTTTTAAAAATTAACAAAGACCTGAAGAACTTAGTTTAGAATATTTTAGAAGATGCAAGGACCCCCAATCACGTGTGTGGTTACCTGTCAGAACAATGATGGCAATAAGGGATATCTGGCCTCTGGAAAATTTCACTGTACACTTAGAATGAGTTTAAGAAAGACAAATGGCATATAAGTTATTATTTTTAAATAGTTTTGACCTTCTGAACCTCCAGAAGTCCACACAACCATGCTTCGAAAATGGTGCCTCAACGCACCATCTGGAAAAATAAGTTTGAACAAAGGGACACAGCCTTTGCTAAATTTAATTAAGTCCTATCGATTTAGTTTATCTTCACTGTGTAAAATATTCGATTTATGGAAAAACACATTCACATGATAAAAATTATGTGTGGATGTGTTTTTTAGAAAGTAGCAACCCAGTCTGTTTTAGGAAAACCAAGAAAGCATGTTTTTCTCTCTGAAAGGTGGGTGGGAGTCTTGAGCAGAGCAGACTGAGTTTCCTGAGCACAGGTCACCATGTCCTAACTGTGGTCTCCTGCTAGTGCATCCTGAGCTACTATCACTCTTTATTCAGGAATTCCAACTGGATGAATGGATGAACTAGAACATTTAAGGAATGGACTAGATTCCCAGGCCAGTAGTTCCTCTGAAGGTAAAGCATTGAGAATCTCTTGAAGAAAACTAGAGGTTTACCTAGGTAAGAGGAAAAACAGAGTTTACCTCTGAGGGAATGAAGGGGGAGACCTTCAGACAGATAGGTAAAAGCTAGAAAAAAGGAGGTTTCCCATAAGGAGCTCCTTTGTGAAAAACTGTTTAATTTTTCTCTTGGATTCCCTGAAGACTCATCTTCAGAAGATACTTTTTTTTTTAATTTTATTTTATTTTTTCAGTGTTCCAAGATTGATTGTTTATGTGCCACACCCAGTGCTCCATGTAATACATGCCCTCCTTAATACCAGGCTCACCCAAACCCCAACTGCCCCCTCCAAAACCCTCAGTTTGTTTCTCAGAGTCCACAGTCTCTCATGGTTCATCTCCCCCTCTGATTTCCCCCAACTCCCTTCTCCTCTACTCTGCCCAATGTCCTCTGTGCTATTCCCTATGCTCCACAAGTAAGTGAAACCATATGATAGTGGACTCTCTCTGCTTGACTTACTTCACTCAGCATAATCTCTTCCAGTCCCGTCCATGTTGATACAAAAATTGGGTATTCATCCTTTTTCAGAAGATACTTTTAAAACTATCTCCTCCCTCCTATACACAGCTTTGTTAAAATACTTTCTAGATATTTCCTATATTGCAGATTGCAGAAAATAGGGAACGAGGCTCAGATGTTGTGAGAGAAAAGGCATCACGCTCACTTGCCCCCCTTGCTGAGGTGGCCACGCCAGGAACAGCCTGGTATGGAAGAGAGCCAACCTCGAAGTCCCTGGTGAGCTCTGTAGGGAAGGAGTGCAATGATAAGCAACCACAGACGTGGGAGAAGTGCGGGGCCATGGAGAGCTGTCTTGGTGATAATGGAAGAGTACACACACAAGACAAACCCTCCTCATTTTTCAAAGACATCTGCAGAAGATGACCCCTGACAGCAGAGAAGGCAATCAGGGAGGAAATTTTTCACTGTTGTCCTTTTTAAAAAGCAATTTCCTTACATACACCTAGGCATTGGCAATCCACTCTTATCTTTCGGTCCTTATTATTTTTAAGTGGACTCCACACAGGACAATGTGGGGGCTTGAACCCACAACCCTGAGATCCAGACCAGAGCTGAGATAGAGAGTCAGCTGCTTAAACAATGAGCCACCCAGATACCCCATCATCTTTTGGATTTAATCCTGATCTGTGATCCCCTGTCTTTTAATTAAGAGTATGTAAATCTAGCAAGCTGGTTTTGAAGAGATTCCTCTTGCATCTAATTTTGAATTGATTGTCCTTTTTGATCTATCTGCTGATTTTCTCAATTACACATTTATTAAAATGGCAGATAAATTGTTCATATCTGTGCTAATAAGAGAACCATCAGGGCTGTTGATCAAACTATTTTAAAATAGTTTATTTAAAATAATCTGGGAGCTATTTCTCTGTATTCTTTCCTAGGAATTGCCTTCTATCTCTCATTAAAGGCAAGGAGATAGAAATTAAATCTTGCAAAAAAAAATACACACCTATCTCTTTTTTATTAGAGGTTATTTATTCTAATGTTAATTTCTCTTATATTTATTCAAAGATAATATATCTTCAATTTAAAAATATTAAATATAACAAAATGCATTGTGTGTATTAAGTAACTTTATATGTCTGATAAGCAGTACTGACTCTCAGGAAATACTATATACCACATTCAGTGCAGCCATTCAGGTTTCAGTCTCTCCAAAAATGTAATTACAAATCCAGCTGGCGTTTGGAGCCGGTACTATAGCCACATCTGTCTAATACATTTTGTTGAATCTATTAATCTTTCGTGCAGCATGTTTAAAAATTCTCTGCAAATAAAGCATTCTTCACGTGTAACTAAAGGATAATTTATTTATTTTGAGATTCCAGAGGGGGCAGAAAAATGTAGCCATTCTGTATCAAGAACTCCAATTTTAATTAAAAATACTGTTGCAGATTACTGTTAGAAGTCATCTTCTGACAGCGTCACTGTGTTGCTGTGGTCTTTTACTTCTACTACAATATGGCATATGAGTAAGAAAAATAGTCCTTGCTCCCCTTCTTTCTCGTATTGCATATCAGGAGTTAATCATAAAACAATGGTCTCTTAACATTGCAGGAAACTTTAATGAGTCGGGACCATTCAGAACTTCAAATCCTTTTTGAATTGAGGCACAGCATAAATGAAAAATGCCCAAGGATACATAGGTGGCAATATCATGAAACATAATGAAACCATTATAGTATGATAGTATCGTATTCATCACCCATTATTAACATTCTTCATCAGTTCACAGTGCTTAGGGATGACCTTCAGGACTTCCCTAATTTTCATCCCACCATGTACAAAGGTTTTGCTGTGAGATTTTAGTTGATGAGGAAGCTAAGCAAAAAGCTGCTCTCCTTTCCCCAGGAGGGGGTAGTATCATGAAGTCATAAATGTATCAGAGACAAGAAACTTACTTTTCACTGAATCCGCTGAAACGGTTTAAATAACTTTTCCTCCTGTAAAGACTGAAATATCACAACAGGATGTTTAAAGTTCCTTCGCTGTTTTTTGAGGGCAGAGTTAAGTGGAAAGCAGAAAGGAAAGGAAAAGCATTAGTAGGGCAACTAACAGTCATACTAATACCGATGTGCTAATAGTTTATCAAGATGATATTCCAGCCCATTGGAACAAACCCTGCATTTATTTTCCTTCTTTTGGATTTATGAAGACGTAGGAGTTATTTGCCCATAAAACACATTTTCCCACAATCTTCCAGTTGTGCTGTATCCTATTTACTTTGGAGTGTTTAGGGAGGTCATATTTCTCCTTTTCATAGTCTTTGAGCATATACTGTATATACACTTACTAGCTGTTAAGCTCCCCAAAGGCCCCCTTTTCTAGGCTCTCCTATGGCAGTTGGATTCCACGAAGGGTCTCCATTCTTCACCCTGCCTTAAAGCCTCTCTGCCCTGTAAATTTCCTACCTCCTCTCAGTGAATAAGGGCAGTCCAGTTCCTTGTCCCTTGAATCAGGGTTTTCTTTCTGACTTGCTCTGGAGAATAATATGAGCTGAAACTGACAGTGTGTCCCTTCCTTCTAAGCGTAGCTTCAAGAAGCATCGCATGTTTTCCTTTGACTCATGCACTCTCCTATTACCCGCAGAACTCCCCTGAATCTGCAGGCTGGAGAACACAATAGCAAAACCAAGTCCTGTCTGTCTTCCCACAGTGGGCCAACATAGAATAGCCAAGAAATCAGCAATCCCCACATATGTGATTTAGCCTCTCGTTCTGTAGATTTTCTGTGGGTGAGCCTGTTTTTGTGGACGGCTCAAGTTATTTCATTTTGACACATAAATATCATCTTTATTATTTTTTTTTAAAATTTACCCATATCTAATACATATTATAAATGAGAGTATATTCTCTATTGGATACAGAGCTATTTATCAAAATTTATCAAGTATATATATATATTCTTATTCAGCATATTATTTAAATCTTTATCTTTTTAAATTAGGGTCTGTTTGATCTGTTGAATTCTTGGAAAGTTATATTTTCTTGATGGGATTTTTATGACATTTTCTCAGTATGATTTCTTAGTTTCTCCTAATAGCTCCCATCAGTTTTAGCTTTATATATTTCAAATCTTGGATGGTAAGTGAATAGTAATAATTGTCTTGAAAGGTTAAATAATAGTTGGCTAATGGTCATTTTCATGGTTTTCCTTTTATAGTCTGTTTTTATGGTCTTAGTATTTTCACTGCTTTTAGTTAAGACTGATAAATCCTTAGGATGCATGTATCAATCATTTTTTTTAAAAGATTTTATTTATTTATTTGACAGAGAGAGATCACAAGTAGGCAGAGAGGCAGGTAGAGAGAGAAGGAGGAGGAAGCAGGCTCCCTGCTGAGCAGAGAGCCCGATGCGGGACTCGATCCCAGGACCCCGAGATCATGACCTGAGCCGAAGGCAGCGGCTTAACCCACTGAGCCACCCAGGCGCCCTGTATCAATCATTTTAATGAATCTTTTGTAAAAAAAATACTAGAGGATTTAAAATACTTGATTTTTTTTTCTTTTCAAAGAAAATTATTGGTAGTTCTTGAAAAGATTAATGTAAGTAGACAACTTTCTCTGAGACTGTGAAAGAAATGAGAAAATATAAAATATAAAATAAAAAAGGAAGAGCTGTATAGATAACAGGAGTTATAAATTATTAAGGAATACTTTGAGTAACCATATAGGAATAATCGAAATACTATGTAAAACTTTTTTTTTTATTTGAGAAAAATGTGAAATGCCAAAACTGGCACAAGAAAAAAAAAAGTAGACCCCTCAATAGACCAAGGGTTCTTGAAAATCTTGGATTGGTGGTGGAAAGCATTTCCAAGACAGCGCAAGGCAGATATACCAGAGGGAAGTTTTAGCGATTTTTAAATTTACAGATAATAACTTAAAAGTTTTTCTGTTATACGCTATTGAAATATTGCTACAAATTAGCATACAATAGAAATCTCAATTCACAGGAAGAAATAAAATCGTGGTCTGTTTCATAAATGACACTTGTAATAAAAAACCTATATAAAATACACTTGTATTTTCAGTGATGAATACACCATGACCAAAGGTCTATTCCTATAAGGTAAAGACATGACAGATTAATAAATTGTGTCTTTTGGGAGTTGGCACTTTTAAGCACTTTTGAGGACTCTCTTATGTGCCTACTCTGTCATCTGTAAGAGTTGGGAATCCAGGGTTTGTTTTTTTTAAAGCACCTACTTATTACATCACTTGAACAGAGGTTGAGTTCATTGATTTTCTAATGTTGAACAGTCCCTGCCTCCCTGGAAAAAATTAATTCGGCCGTTATAGTTTCTTACTGCATTCTAGGCATCAGTGTGATAGTGTTTTACAGAGAATTTTTCCATTTATGTTCTTGAATAAGATTTGTTTATAACTTGACATTCTCTTATTACCTTGTCTAGTTTGGGTATCAGAGATCTAACTAGCCTCATTCATTCTCTGGTCTTTAATTTTATGTTCTGTAGAAGAGCTTATATTTCAGGATGTTATTGCTTGAATTGATGTAGAAACTCACCTCCATAATGATTTTAGCCCATGTTTTCTTTCGAGAGAGAGGGAAAACCATGTGCATTTTTAATCCTTTTCCTTAATAGTTATGGGATGCTCTTTTTTGCTATATCTTTGTGAGCAACTTTTAATGAATTGTATCTTTCTAACATAAAAATTTACTTTACATGTTTACGATTCCATTAATTTTAAAAATACCTTTATTCTTTTTCTTCCTAATATTTTTTTGCTCTCTCTTTCTTGTTTATTTCTTAATCATGCCAGAAGTTTATATTTTACATTAATCTTTTCAAGGGTAGTATTACAAAAATATTTGGTGAGCACCATAATACAGACACTCATTAGTTGAAAATGGCACTGCTTGATCTTTGCCCTATGTGTTATTTGGAATTATATTTAAAAATTTTTCTAACTTGTGTTATGATCCGAGTTTAACCATTTTTGATGCTTGCTTGCAGTTATAGTATGTAGCCAATATTTACAAATGTTGCATTTGTGCTTGGAAAAAATATTCTCACCATTTATTAGATATATTCTATTTATGGCCTTTAGATCAATCTTATGGATTTGTTTGTGTGCACGTGTTCTAGTAATTACTGGGTATTAAAATTCTTGCAAGTATGCACTTGTCACTGTTTACCTGGATTTCAGTCCATTTTTGATTTACATATTTAAGTCTGTGCTATTAAGTATATAGCTTTTTAAGAATGTTAAATGACTTGAATTATTCCTTTTTGTATGTATTCCTTTTTGTATGAATTATTCCTTTTCTATGTATTATTCCTTTTTGTATGTTGACTTACTTTTTGATTTAAAGTTGTTTTTTATATTCCTAGTTATATCAATCTTCATTTTGTTAGTATTTAGCTATTATCTCCTTTTCTGTTTCAGACATCCATCCTCTTTTATTTTTATTATTTCATTGTGTTTAATGTGACTAGTATATAGCTAGATACAAAGATTATCAATTTAGGGAAAAATTTAGGGTTGTTGAAGACCATGTCAGCACTAGCTGACCTTTACTATTCCATGTACTATCTCTTATACAGTGTTTAATATATAAACATACTATGTCTTTTGCATTGTATTTCATTTTCTGAATGAAAAGACAAAATTTTCTTTTGTAATGGTATATTATTTTTTTTTAAGATTTTATTCAATTTATTTGACAGACAGATCACAAGTAGGCAGAGAGGCAGGCAGAGTGAGGGGGGGGAAACAGGCTCCCTGCCAAGCAGAGAGCCCGATGTGGGGCTCGATCCCAGGACCCTGAGATCATAACTGGAGCCAAAGGCAGAAGCTTAACCCACTGAGCCACTCAGGTGCCCCAGTATATTACCTTTTAAGTAGAAAATAATGAATTGGATTTGGTTTATAACAGAACTCAGGCTGGTTAACCTTTGTGGTGCTGGAAATAATTAGCAGAAATTGGTGACCATCTCCCTTCTCTTCTGGATAGTTTTGATAAGTTCCATAGCATGTTTGATTACTAATTTGCTTGTAAAAAAATCTCTTTATTTTACCATCCCCTGCCCACTGTCTGCCCCATCTCTCTGCTTTGCTTTATGTAATAGAACTCTTTGGATAAGTCACCCTAATGGTTGTTTCCAGTTCCATTGTCTCATTTTCTCCTAAACCATTTTCACATACAACTTCCCATCAAAATTAGTCTTATCAAGATCACCATAGTTAATTTTTCATCTTCATCTTATGGCCTTATCAGAATTTAACATAATTGATCATTTTATCTCCCTCAGAGCCCTTTCCCACCAAGCCTCAGGGACACTTCACTGACTTTCTTCCTATTACCTGCTACTTCTTAGTCTCATTTTTGATTCTTCTTTCTGAATTTGAAGCAGTAGAGGACCCTGAGACTTACCTCTTGGGATCCCTTACTACTATATATTCTCTCCCTTGCAATGCTGATCCGTTTTGTGAACTGATCCATTTTACAATATTGAGTTTCCACATTTATAACTCTACTATGAAACTTTGTTCTGATCTAATAAATATTTCTACTTGGATGTCAGGTAAACACCTTACTGTGTTCAGTACTGTTCACATGTTCATATGTTCACACCATATAGTTTGATTTTCTACCATGAGATATGAATGAAAGTGAAGCCTACAAGCTTTACATTCTTAGAATTGTCGTTTGATCTCCATATTGTTTATTTCTCTCTTCCACAAGTTGAAAATTGGTTTAGTTCTAATGAGTTACGTAATAGATGAAAGATGTTTAGGATGGCAGGGCTCCCCTCCAGGTTGGTCCCTTGATGATCCCTATTTGTTTTATTTGTGCCATTCTAATTTTTGTGTTATGGTGACCAAAGTTTGACCGTCCTGTAGCAAATGCATTACAGATGAATCATGTCTTTGCAGTGTGTTTGACTTTGTCCAGGAAATATAGCTATAATTGTTCTAAACAAAATTTGATTTCTTTACCCCCAGGGCCTTTGGAAGTGTTTACCAACCTTTTTGTTCAAATGAGATGAGGGTTTACTACCAGCATCTAAGAGATAAGCGATGCTACTCAACACCCCGCAATGCACAGGACAATCATCACAAAATAAAATTATCAGTAGCACCAATGTTGAGAAACCCTGCTTTACAGCTGGATCACTTCTCGTCACCTCCTTTGATACTTCTAGCTGCCCTCTTTTCTCACCTGAATGGTAGCTCCATTGCTACCAAGATTGTTTCCATTCTCACCTCAGTGTAATTTCTTCTTTGCACAGCAGCCTGCCAGTGACCTTCTAAAAAAACATCGTCTTATCTATTCAAAAATCTTCCCATGGTGTCTCCTCTCCTTCAGAGTAAAATCTATAGTCCTTAGAGTGAATAGCCTTTAAGGATCTACTTCATTTGAATCCATTCTCTTGCTACTTTTTCTCCATTCCAGTCACATTGGCTTCCTTGTTCCTCTTCAAACAAGCCAGACACATCCTTTTTATTAAGATTCTATCCCTGTTATTCTCTCTGTGTGGACCATGTTTCCTGCAGAGGTCAGCATGACTTGCTTACTTCAGTGAAAAAAAAATTTTTTTAAGGATTTTATGTATTTATTTGACACAGAGAGAGAGAAAGATCACAAGTAGGCAGAGAGGCAGGCAGAGAGGGTGGGGGAAGTAGGCCCCCTGTTGAGCAGAGAGCCTGATTTGGGGCTTGATCCCAGGACTCTGAGATCATGACCTGAGCCGAAGGTAGAGGCTCAACCCACTGAGCCACCCAGGAGCCCCCAGTGAAAACTTTATTGATTCAGTTCCCTTTCTACAAAATTCCTTATCTGCCTTAATCGGTTTTGTTTCTTACATAGCACTTACATCATCTAGCACACTATATCATTTATTTATTATCGTTTATTTTCTACCATCTACCACTTAAAAGTAATCTGCATGAGAACAGTGATTTCTGTTATTTTTGATCACTGACACATTCCCAAGGTCTTGCAGTGTGTTTGACTTTGTCCAGGAAATATGGACCAGGTACATCATAAAACACTCAGAAGAAAATATTTGTTGAATGAATGAACACGATTATCTTGATTTTTTTTTTTTAATCATATATTGAATAGTGTGGCAGCTGTTCAAGAATGTTTACCTGATTACCTTTATTCTTAGTTGCTGGTAACTTGCCTCTTCCTGCTTGGATTTCACTTTTACTTTATTTTTTCTAAATTTTATTTATTTACTTGAGAGAGAGAGAGTTAGAGCATGAGAGGGGAGAAGGTCAGAGGGAGAAGCTGAGTCCCCGTGGAGCTGGGAGCCCCATGCGGGATGGGAGCCCAATGTGTGACTCAGTGCTAAGACTCTGGGATCATGACCTGAGCCAAAGGCAGTTGCTTAACCAACTGAGCCACCCAGGCGCCCCCTGGATTTCACTTCTGATTTAGAAGGTTAGAGTTCGTTCAATGACATCTTTTTCAAAGACGTTTTAGACGTGTTTTAGGAGAGACTCTCCTTCTGACTTTACTGTGGGCTCGGGTTGGTTTTAGATGTGGGTCTTTGGCTCCCTGAGGCAAATTGACCTAAGGTTTTCCTTATGTAAGTCACAGTAATGTCTCTTTCCCTCTAGGACCACCCAGGTCTTACTATTGTATATTTATGTTTTCATACTGGTAACTGCCATGAGTATCATCAGTTTTATGCAGTTATGGTTTAAGTCCTTCAGTAGGCAAATGAAGTTAGTGAAGATGGGCTCCTAAACATTGAACCATTTATACTTTTCCCTCCTATTTGTCTTCCCCCAGTATGGCCTAGCTTTATGTGACTAGAAAAAAGGAGGACGTGACAATATGTATCATCTCACAATGTTTGAAAAAAGTTGCTTTGGTGGTACAACTTACCTACAGATGGTTTTAAAGGCATAAGCAGAACAATAAGACATAATTCTTGTTAATTTCTGTATTTGCCCCAAACTATCTCCACTAGCCTGTGAAATCAATTTACCTAGATGCCCCCACCTCAATCTAAGGTTTCCTGTATTATAGATTATATTAAAAGCATAAAAAGATTTGGCTTGATTACCCTGAACTCCCCCCAGGAATAATTACTGTAGAGTAAAGTACTCTGTATCCTTAGTATCCCAGTCACCTTCTCCTATTTCCATTTGAGATAACACAAGCGCATCTTTTGTAGCTATCCCTTCAAAAAAGTTACCAGGCAAAGACAACAAAACTAGAAACCTTAGGTACTTTTTCAGGCTAAGGGCATAATATCAATGAAATGCGATTAAGTTTCTTCCAATCTCAGGCTGTAGTGAACCAAAATTTTATGTTTGTGCGCATACTTCATGCAAAATTTGATTTACAAATATAAATTTGAATCCATATAAATCAAAAAAACATTTGGCTTAAATTACTGTGGGGGGGACAACATAATGCAGTAGCTTTTATTTTGCAGTATTTGCATTTGGACTTTATGAGGTAATTTTATAGTTTTGATGTAACGAGAAAGTAAAGACTTATTTTAGAAGACATGATTAAAAGGACTCTGTGATCTGTTATTCATCAGTGCATGACTGCTAGCTTTTTGTTTTTGACATCATAAGAAACATGATACTTCTCTATTCTTTCATGAAAAGCACGATTCTTTTTGAGTTACTTTACTTTGAGGTGAAATTCAAAATCTATGAGAATTTACATGGATAGGAGATAGAAATTCATATCAAAGTGTGCTTTCTTAGTCATCATGAACACAGAAAATCCTCTTTCTTTGCTCTCTAAGTTGCTTGCCTGCTGGAGGAGAGAGGTTAACCAGGAACAAGAAGGATACAAATCTATTGGCAAATAAACTTTTACCTAGAGAGACAGTATAATTTTTTTCATGTGATCACATTCCACAAGTTCATAAGAAAGGCCTTGAGTAATACTACGTTATTTTAGGTTTTCATTCTGTCCCTCCACATCTTTACTACCTTATCCTTTTAAGACTTGTTACTGGATAAGACACTGCAATTTGTCCTATATGTTTAAACTGCTGGATGCATTATTAATAATAAAGCAGGTCTCTCAATTTTGTAACACTTGTCCTATATTAAGTCATCCACCAGAACAAATGTAATAGACCCCTGCTTAACTAAAGAATAGGATAAAGTCAAGGTTGCTGTCTTTATCTTATAAAATTTCTCTAGTAAATTTTCTCTCATGTAGGAATGGTTTGCTTTTAGTTCCTAATGGAAGCTGCAGTCTTTGCTTTTCTTCCTAAGTGCTCTCTGACCTAGGGGAGGGCTTTCCGTCTCATTTGTAATTTTTGAAAGTTGGATTTGATCTATTGTCAACTAATAAGGAAAAGGAGAGTTGAAAGGACTTAAAAAAAGGTCAGTAACACAACTTCATCCCAAAGTGGGCAACTTTCAAAATCTAAGTAGGACCATGGAAGTGTGAATTTATGTGCCATTTGTTAAAATAATACAGGAAATTACTCTGTTTTTGAAATACAGTAATGGAACTTTTTCTCTTATTTTTCTTCAGTGTTCTCTCTCTCTCAGCTACAGGCATCCATTGACTTTTTTTTTAAAGCAATTTTTTAAAACATTTTATTTATTTATTTATTTATTTAAGAGAGAGAGAAAATAAGAGAGAGAGAACATGAGAGGAGAGAGGTCAGTGGGAGAAGCAGACTCCCTGCCGAGCAGGGAGCCCCGACGTAGAACTTGATCCTGGGACTCCAGGATCATGACCCGAGCCAAAGGCAGTCGCTTAACCAACTGAGCCACCCAGGCAGCCTGAGCCATCCCTTAGCTTAAGAGCAATTGTGTTTCTGTTGCAGGAACACAAACTTGGACACCCTGCCCCAGTTTTGATTTCTCAAATGACCTTTTTTTTTTTAAAGATTTTATTTATTTATTTGACAGATAGAGATCAGAAGTAGGCAGAGAGGCAGGCAGAGAGAGAGAGAGAGAGAGAGGAGGAAGCAGGCTCCCCGCTGAGCAGAGATCCTGATGTGGGGCTCGATCCCAGGACCCTGGGATCATGACCTGAGCCGAAGGCAGAGGCTTTAACACACTGAGCCACCCAGGTGCCCCCTCATATGGCCTTTGGATCGTATTTATATTTTTTAAAATGCAACCCTTGAGTAATGTAAGTGTAGTGTTTAGCAGTTAGTCAAATTGCCATGTAGACAAAGGATATTTCATATGGGAAATTTACCTAAGAAAGAACAATAAAAGAAAGGTGCTAAAAAAAACTAGCTGAGCTGTTGATGCATGTCATGAGAGAAATCCTAGAGAAGTGGAAGAAGACCCTAAGAAAATTCCGCTGGTACAATGCCTCACTATCATGGACAACACGGCATAGGAATGGAAGAGCAAATGTAGATGACCTTTGCTCATGTCTGTAAACGTTGGCTTGAGACAGAGCCCAGATAGCCATGCATACCAAACCAGGCTTAGAAAGTTCCATGAGCCTATTCTAGAGACGTGTTGGTGTGAAAAAAATCAAAGGAGTAAGTGATGTTTGTGTCCACTGTAAGGAGACCGGCATGAGATACAGTTTTACAGACTATAAACCTGGTCATGAGTGCTCGAGTGATAATCCTAAAGGCCAGATGGATGAGCCACATATTGGTAGATGTCACTCAGGATATACAAGAATTGTATGTGTCCTACAGCACTGGAGATCTCTGGACACTCAGCTCAGAGCACTGGACGTGGACGAGAAAGCAAAGCACCTACACAAGCATTCCTTCTGAGACCACCTTGCCATTACCTAAACTTCCCAATGTTTGACTTCAGGCAGAAGGAGGGAAGAAGTATGCCCTCTGAGAAGAAAGGAAATTAAAAAGACAATGTAATGCATCCCTAATAGTAGATATTTAATGAGAAACAGGCACGAAAATACCACCTTTGTGGAATGGGAACCCTCTTAGTGGCCCAATAGATTCCTCCTTAATAACTATCTCCCAAAGGATGACCTATGAATTCTGTTTGCATCACTGATTTTCAAGGGACCATCCTCAGGGGCTTCACTGTCAAGAAGCTTCTGAAGTTGAGTGTTAGAAACATGGTGTGTCCTTGTTGCAGTGAAGGTTGACTGAGAAGCAGCCTTGGAGACTAGCCTGGACTATAAAAGGCGGGTGTGAGTAACAGCCACAGACACTCAAAGGGACGGCATTTTGGTCCCTTCTACTCAAGTACTTCCCGGAAGCTGCTGCCTCTGAACTTATCTGAATCAATGCTTTCCTTAGGAAGACAAAGTTTAGTCAAAAAAGCCGTCAAGCCCACTCGTTTGACCACCTGTTAGTCAATCATTGAATATTGTATCTAATTTGTTTACTCCATAAACTATAGAGCTTATTATAAACTATGTTCTTAATAAAAGTCTATTTAATAGGGCTTTCAAGCTCTCTTTTCCTACCATCAAAATAATATTCTTTTAAAAACTCCCCACGCAGGGATACCTGGGGGGAGCAATTGGTTAAGTGTCTGACCCTTGGATTTGGGTCAAGTTATGATCTTGGGGTTGTGGTATTGAGCCCTGCATTGGGCTCTGTGCTCAGTATGGAGACTGCTAGAGATTCTCTCTCCCTCTCCCTCTGCCCCTCCATCCTGTGCTTTCTGTCTTTCTAATAAATAAAGTCTTAAGGGAGGGGTGGGAAAAAAAAAACCTCTCCCTGGGGCACCTGGGTGGCTCAGTTGGTTAAGCATCTGCCCTCGGCTCAGGTCATGATCCCAGGGTCCTGGGATCGAGCCCTACATCAGGCTCCTTGCTCAGTGGGGAGCCTCCTTCTCCATTGCCTTCCTTCCCCCTGCTTGTGTTTGCTCTCTGTCTCTCTCTCACCTGCTCTGTCAAATAAATAAATAAAATATTTAAAAACAACAACAACGGGGTGCCTGGGTGGCTCAGTGGGTTAAAGCCTCTGCCTTCGGCTCGGTCATGATCCCAGGGTCCTGGGATCAAGCCCTGCATCGGGCTCTCCTCTCAGCAGGGAGCCTGCTTCCCCCTCTCTCTCTGCCTGCCTTTCTGCCTGCTTGTGATCTCTCTCTCTCTGTCAAATAAATAAATAAAATCTTTAAAAATAAAATAAAATAAAATAAAAACAACCACAAAAAACCTCCCCTTATAAATAGTCACAGAGTGAACAGGTCACTCAGGCAAACATATGTCTGCACACACATGTTTACCCATCAATAATTAAAGTAGTCCCAGTTATTTCATACAAAACTATTGATTTCACATAGTTGAAATAGTCCCACATTTAACTCACATAAGTATATTTGTGCATACAGAAACATAAATAACTATAGATTACATGGACATTATTTTAATAATCCTAGAATTATCAATTCTTTTTTATCAAAAGAGTCATAATAAGTGCAATATTTCCCATTTATGCTTTATGTATATGTGCCTTACTTAAAGAAATGATTCTGTCTTTGTTACAGAATGCCTTGTGCCTTAAGTGAGAGTCCTCCAGAAGCTGACACAGGACAGGGATGAAGGTGCATGAAGTATATGAAAGGTGCTAGTAGGAGACTGGAGAGATAAAACAGAAAAGAAGGAATCATTTAAGGCTTCCTTGTTAAATAGGTTACCACTTGGGTAAGAGGTTAGGGAGCATTTTTCTGTAAATCAGACATGTCAGAAACTGCTAGTCATGCTCTCATGCAGTGAACACCACAAGAAAGAAGAAGGTGAAATAGTTTGAACAGAAAACCAAAAGTAAAAAGAAAATTTCATATTTGTGTGGAAATTCCTCATTGAGTAGGTAGAAAGGTCCCTGCATTGAATTATTTCCCCAAAACTCGATGCCTTAAAATTTCACTTGACTTGACTTTGGCTTTGGAGCAGTGATGATTACCATCCATTCTTCACAGGCTTTAATGTATCACAGAACTGATCCTAGGGAAGTCATGTGTTGCTTCACAGCACATGATAAGCAGTAAAAGGTAGTGGTTTTGAATTGTTCTGGAATTGAGTGGCATCTTGTTCTATGGGAAATATCATGTACAAAAGTATCCCCCAACCATACACACATGCCCCCAAACCCTGTACTCAAGTTACTAAGGTGATGTAAGGAATCCCTGGGTCTCTGGGAATGGGTGAGAGGAACTGTATCCCAAGACAGTAACCCCTTGAATTGAAGAGAATATTGCTGAGCATATACTGTGAGAGGTTAATACCCTAAATCCAGGAATCAAAGAGCCTCAGGTCCAAAACCTAGAAAGTCAGGAACAAGCATGGGTGTAGAGCATAGAACGCTGGACTGGAGCAAACAGTTTGGAGATATCCCACAAACAAGATTAGCTTTTAGAAATTTGCTTGCTTATGTTTGTCTCATATAAATGGAAGAAAGCCCAGTGGCTTCCAGGAGCAGGAGCTAACCTCCTGGACACCAGAGTTGACTCTTGGGGTTCCATTGTCCTGGGACCTCTTGCCCATACTGTGCTAAATTTACAATCTTCTCATCTATTAGTAATACCTGATTATAACCCCATGAGGTTCAGTCTAAGTGTTGTTCCATTCAGAGGGAATGTATCCAATGCCAGCGGCCTTGAAAATAAAGACCTATATTTGGGTTTTTTTGGAGGAATAGCTAGAGTAGTTTGATAGTGCATCTCATATGGAAAGCTTTTTTGAAACTTCCACTTGGTGAGCTCTCCATGTCCCACTTTGTAGCTGCTCAAACCTTTTCTTTACTCACATCCCCATCCGACATCAGGTCTCACTCTATCTCCTGTGGCTGGGCCCCTCACCAGTATGCCCTACAAAAGAGGTGCCTGAAATGGACCCAGTTTACAAAAGCCTTGTGTTCGCTGAGGACAGAGAAAACAAAAACAAAATAAAAATGGGAAGAGCTCATATGATGGGGAAAAATTTGATTCCATTATTTTTCATTATTTTTATACAAATTTACATATTATAAACATTTATTCAAAAATTTTATTTGAGGGGCACCTGGGCGGCTCAGTGGGTTAAAGCCTCTGCCTTTGGCTTAGGTCATGATCCCAGGGTCTTGGGATCGAGCCCGCATTGGGAAATCTCTGCTCAGCAGGGAGCCTAGCTTCCCCCTCTCTCTGCCTGCCTCTCTGCCTACTTGTAATCTCTGTCTGTCAAATAAATAAATAAAATCTTTTAAAAAAATTTTATTTGATTATAGGATATTAAAGGATATTTACTTTAGTGCACTCACTATAAAACCTGGCACTCAGTTGACTTATAATAAATATTTATGGAATGCATAGAGAGCCTAAAATAAAAAGTAACAAGTGAAACATTTTATGCCCTTACAAAAATACCATAGCCCAATGCTAGTTGATATTTTTGGATCCTTTTTTTCAAGTTAAGGCATTATGCTTGAATCTCAAGATACCCGGCTGAATATTTTATATAAATTGTGTGTATATGTACATGTACATATGTGTGTTTGTATATGTGTTGGCATATACATCTATGTGCATATACATGCATGTACACACATAGTGTCTTTGGAGATGCTCAGATAAGAATATAGAGGAAAAATAAAACCCTAACCAAGTGACTTAATTGGATTTTTAAGTTTCATGGCTATTAGAGGTTTTTATTTTTTTATAGGCAAAATTTAATTTTATGGGCCATAAAGTGTTAGTTTTCCTATGTTAATTTAAAATAAATCTAATATAATTTTCAGTAGTGATCTTTACTCATTCTCAACTTACTCACATGTTCTGTCTGTAATCAAATGTAACAGTTTTCATATAAACATTATAGTGTTCATTTCTTCATTACATTTATTTTTTAATTTATTTTATTTTTTTATTAACATAATAATGTATTATTAGCCCCAGGGGTACAGGTCTGTGAATCACCAGGTTTACACACTTCACAGCACTCACCATAGCACATACCTTCCCCAATGTCCATAACCCCACCACCCTCTCCCTAGCCCCCTCCCACCATCAACCCTCAGTTTGTTTTGTGAGATTAAGAGTTTCTTATGGTTTGTCTCCCTCCCAATCCCATCTTGTTTCATTTATTCTTTTCCTACCCTCCAAACCCCCCACATTGCATCTCCACTTCCTCATATCAGGGAGATCATATGATCATTGTCTTTCTCTGATTGACTTATTTTGCTCAGCATAATACCCTCTTGTTCCATCCCCGTCATCGCAAATGGCAAGATTTCATTTCTTTTGATGGCTGCATAGTATTCCATTGTATATATACACCACCTCTTCTTTATCCATTCATCTGTTGATGGACATCTAGGTTCTTTCCATAGTTTGGCTATTGTGGACTTTGCTGTTATAAACATGCAGGTGCACATGCCCCTTTGGATCACTACATTTATATCTTTAGGGTAAATACCCAGTAGTGCAATTGCTGGGTCATAGGGTAGCTCTATTTTCAACTTTTTGAGGAACCTCCATGCTGTTTTCCAGAGTGGTTGCACCAGCTCGCATTCCCACCAACAGTGTAGGAGGGTTCCCCTTTCTCCCCATACTCACAAACATCTGTCATTTCCTGACTTGTTAATTTTAGCCATTCTGACTGGTGTGAGGTGGTATCTCATTGTGGTTTTGATTTGTATTTCCCTGATGCCAAGTGACGTGGAGCACTTTTTCATATGTTGGTTGGCCATCTGGATGTCTTCTTTGCAGAAATGTCTATTCATGTGGACCCTTTATTTTTTAAAGATTTTATTTGTCAGAGAGAAAGCACACACGCAGGAGCTGCGGCAGGCTGAGGTAGAGGGAGAAGCAGGCTCCCCAGTAAGCAAGGAGCCCAATGTGGGACTCAATCCCAGGGCTCTGGGATCATGACATAAGCTGAAGGGAGATGCTTAACTGACTGAGCCACCCAGGCTTCCTGCTAGCAGAGACATTAAAGAAAAGTCATTGCAGAATTCTTGTTTCTCTTCTTCCCTCTGTCTTTTAGGACAGCAGTTGGCACTTTACACAAAGATCCTGGCTACAGTCAGAACATCAGCACTCCAGGAGTCCCTCTATTAATTTAGACTGTGAATGAGATGTTCTACCCTCCTTGTTTCTTTTTCTGTTGGCTTGATTACACAGTACCCCCAAGTGGTCTGTTGAACTTAGAATTCAAACATAAGAGTTGATTTAAGGTACTTTTGTGAGCAACAATGAAGCTAAACTCACATTTAAAAAAGAGGGAGAGAGAGAGAGACAGACCCTAAAGCAGAAAAATCTTTCAATTTTATCTGTAAATAAGATTATAGCCCAGTAACTGTGCCAGAGATGGGGAATGACTCTCTTGGTTCAACTGGAAAGTGAAAGACATCACAGTCAGTAATTTTTTTTTTAATCTCTTCTCAATGGTCTGTGGGTTTTGGCTCCTGTGTATCTGTTAAGTGGTAATTCTAATCTTCAAAAGTCCATTTTTCCCTCCATCTAAGAAAGCTTTGTATGATCTGAAGCCAAGGAGTTCTGGAAAGACCTCAGGACTGTTATCACATTTACTGTATAGGACATAGAGGTGCAGGGCTGATTATAGACTGATTTAAGTCTTATGGAGATGGAAAGGGGTTGGGGGGTTGGAGCTGAGGGAGCAATTGTGAACAGATATTTCAGCGAGGTTGTTTTCTGCCTAGGAAACAAAATGGACTTTTACCTCCTATAAAGTACACACAAAATATGCCTGTTCAGGTAAATGAAGTAACATCCAGTTCAACATTTTGGGTTTTGTCAATATCACATCACCAGTACTCTAGTCCTAATGAGTCCTGAGCCAAAGGTCAAGGAACTGTTTTCTGCATCAGCGTGTGAGTAGGTTTAAAAGAGGCAATTACCTGAGCAGAAACAGAACTGAGGGACTGAACGTTCAGGCTGGCATATGCTTCAAGATGTTTAGGTGTGTATTTATATATGTGGTCAGTTAGGTGGATGGCTAGGTGTGCAGTTAGAATTTTGTATCAAAGGCCAGCCTTTGGTGACTTCCGTTTCCACCACTGAATTACAATGCCAACTAAAATAGTGGTTAGGTGCTCGCCAAAACAAAACACAGATTCCCAGAATTCTGATTAGAACTTTGTGCAAATGTTCATCTCTCGTGTTAATGTTGGTTTGAAAAATGCCAAGTCAAACCTCAAAAGGGCGTGGGTACAAGCAGCAATGCAGATGGTGGCATACCCATGGGATAATATTTATTTTCTAATCATAAGCTTTGGTGTTGATAAACTCTTGAGGTTTAGATTGAAAATAAACTCAAGTGATTTGTTTTCTCTGAAGACTTGAATTTTTTTAATTATTTTTATTAACATATAATGTATTTTTTGCTCCAGGGATACAGGTCTGTGAATCATCAAGCTTAAACATTTGAAGACTTGAATTTTTAAAAACTTTTCAAATAAGGGTCAGGTTCAGTCATGCTCTGGTTTCCATAATTGCATGGAATTGTATGGGAGGCCAAAATTGTGTGGCTTATGTTAGCACCAACAGCATAGCAGATATCTATTAACATGTATTAGAAAGTGTTAAGGTTCAAATAACAGAAATCAGATTCCACTAGCAGAAGCAGGGAAGAAGTTCCTAATTCTGCCTTTTGTAAATATCCAGAGATCGAGATGGTTTCATATGAGGCTAATCTGGTGGTACCACCTTGCCGTCTAAGACATGGTTTCTTTCCCTCTCACTGGTCCCTCTTCTACGGGGCAGCTTTGTTTTCTGACTGACCACTTCTGGGGATCCAAAATGGCGTTCAGCAGCTCCTTGTATGACCTGACTGTGCACATTAATGAAAAAGCCAATAAATCTTTTCCTGCTGTTCACAACAAATCTTTAGTATTCTTTCCCTTTGAATTGCCATGAGTCATGTGCTCAGGCTTCATTCAGTCCCTGCAAAATGAGATTGCTGATCAGCTTAAATTTTGTTATGAGGCTTAAGTTGGAGTCAGGCTCCTCAGAAGTTAGGAGTTTCCAAAGAGGAATTAGAGATCATTGAGCAAGAAGAAAATGTAAAGGAGGAAGAGTATGCTAGGAAAGTAACAAAAACTTATCTGTTACACAAGTCTTAAGTTTGGCAAGAATTATTGATATTAGGGGTTTTAATTTTAAACAATGCTATGATTAAATTTTGAAACAAGGAAGATAGGTTTATCAGTTGTTGGATTGAGGAAGTCTGTGTTAGGCTCTGTACAAGTTATATGTTTGTATTTGGTAAGAAATTGAATGCTAGAGATGATACTACAATGATGGTATTTTGAAGATGACCTTTTTATCAAGGACTTGTGCATAACTTTGTAAATGTCACTAAATCTACGAATGCAAAAACTAAAACTTAAAGGCTGTTGACATGAAGAAGACACAGATTAATCTACTGTGTGATGATCTAGATTTAATTTGCTTTAACTGTGGTAAAGTTGAAGCAGAAGTCATGGTTTTATTTTTATAGAATGAGTTAAACTTATTTTTGCTTCTGAATTCATTGGATGTTATTAAGCTCCAACAGTTATACTTCTGAATACTTCCTAAGAGACCATTAGCCAATGTTTATATAACCTTTTGAAGAGATTTCATATTCGGCTGAAATCACTAGGACGATTATCTTCAAAACCATGCATAAATAACCTGTCTGGTTCAGAATTTTCATTATCATAAGCAAAGAGCTTTCATATCCTAGTTTTATACCAAAATGGTTAATTACTATTTTAAAAGTGTAAGTCAAAAATTTTTTTACACCCAGCAGAATGTAAGAACCACCAACTTTCACGGTTCTGTTGTAGTTACAGAGGAAATAAAACCTCCTCTTAGCCAGTCCTGGCTATACATGTTCTTACTAATTTAACTTGGTTTTTTTGAGAGGTTGTCTAGATCAATTCCCAAAGGGATTCCAGGTAATACAAACAGCATTATATGGGCTTGATGGACAATCACATTCTAGGAATAATTTGGGAATGCTGAATAATAGCAAAGTATATTTGTAGTTACTAAGAACTCAACTCCTCATAAAGTAGTTATTACTATTATGACCTTTTAACCTATGAGAATATGAAGCCCATAAATGTAAGATAATATTTCTTAAGATAGGAAGTGGTAGAGGAGGTTTCATGCTCATAGATGATGACTTCAGGGATAAAATCCTTCTCTTTTTCCCTTATTAACTTTTTATTGTGAAAAATTTTATCCTTACAGAAAATGGAACATGTTGTATAATAATGCCGGATGACTCACCACATGTTAACATTTTACAATACTTGCTTTATTTGTATGTCTGTGTATCTATGCATTTAAAAATTTTCTAGCCATTGGGAATGATGGACATGACCATTTCATAGTCTTCAGCCTTCATTTCCTAAGAAGGCCCTTCTCCTCCACGTCCACCATGGTAGTAACTACCTAAGAAAATTAATAATTTCCTAGTATTATCTTATATACAATCCATACTCAAATCTCTACCCTTTTTCTGTGAGTAGATTTTATATCTGATTTATTCAAATCAGGATCCCACTATAATCAATGCCTTGTGTGTGGACATTAGGGGAAACTGTATTCTAAAACATTACACAAAACAATCCTGAGGGTTTCTCAGGTTATTAGAAGGAGAATTCACAGAACTGCATTTCTAGCCTGTCTGTACAACTACAGAGCTCTTCTGGAATAAAAAAAAGGTGTGGATATGAATCGCAATTCAACCAGTTGCTACTGGATTCATGACCTTGGGGGAATTGTTTGATCTCTCAAAGCCATCATTTTTTCCTGTCATCTGGGAGTCTTGAGGATTAAAGGAAATAATGTAGTCTCTGTGCTTAGCATAATGAATCCGTGTGTGCTGATACAGATCAGAGGTGCATTACCTGGAATAGAAACTGTATACGTTGGTGGGAGGAAATTTTTAGAGGCAGCATTTGGTCCTTTTAAACACCAGAGATATGCTGTCAGAACGGTGCTAAGAGACAATCACATCAAATACAGGAAGAAGTTAGGAGTAAAACATTCCTTTATATGCCTAGCACTGTGGTTTAAATAGACGTGAATTCTCATTACAAAGTTTTTGTCATTGAAGTTCTAGCATCGGGTGACTCAAGAAAGTAGACAAGTCCCTAAATTAGACGTAAGGAAGGATCTCGATCAGCCTTTTGTTAAGCCATAATGTTTCTCCCTCTGTTCAAGTGGCAATCAAAAGAATTTTTTTGACGTGTAGAAAAAAATATCCTAGTAAGTGGATCACAATAGCAAGAGAAAGAGAGGTCTATCAGATTGATGGGTTAGATAGCCATGGGGAATACAAGGTTTCATTTTTCTCTCTTGTATTGTGGAATATTTGCAACAGTGTTCATGTCATGGTTTTAGCTTTTGGTGCCATGTTGCATGGTAAACTGTAGGCAGTAAATATATGAGAATTTCCAGGATGTTCTGCATACATTTAAAAGATACTGTTACTTTAATTTGTCACTGAAAATACAATGATATGGTTGGGGAATAAATTGTTGTCTAGTGGAAACCAGTAGCAGAGGCAGAGTTTCAGGTGGTCACAGAATAAGCTCAACTTACTCTGTCCCTTGGTTGTAACTAAAATTCAAACTGGCCACAGATTTGAAAGTTAGCTCCTGTGAAGATATAAACAAACTGGGGGTTACAGAAGGGGGGGGTGGGAGATGGGGTAACTGGATGATGGGTATTAAGGAGGGCATGTGTTGTGATGAGCCCTGGCTGTTATACACAACTAATGAATCGTTGAACACTACATCAAAAACTAATAATGTACTATATATTGGCTACTTGAAAATAATAATAATTATATATTATTAAATTATAAATTATTAAATCATTAAATAAATATTATACATTACATATATATAATAATTATATAGACATCTAAGTTTTAAAGCCAGGCACATGTCATCTTCATAATTATACTGGCTTCCAATAGAAGAAAGGAATCACCTGGTGATAGAAGCTTTAAAAACTCTTCCACATAAAACAAAGTAAAACATGAGAAACCCCCACCTATCTAAAATGTGTCTTAAAATAGCAAACTTATCTGGCTTCAAATGAATGTTGCTAAGTGCTGTGGTTGCTCTTTCTTTGGAGACCCCCATTATATCATCCAAATGTTATATCTGGCCTTGTCACAGACACCATGAAGCTGTTTGCCCAGACTGTTGGCCAGGACTCCAAAGTTCTTACTCACCTATGAGCCGTTCCTGCCAAGTCAGGGGAGGATTTCACAATCAAGGCTGTGCAAGGCACCTAGTTGTACTTCAGGGGGAAAGACTACAGCTATCCACAGTGACGGGAGAGAGAGGCTGTAAATTACAGCGGGTCTTGAATGGAGATGCTCCAACCTCCCTTAGATCTTAGTCTTGAAATGTCATTTTGCAGACCTTTTTTATATATAGAATCCATTGTGTTTTTAATCACAGCTGCTTGAGAAGGCTCTGCAGTCCTAACAAGTGGTATAGTTGGGTTTTTTGAGTGTTTTGCTTTTGGTTTTGTTTTTATCAGGTGAATGTTGGGCACAATATTTAGTCAGGTTCTGTCAGTTTTATAGCTCTTAGATTCTGTGTTTAACTTAAAATTAGCTCACTTAATTCCAGTGTAACTCTGAGAAAGGAACTAAATTATACAATGGGGAATTAACTCCTGCCAGTAATATTGAAGGTATCTTTCAGTTATTTTTTTTTAACTTCAAAAATGTTAAGGCAAAAACAAGAATCACAAAAAAGGCCAAATTCTTTTGGGAAACAGGGAAAAATGAAACAATAGAAAAATCACTAGAATTCCTCATCAAATGCATACGTGTGTGTATATATGTATATGTGTGTGTATTTTTTGGAATTAAAAACCAATGCATAGAAGGTGCCTCATACTGGTCACAAAGATTTGTGAATGGGAAGATTATGCTGAAGAATTCACAAACACAGTGGAGGGGTTCACAGGAAATGTGGTAGAAAGATGAGATGAAAACCGAAAGAACAAGTTAACAACAAAGCTAGATCGAAGGACTCCACACATTCATGTAGTAGTCGTTCTAAAAGTGGAAACCATGCAGAAAATCACGGAAGACATTTTAGACATTGAAATTACTAGAAGACAATACAAGATAATCTTTGTATGACCTTGAGGTAGGGAAGAAATTGTAATAGAATCAAAATGAAAAACCAATCATAAGACAAACCCTAGTTGGGTTTTTAATTTCATTTCCTTTTTCATTTCATTTAGTTAAAAAGATTTTATGATTTCTTTAGTAATTTTCTGCCTCATGGATCACTTACACATAGACTCTTTAATTTCTTTTTTATTGATTATTATTTCTATTATCTAGATCTGAGTATATCTTTGTTACTAATTCCCAGTTTAATTCCACTTGGGACAAGGTGTATGTGTATGACTGTGTATGACTTAAGTCCTCCTAAATTTATTGGAAGTTGTTTTATGGACTATAATGAGGTTTTTCCTTGTGAACTTACTGTGTAGGTTTGAAATGGTTATGTATTCTGTGCTCTGGTATGGTGTTGGTAAGTGGCAATGAGGAAATGTCAGTGGATTGTTTTGTTCAAATCTTTTATAACCTTAGTTACCTTTGATTTAACACTGAGAGTTTCCTGCAGAAAGCCAGGCTGTGGTTTCATCAATCTGTGGATTTACCACTTCTTTTCAATCCAGGCTGTATTTTGAATCCCTGTTACTAGGTACATACCCTTTAGGTCCTTAATTTCTTCTTCCTCATGTATCTTTATGAAATGTCCTTTTCTATTCCTGGCTTTATACTTGTATTAAACTTTACTTTCTTATTGTTAATCTAACCATTCCAGCTTTCAAAGATTTTTTATTTCTTTATTTGTCAGAGAGAGAGAGAGAGAGAGCACACACACAAGTAAGGGGAGCAGCAGGCGGAGGAAGAAGCAGGCTCTCTTGCCGAGCAAGGAGCTGGTTGTAGGACTCAATCCCAGGACCCTCGGATCATGACCAGAGCCAAAGGCAGCCGCTTACCTGACTGAGCCACCCAGGCATCCCACATTCCAGCTTTCATTTAGACTGTGTATGATACATATTTTGATACACACATGAGATTTTAATGTGGCTTATTAGAGATTATGCCCACTTATAAAACCAAACTGTATGAGGCCAGCAATAGTAACCTTTGAATCAATCACTAATTTATTAAATGCAGTGGTGAGTTTTGTAACAAAAGAAAAATGTTAAGAAATATAACTCAACAAGAGGAAAATGGCTCTTGTATTGAAGAAGGCAGATATAACCAAATTACTCACAAAAGAAAAAAATAAAATAAGTTTAAAAAATAGATTGTATAAAAGCAAATCCAAAACAGTTCCCTATAATGGGGAATTAAAAAATCAATTAATAAACAGGAAAATAGGAGGAAACATGGGTCAGTAAAATAATGATGGGTCAAGCTGATGCTACTGTGTTAGGAAAAAGCATAGGCTTTCACTAGGAATAGAACTTTAAGCACAAGGAGAGTAAAAACATGAAAATACCCTGACCCTTAAAAAATGAATCCTATCTCCAAATATAATAAAAATAATACCATAAATTGTTGCTTTTTTTCTCCCAAGATTTTATTTAACAGCTTTTTCTCTCTCCCAAAATTTTATTTAAATTCAAGTAAACATAACGACTTTTGATCACCCTCTATCTGCCAAACACTACCCACAGTATCTGTAATCCTCAAAGACTCTCTGCAAATGTTGGAGGTAGATTGCTTCTTCTTCTTCCTCTTCTTTCTTTCTTTCTTTTTTTTTTTAAAGATTTTACTTATTTATTTGACACAGAGAGAGATCACAAGTAGGCAGAGAGGCAGGCAGAGAGAGAGAGAGGGAAGCAGGCTCCCTGCTGAGCAGAGAGCCTGAAGTGGGGCTCGATCCCAGGACCCTGGGATCATGACCTGGATGGAAGGCAGAGGTTTAACCCACTGAGCCACCCTGGGTAGATTGCTTCTTAACAGGAAACTCACGTCTCTCTTCCAGCTCAGGGGATTTCTCTGAAGTTCAGCTGGTTAACTGGAAAGCTCACAAATCAGTAATTTACCCCCCTCTGTTTGCAAAAAGATACTCGACAGAAATTTAGTTACTGAATTAACCAAACAAGTACACTTCTCTTAATATAAACAGAGAAATCCTCTATGTCAAAAAGAGTTAAACCATTCCATTAATCTAAAGTTTTTCTTTTCTTGTCCTTTTTTCCGGGCTTTGTCTAATGCTGTTAAAATCAGAAGCATGACTATGAGATTAGCATGGTGATTTCCTCTCCTCTGTGGTATCAGAGTCTTAATGAGTTGGTTTATAAACAAATTACCATTGCAGGCTAGACATACAATGCTCCCCCCATCACACCATCATAGTAGTAGAGCATTAAAAGTACTTATACTCATTATTGCTTCCTAATACCCACACTCGCTAGCTGCAAAGGAGTTATTGCTGACATCTTCCTGTTCAGGCTGTTTGGCTTATCCTTCGGTACTATTTTTTCCTACAGCCTAGAATGGTGCACACAGCAATTACTTACAGTTACTCTAATCCCACTTTTCTAATTACTAGAAATTATACGTCAAATGATCCTTTCCTTGTATAGAGACATTGAATCATCTAACTGTTAAGAATATACTTGTAAAGTGATGCCCTGGTGTTTCAGTTAAGCATCTGCCTTAGGTTCAGGTCATGATCTCAGGGTCCTGGGATCCAGTCCCACAACTGGCTCCCTGCTCAGCGGACACCCTGCTTCTCCCTCTGCCTGCTCCTCCCCATGCTTGTGTGCTCTCTCTCTCTCTCTGTCAAATAAATAGTCTTTTTATTTTTTCAAGATTTTATTTATTTATTTGACAGAGAGACACAGCAAGAAAGGGAACACAGCAGGGAGAGTGGGAGAGGGAGAAGCAGGCTCCTTGCTGAGCAGAGAGCCTGTTATGGGGCTCAACCCCAGGACCCTGGGATCATGACCTGAGCTGAAGGCTGATGCCTAATGACTGAGCCACCCAGGTACCATTAAATAAATAAAATCTTAAAAAAAGATGCACTTATATAAATTGAGAAACTATGAGTCTTGAAAATAGACTCTTCCTATATGCAGTTAAAAATTTCCAGAAAAAAAAAATGACTAACTTAAAGTATCTTTGTTATACCTGGAAATTGTGTATTAACTTTAACCTAATATAAATAAATCTTACATATTTCTACATAACAGAATAAATTCTTCTCTCAATATAAAAGAATCTACCTCTATGGAATGGCTATTTTTCCATCAGAACTTTTCCAGATCATAATCTCTTTGTCTTTCTTGCTCTCTCTATAAGACACACATGCACACACCATTTTTTTTTAGAGCTTTGAAAAAACATCCACCATGGTCTTTACATTAATGCTGTCTTTCTCTCTAACATTTATTTATTAAATGATAGTACAAAAACTCTAGTGGATTTTTTCAAAGATTTTGAAGAATGTCAGGATAGTAATCTGAAATTTTATTTCAACCAAAAATATATGTTTATTAATATTTTACAGCAATAGTATACAATACAGTTAATCTCCTAGGGTTTTATGGGTGAGATTTCATTCTTTATGTTACATTCATAAGGCATTTATTTCCTGTTCTGTCTGCAGCTGTAGATCTGAGTCAATCTGAGATTTTACTAAAACTAGATAAATTTGTTGTTCCCAAACTATTAAGATACCTCATTGAGAATAAATCTTGTTTTATGCCATGATGGTTCTGATAGTATTTATATAATCTATTTTCACTAGCTTTTAATACAGCTTATATTAAAAAGCTGTACAGAAGTAGAGAAAGGATGTAGAATGATTTTATCAGAGGTATTCTATCACTTAAAATTTATAGCCATAAGAAACAAATGATCCTGGAAATGGTTCCGATCATATAAGAGCAAAAGCTCAGTAAGGGTATAGGGGTGAAGAGAAAAACAAAACAAAACAGAGAAAAGTTCTGGTCCAAAATACTTCAGAAAAAAGGGAGATAGATACTTTAGCAAATCAGAAGAATAAGATGTTTTCAAGGAGAGGAAGGTAAGAAGAACATTTTCAAAATACAAAAATACCAATGAAAGTGTGACTTGTTGATTTACATTCTTAAAATGGATTCATGTAAAATGTTTCAAAACTGTTGATTTCTGTCCTCTGGGTCCTGTAAACCTATGTCAAAGTCACCCCGACCTGTGAGAGTTGCGTTATTTTGTGTGTGGATAAGATACATTTTGATAGTATTATGCTCATTTTTCAGCCCTGCTTCTCATAAAATCAGTATTTTTCTCCTTTTCCTCCTATTATCATCTGTGCATTTACATCTCTGTAGCTCCTTCCCCAAAATATACACAAAAAGGCAAACACTGGTTCATTCACTGTATGAAAAAGTATGTGCGTTCCACTCATTTGGATTTTTATAATTTGTTATATAGGCTCATGTCTATAAACCCTACCTAGTATTGTTTTGAATATTCAAATTTTTGTTTTCTAAATTTGAAAAAGTCATTCTTTATATTGGCAACCAATTTTTTTTCACCCTTTTGTTTTTTAGATATCAACACATACATTCATTTCAATTCTGTGTTTTAGTTTTAAGTGTAAGTGGTGAAATACTGGTGTATTTAGTGCGTTCACATTAAGAAATTTTGTGGCTATACAATGGTACACATATGAGCAAGAGAGTTTTCTAGGTTATATACCTAGATGCAGAATTACTAGGCAGGAGGTTGTGTTCATTTTCAACATATTTAGATCAGCCACATTGTTCTTTAAGTTGATGTACTAATTAGACTCCCATGAGCAGTCAAGCTTTCTATTTTACTTTTTTTAAACTGTACTTGATGACATACGACGTTATATTGGTCTCAGGTGTCTGACATAGCGATTCAATACTTTTATGTGCTATTCTAGCCTCACCATACATGTAGCTATCATCTGCCTTCTGTTTTATTAAATCAAGCTTTTTACTTTTTGCCAGATATACAGGGAAGAAATACCACTGTTTTTAAATTTAGAGATCCAGAATTCCTAGTGAGGGTGAGGATCTTTACAAAATTTTTGAACTTTTGGTTTTCTTTAATTCATTTTTCATCACCTTTAAGTACAGTGAACTTTTTACTTAACATTAAATTCTCCGGAATGTGCTCTATTTAAGTTTCCCCTGCCATTGGATAAAAGCTTATTATATTACAGTATCATGAAATAAAACCATTTTATTTGTTAGCATATTATTTTTTTTTAAGATTTTATTTATTTATTTGAGAGAGAGACAGTGAGAGAGAGCATGAGCGAGGAGAAGGTCAGAGAGAGAAGCAGGCTCCCCGTGGAGCTGGGAGCCCGATGTGGGACTCGATCCCGGGACTCCGGGATCATGACCTGAGCCGAAGGCAGTCGTCCAACCAACTGAGCCACCCAGTCATATTATTTTTTAAAAATTTCTCACTAAAGTACATGCTTTACTTGGACAGGCCATATCTTTTTTTTTTTTTTTTTACATTGTATGCTCACATCCATCATGATAACTATGACATGGAAAGTGCTCAACAAATATTGGCTGGATCAATAAACACATATACTCATACTATTCTACTAGCCATTTATCAAACAACCCAGTTTCTAGCTATTCAGGATATAGAATACCCATAACACTTCCTATCAGTCCAGTGGTGCACATAAACCTTGAGACATACAGTGCTTTCAATATATGTATTGCAATGTCCCCCTGATCACATTTTCTTTTAGTAATAGTGGTCTTCGATTTGAACTGACTGTCACACTAAAAAACCAAAAATACATGTCTTCATACAGCATAAGATATCTTAAGCTCTAAGAACAGAAATGTTATTTCTAGAACAGAAATAACAATGCAGCAATGACAGAGCTGAGGTCTCATGACTCCCAGGCATGGTGTCTGATGCCCTTGCAAAACTTGAGGAATGTGTGCTCAGAGATAGGAGGCTACGTGGAGAAGGATGGTCTCCAGCTGATGAAGGAAACCCATCAGCTCTTTGATTCCTTCAGCTTTTGTATAATGTTAGTCACATGCGATCCTCCAATGAATGTACAAGACTACTGCTCGGTCTTCAGATACAACCGAATCTTATCAATATTTATCATTTTCTCCTTGAAAAATATCAAGAATGTGGCACAGGTGCCAAGTGTAGTACATCAACTTCAATCAGATTCTGATTTATCTTGGATTAAGTATAGGTATACAGGAAGAAGATAAGATCAAGAAAAAAATTTTTAAAGAAAAAAAGTGTAGGTATACTCCTAATAATATTTTGAGTTAGTGTTACAAGGAAGATTCAGCCAAAGTTTAGATAATCTTTTCCCCAAAGCTAGAAGAAAGGTCACAGAATTCCCTTTTAACCCTTACTTCCAGGTTCTAACCAAATATTGTCAATATTTTTACATTCCCTCCATCTTTTTGTTATAATTGTTAATACAGACATTTCCATGGTATTTTTGGCATAAAAATAAACCTACAAAAGAATCAAAACATCATTAACTACAAGGACTTCCATCGTCCCATGAACAGTTGGGGGGGGACATTAAGTTTGATTATACCCGTTCATAAAGTTATGGTATTTCTTTACCATTTGGATTATTCTTTTGCCCACTGAGGCAAACATAATTAGCAGCTTTTTAAAGGTTGGAAAGAGGCATTGACCTGCACATGTAACTTTTTTTTTTTTAAAGATTTTATTTATTTATTTGACAGACAGAAATCACAAGTAGGCAGAGAGGCAGGCAAAGAGAGAGGAGGAGGCAAGCTCCCTGCCGAGCAGAGGGCCTGATGCGGGGTTTGATCCCAGGACCCTGAGATCATGACCTGAGCCGAAGGCAGAGGCTTTAATCCACTGAGCCACCCAGGTGCCCCATGTGTAACTTTTTTTAAGCTAAATTTGTGTCTTGACCCAGTTCCATGATTCAATACTCCACCTCCCAAACCTGATTTCCTCTCAGTAGATGGGGACTAGTGTTGAATGAAACAACAGTTAAGTGTTTGCTTCTGAGTATTTATGGCATGAGTGCAACTCAAGTGTGTTACGGAAGACTTCTAGTTTTCCATCCACTGTGTAAGTACCTTGGAAGTTATCACTCCATCCTAACAAATAAAAGACTGAACTAACTAGAAAATCACCAGTTTTACTCAGATTTGTAGGAGCACTGAAGTCACAAGGCCAACCACTGTCCTGACAACTGAGAGACGGACAGGCAGATATGAAGAATCACAACAGAGTAGAAATCCAGGAACAGGAACACTTCTCTGGAAACCTTTACTGCAGCTGAGAAAGCCTGAGCTATAATTGATGAGTTGTTGGAGGCTCAGTGTAGAAGTCCAAGTTAAAACTCCAGAAAAACTCCCATACTTTTGTGAGTTTTGTCACCCGCAGTTGTTTCAGGTTCTTAAAGTGAAATGCCAGAGAACAATTCCCTCACCCTTCTGGAACGGGGAGGGCAAGAGTAACTTTTGGAGTATGCAGAGTATTCTATTATTAATGAGAATTGGCCTCAGGTGCCTGGGTGGCTCAGTGGGTTAACCTCTGCCTTCGGCTCAGGTCATGGTCTCAGGGTCCTGCTATCAAGGCCCGCATCAGGCTCTCTGCTCAGCAGGGAGCCTGCTTCCCCCCACCCCCAACCCTCTGCCTGCTGCTCTACCTCCTTGTGATTTCTCTGTCAAATACATAAATAAGAAATTCTTTTTTAAAAAAAAAAATGAGAATTGGCCTCAAAAGAAACTGTTTGACTAGAACCTTAACTTTTGGGGGATTTATAGCAGCCTAACCTGCCAGGGGAAAGGAATATCCCTGACCGGCTCCTGCACTGGGAAGCCCTTGTGCTGAAAGACTGAGAATTTATCCTCAGACTGTAGAACTCCTGCCCTCCTGCCAGACCTTGGCACCACATCCCTCAAGGTTTCTTTCCTGGAGTTTCTTTCTCCCAGTTGATGTTGCTGGTTTTCTACAAAAAATTACAAGACAGATTAACAGTCAACACAGTTTAAAGAGAGAGAACAAACAACAGAACAAGATTTTGCTCCGACAGGGATTTGGGAATGAGCAGACCTTGCATTTAGATCAATTATAATTAAACTATAAGGGCTCTAATGGATAAGTAGCAAACATGTAAGAACAGATTAGAATGTGAGCAAAGAAATTGAAATTCTGGGACAGGGTCAAGCATATTGTGTGTTCCTAAAGTATGAAGTGCTCAGGGAAATGATCCACAAAACATACTCTACTTCCAGTTGCCGTCAGTTTGGGTGTGTCCTAAGACTTGTAAAATTCCGTTTTTGTGAATGCTGAGACAAATCCCTGATGATATGTGGCTGTGATATTGTGGCAATGGTCAGCATTTTCCATATCCGGTCTCTTGAACCGGCATTTGTGTTACATCCCATATACATATACACGTAGTAAAATCACTTTAAAAAGTCTAGAGGGTGAGCAATAATGATACACTGTCATCTATACTGCAGGTAATTACCTTCACAGACAACATCCTCATTTACAGAAACGCAATATACCAGCTACCAGCTTCCAGGAACCTTATGTGTGGTTCAGCACAAAGCTAGGAAAATCAAAACCAAAACAAAATAACACACACACACACACACACACACACGCAAAACCACAAAATGCACAGTCCATACAGTGACTCCCAAGTGCAATTACTCAGGCAGTCTTCATAGGATTACCATCACCATTATATCAAGGGATGATGGTTAATATTGTTCTTCCAAATCATCCAAATAGACTTCTAAGGTTAAGGCTGAAAATCACCTTCAAGGATACTGATCAGCAAAAAATAAATCCAGAGTTTTCATCTAGGAATGAACCATAAATTGTCTTACTTTTAGGAAAATTGCTCTTCTCATCCAAGATGTTCTTTTTCCTTAAGATATGATTACTGCTGTAAATGATCACTTCTCTTCTGTCAGAATTTCCTGTTAGTTTATATGTTTCTTTGTTAAAATTTCATTTATTTCTTGATGGAGGCTCAGCCACCCTAGGTAGGATCTCTGATTCAGCACCCACCCATCTACATGTCAGATGTAGCTTCCTTTGGTACAAGTACAGATTCAAAATATGTAACAGGGCAATTTTTGTAACTAGACAGGAAGCACATAGAGCCCATTCTTGTTTAACAATGCAAAATGAAGTGACTATCTAGCCATCATTCCCTTAAAAATGCACACAATTCAGAGGAATTAACTCAGTAATATCTCCCTTAATGCAGATGGTCACTACAGTGCCAGACTGGACAAGACAAAAAAATTTGCAAGGTGCAAAAGATAGTTTGTGGATATATCATTTTCCACCCTCGATTCCCACTTTCATAGCTCAGTTAATTCAGGTGCCTCCCTTACTTACTACGTTTACCCAGATGTTGCATACATTCATTCAGTCAAATCAGTTAGCCCTTCATCCCTTACCATGCCCACTTTCATTTACTTTCAATTATCCATTCTAATTCTCAAGTATTATTTCATTTATTATTTTTGTGGAGGTGTAGTTGACACACAATGTTACATTAGGTTAGGTGTACAACACAGTGATTCAATAAGTTTACACGCTATGCTCCCCCTAAGTGTGACACCATACATGCTACTGTAGTACCATTGATTTATTCTCTATGTTGTGCCTTTTATTCCTGTGACTTACTCATTTCATAACTGGAAGCCAGTATCTCCTACTCCCCTTCACTCATTTTGCTCATCTTCTCACTCCCCTCTCCTCTGGCAACCATCACTTTGTTCTCCACTTAGGGATCTGTTTCTGCTTTTTTGTTTGTTTTCTTACACATTTGTTTTTTGAGATTGCACATATAATTAAAAACATACAGTATTTATTTCCCTATCAGACTTTCTCACTGAGCGTAATAGACTGTGGGTCCATCCATGTTGTCACAAGGTATCATTCTTCTTTATGGCTGGGTAGTATTCTATTATGTGTACATATGTGTGTGTTTATATACTTATCTTTATACATATACCACATCTCCTTTATCCATTCATCTGTCAGTGGACACTTGGGTGGCTTCCATACATTGGCTATTTTAAGTAATGTTGCAGTAAATATAGGCACGCATGCATCCCTTCGAGTTAGTGCCAAACCGTTATTTTGAATATGAAAATGGACATAAACCCATAAGATCTGAGGATTTTTAGTGAAATATATGCATTTGTTGAATGTACTGCCTGGGACCAAATTGAAAAGCATTCCATTCCCAAAATTTTGTAGTATCACTAGCTGTTGTTTCCTTTCCAGAATAAATGAAGTCCAAAGTCCAAAAAGGACATAGAAGACATTTCCATTCCAGCCAGAATTCATTTGAAGCCATTTGTTGCTCCTGGTCAGGTCCTCAGTATCTGGCCTGCCAGCTCTGGTCAGCTACTGTCATTGGGAAATCTTACACAGTGTCATTTCCTGTTGGTATTCTGTACAATATTTAATGGTATGAGTAGGTTCATAATGTGGTAGAGAAGTCTATAGTTATTCTACATGGCGCTGCCAAAGTTTGAGATACGCAGCTACAACTCAGACTGAAGAAGTTCCTCTGTTTTTGCAACCTAGTTCCTTTTTGAACCAGGAGCTGAATTTTTCTGCTGAGTAGCTACATGAATTCACTTTCATTCTTCCTTAGAATTCCTATAGCATCTCCATAAGCATACTGCCCACACACTTGTATTCTTAATTGGACAATCATGGAGAGTGCATTTGTCTGACCACATGTCAAGATAATTGGCCATTGTCCATGAGTCCACAAAAATATAAACGATTTTTTTTAGGTAAGAGCCCAGTTGTTCTGAATTGCCGTATATATTCTTCGTTCCTGCCTGTTGCTTATCCTTCCACTCAGCCTCCTCAACTGTTTTTATCAAATGCAAGGAAAACGTGGGCAGATTTCCAGACTGTGCTGTGTGTCTGAATTCAGGAACTTTGGTTAGACACAAGAAAGTTTGCTAATAGGAGAAAAATCTTCAGTTTTAGGAGCTAACGGTTCTGGGAATTCTGTCATCAGTCCCCAAAAGAGGGTTGCAGCCCCACCTTTGGGGATCTCCCTAACAATGATTCCCCCTAACCAATCCATCCTCTATCTGAACCCCCACAGACCAGAGTCCCTTTCAGAACCATGCTCCTGTATATATTTTTTCCATTTTATCGATAAACGCTGCTGAATAGGAATGTCTTTCTGGCAGTATAACATAATAGGTGTTTCATTTCTCAGGATGATTTGTTGTGCCTCCGTGGTGGGAGAGCTCCACCAAAGCCCACTAGCAAGCTGTGATGTATCCTCAAAGGGATATATGTAGTTGTGGTGTCAGGATCTTGGTGAATCTTCTAGTCCAGGGGTCACAGCTGGGGACAGTGTTAGATTTTTCCCAGAGACCTCAATCTCCATGCATGCACAAAGCTGATACTGATTCACCTTCACAGATGACTGTGATGAAAACTTAAGATTGTTAACACCAGTAACGGAGGAAGATATTGAATGTGGAATACGGGGAAACCATATTTTTAAATGATCTTCAAAATGGATGGGAAAATACTGGGGACCTTATTTATGTTAACACAGTGTCAATGTACTGACTTTGTGGATACATTTGCACACTTAACTGTAATTTAGTCACTCATATACACATTCCTATATCTATCCTATATTCCACATATCTGACCTTCCACAAAACAAGAAATACATGTTTCCATTTGATAGGAGGTCACTAACAACCATTCTTCACACAAAGAGAGAGGCTCTTAGCACCTATTTAAAGGAGACACATCTCAGTAGTCATGGTAGCTATCTCTTGATAGCTATCCTGATAGCCATCCACAGGAAGAATTAATTCCTTCTAAACTTAGTCACATTCTCACCTAAATGCTCCCAATGCAAACACTAAATTATAATGTTAATCACCACTTTATTATGTAAAATAAGAAAAAAAGGAATAAGTAGTTGTTACATATTTTACATATGTGTGTGTATAATATTCAGTGTGTGTGTTATGTGTTAGGCATTTAAGTCCAGAGACTTTGAATTAGGAAAAATCCATAGCTGCTTTTCTCTGTTCACTTTTCCTTCTACTTGAGCAAAAACAATTTTGCAAGTCCTGGCCCTCTTCGTGCTAACTCTAAACCCACCAGAAGTTTAAAATGACCTACAGCTCCTTCCTCTCCTACAAGGGCAAAGCTATAGGCTTTATTTCCTACAAAATACTTTATCTATTCCTCCACTGTTTGGTGGTATAAGACTTTATTCTTAAATGATAGTGATTACGTTGAACATCTGTAGCAACTGACAAAACTAAAAGCATATGGGAAAAAAACAAAAAACAAACAAAAAAAAAAACTTGAAAGCATGCCAATTGTGTACAATTAACTGTCCCAAGAATGAAAGGTTATAAAACTGGATTTTTAAAAATTAGTCTTCAAGATCTTTCAAAGACTCTTCTTAAAAAGTACTTTTGATGATATTGTTGATAGCTACAGCAGGCCGGAAAGGAGACTATTTCAAAATATTTGTGTTCTGACCACAGATTTTGGAGGAACTCCACAATTTCCTTTTAAAACTCTAAGAATGCCTGTATGGGAATAAAAAGAGAATATGGTCATCTGGGAAAAATCAGAGTTGGCCTAACGCAGGAGAGGGATGTCTGAAAGTAGGTCACTTGACTAATAGCTTGAGGGGCAACCTGTATTTTTTTTTTCTCCTCTTTCAGAATAAGAAGGAATGAGGAATCACAACTGTACATGTGCTGAAATAAGTAACACAAATGAAATGTACCTCTCTAGCTCACCGTGCTCTGATCTTTATTATGTGGGAAATCACAAACACTGTCTAATACTGCTGTTGTCCTTTTTGTGTTTTGATCTCAGTGCACAGTATATAAGTGAAAAAAGTGGAAGTCATATTAATCCTAAATCAACTGGACTCCTATAATCTTCCAGACACTACATATAAGACATTGCTTAAATATTTCTTTAGATGGTTGATACTGAACCATTCCCTGATCAAGAGACTGATTTGAATGTTTTTAAGCTGTGAAGTCTGATATTAAAACACACAGGCTTCAAGAATAATTTTCATGCTTATATTATTTTAATATTTTAGTTCTATCTGTAGTTCTGTGTGATGAGAACATAGAGTCTGTGCAGGGGCTGCTGGGTTCTCTAAAAGGAAAACACTTATTTGATTAAAAACATCTTTCTACTCACTTTGGTTTTATGGACATAGTTTGCCAACAAAATTCTAGAAAACACAGTAGGAAATCAAGACAAAGTTTACATGCAAGTTAATTTAACTAAAAAGAAAAAAATCAATGCAATTACCAGCGTGTGAGTCCTTCTGGAAGAAAAGCATGAGAACTGGAATTTGTTTTTTTCCCAACTACGAGACACTTACCCATATTTAGAAACAAACTGGTTGTCTCTCTTTTTATATATATATATATGTATATATATATGCATATATATACACACATACATATATATACATATATATACACACATACATATATATACACACACATACATATATACACATACATATATACGCACATACATATATACACATACATATATACGTACATACATATATATACGCACATGCATATATATGAATTTTTATTAACATATTTATTATTATTAACATATATTGTTATTAACATATTTTTAATTAACATATAATGTATTATTTGTTTCAGGGGTACAGGTCTGTGATTCATCAGTCTTACACAATTCAACCAGCTCTCTTATGTCAGATCATTGTTCTGTCAAAAGCAATGTCTTTTGCTTCTTTTTTTTTCTTAAGACTCAACCATAGCCCACCTGGGAGAGAGCGTAAGTCACATGTTAGCAAAAAGTTAGAGAACCCCTGGCAAGACGATCCCTAGGTGCTTAACCTGGTGGACTTCCTTCAAAACATCCACAGCTGCTGTTTTAGTTATAATTGAGGGCTTTGATTTTGGGAATCTGGACGGAGAATGAAACATCTTTGATTTTAATTTGATTTCCCTCCAGCTCACCCAGGGCTTACTGTCTGATTCTCTCTTAAATTTCATAAAAATCACGAAGTGAGGAGGTAAAAAAACATAATGCACATCAAACTTAATACTCACATTTGTTTGTTACTTCTTATACAGTACAATTAACAAATAAAGACTGGGTTTAAACCGTTTATTATTGTTGGACGTGGCCAGTGGGAACTCCAAATAGGAGCAAGAGCTCTATTTTGTGGTACTTTTGTATGGAGTTGATTATGGACAGAGTTGTAGGTGTATTTCACCTTTTTAAAATGCAGATAGTGTTTCAGATTCATATTCAGATTCATAATCTTCCTGTAAACTGATTTACAGGAAGATTATTTGTATTTTAAAATAATTCTGAACCACTGCACATGAAAAGTCGATTACATGATGTAACGAGGTCAGAGATACAAAGGTGAATAAGATGTTGTATATGCCCCATGGAGTCGCATTTACTACTTTCTACCAGAAGATTTTGAAGGCCAGTACACTGTAACTCTCTCTCCATGGATCGAGTGTCCCAAACCTGCCATCCACCTTCCATCCCATACATATTATATATTCCAGTCAAATTTCTCATAATTTTTTTCTTATCAAACGTCCTGTTGTCTTGGTCTCTAAGACTCAGAGTGTAAAAATGGTTTGTGTACTCTCTGTTGTTTCTGTGCATTTTTTTAAAAATATTTATTTATTTATTTATTTATTTATTTGACAGATAGAGATCACAAGTAGGCAGAGAGGCAGGCAGAGAGAGAGGAAGGGAAGCAGGCTTCCTGCTGAGCAGAGAGCCTGATGCGGGGCTTGATCCAGGGACCCTGGGACCACGACCCGAGACGAAGGCAGAGGCTCAACCCACTGAGCCACCCAGGTACCCCTCTCTTCATTTTTATCCATGACTTTGAATAGGTATATGTAAGAGTGGGAGTTGGAAAGAGGCACATAGTTTAAAATTTTTTAAACACCAATTTGTTTTCCAGATGACTGCAAGAACAAAGAGTGACATGATGCCCAGGGTTGTTCTCAGCTCTGATAGGGATATGGAGAGACTTAGCTGAAGAGAGACACCTCCTCTTGCTCTTAAATCTTACATATGTTCTCCATCTTTTGGATGCCAGTGCACACACACGTGCACACGCATACAAACAACAGCCTTGTAAACGGCTTCGCTTTGCACACACGACAGCTTTCTTACCCAACCACCAGGGCCAACTGAATGCTTTCTCCTGTTAAATAAAAAAACTGAGGTTTTCTTTTTGTAAAGTTTCTACACTGTTGTAGGTGGTAGTTTCAATACATAAGTTGGAAAGATACCTTAGAGTCAGGAGTAGTCTTATAAATGATGCAAAATGTGGTTATAGGTACGTAACCTTGAGTATAAAAGTATCATGCATACCTTTAATACCTAATGTGTATTATAGAATATCTTTGTAAAATATGATTTCCTAGTGTTTTTAATTACACAAAAGAAAGATCATAATTTAATGCATGTTAAGAAATAGAATAGGACTCTACTGAAAAATTGACTTATAACCTGAGTGTTTATGGAGTCCATCTTGATTCCCAGTATAATTTCTTGGCCTTTGCCAGTTCAAAGGTTCTCTATCATTCTTTTCTTTCTTTTTTTTAATTAATTAATTAGTTAATTAATTTATTTCCCAGAGAGAAAAAGAGAGAGCACAAGCGGGGGGAGCAGCAGAAGGAGAGGAAAAAACAGGTTCCTCTCTGCATAAGGAGCAGTCTTGGATCCCAGGACCCTGGGGACCATGACCTGAGCCAAAGGCAAATGCTTAACCAACTGAGCCACCCAGGCATCCCAGTTCTCTATCATGCTTAAATCACAACAGCAATTTAAATGGGTGCCATGCAAAGGAGAAGGTATGTGCTACTTCTATAGAGAGACCTGTATTTAAATACTGGAACTATTACCTTATGAAGGGGTGTGTGAACATTCTGTACCCAAAATGGTGCTAATATCCAGTTTCAGAAACACTCATTGAGACCATAATCCATTTGTGATACCTGACCTGGGGCTGGATTTGTGGAACAAATATTCTTCTAGTTACAGAAGTCTCTAGTTGATGTTCTCTACCTAAGGAGCTTTACTTATACATTAAAACATGGCTTCTAGCCTAGTGAAAGAAATTCTGACTTGTTACCTTATTTATGAATAAAAACACTGTATTTTTTTTGTAGCTGTGTTAGAAGAATTTGATAAAAAGGATTCACATTTGGTGAAAGTTGAGTTTTCAGATATGCTACTATATAAGTATATATTTATTTATTTCTTGAACTGTATTGAGCGGAGTACTCACTGGCCTCTTCTGATGTTTACTTCCATATGTACAATAATCTACCATTTCTTTTTAAATACAAGATTTGTTACCTTATTTGAAAGAGAGAGAGCAAGGAGGAGGGCAAAAGGAGAGGGAGAGAGAAACTGAAGTAGACTGTATGTTGAGTGTGGAACCCGATGCGGGGCTCGATCTCAGACTCTGAGGTCCTGAGCTGAGTTGAAACCAAGAGTTGGCTGCTTAGCTGACTGCACCACTCAGGTGCCCCATGATGTACTCATTCTAACAGCTAAGATTCTCTCAGCTCTTCTTAACTCACTTCTTGCTGACTCATTCTTCCTCATAGAAACAAACCTGCTCATAGGGAACAAGGGTTTTCCACTGTTTCTACCGCAAATTGTGCAGGGACCTACTCCTTCCATGGAATCCTGCCTGGATCTAATAACAGTGAACAGGTTGAATAAATCTACCAATATCACATTAGCAGGACCGCTTGGCTAAGAGGCCTTAGACTTTATCAGTAGTAAGTATGGTGTTTCATTTGCTAAACAGTCCATCACAGTTTTTATAACTCATGTTGCAAAAAGGGATGATATTTATTAAGATCCTTCCAAGATTCTCAACAGTTTATTTTGGTAAAAAACAACATTGTGGGCAATTTGAGTAGAAAAGGCATTAGGGTGATTCTATACATAAAAGTAAAAAGTATTTCAAAGTAAAAAGTATTTCAATAGGAGAAGAAAGTGAATGATGTACCAGGAAGAGTTTTGCTTAGAATTTTGGAAAGTTTGACAAAAGCTAAAAAACTTCTGAAACAATTCATAGACATACTTAAATAAGTCAGTGAACTGTTTTGAAGCACTAATGGATCAGTTGAATCATATTAGTGGACCTTCCCGAAGAAACACTGGCATAGGTACAGGAATGAAAAGAAAGAAAACAGAAAGCATGTTGAGAGGGCAAGGAGTAAATTAGATTAGAGAGTTAATTATGTGTAGGGAATAAGGAGAAGAATATCGGAAAACAGGAAGTACAGTGAAAATGATGAGACCTGACTGCCAAGTGAATATTTTATATTATTCTTCAAAACATGAAAAATAATTAGAAGTTTTCAAACAAGAACAAAATAGAATCAAAAGAGATTATTTCATGCAAGTAGGAATGACATTGGAATCTCAAGTATAAGCTCTCCTCAAGCACGAAATGGGTCTTTTGAATAATACAGTCTTGAAAACTTTGCTCAGCATAGAGATAATAATTAGGCAGCACAGTGGAAAGAGAAGGATATTAGAGCATATAAATAGGAACCTAGATGTTTATTCCATTTCTAAAGGTAAATGATGAGGTAGGTCATTTTGTGTAAGTCACTCATATCCTAGAAGCTTTTCTTCAGCTTTAATAGTTCCATAATTTTTTCACTATTGAGTGTAATGTTTGCTGTGGATTTGTTGTATATGACCTTTCTTATTTTGAGGTGTTTTCCTTGTGTACCCAATTTGTTGAGGGTTTTCCTCATGAAAAGGTGTTGTGAACTGTCAAATGCTTGTTCTCCCTCTATTGACATCATCGTGTGATCTCTATCTTTCTATTAATGTGATGCATTGTATTTATTGATTTGCCTATGTTGAGCCATCCTTGAATCCCAGGAATAAATCCCAGTTGGTCATGGTTTATAATCCTTTGTATGTGTTCTTAAATTCAGTGGGCTAATATTTTGTTGAGAATTTTTCCATCTATGCTCATCAGGGATATAGTTTTCCTGTAGTATCTTTATCTGGCATCATTCTCAGGGTAATGCTAGCTGCATAGACTGTTTTCAAGTGTTTTCACCTCTTCAAGTTTTTGGAGGAGTCTGAGAAGGATTGGTAGCAACTCTTTAACTGTTGTATGGAACTCACCAGTGAAGCCATCTGGTCCTGGATGTGATGTTTTCTGTGGTGGGACATTTTTAATAACTGATTTAATCTCTTTACTCATTATTGGCCTATTTAGATTTTCTATTTCTTACTGATTCAGTCTTGGTAGTTGGTGTATTTCTAGAAATGTATCCATTTCCTTTCAGTTTTCTAATTTGATGGTATGTAATTGTTCCTAGTAGTCTCATAAAATCTTTTGTATGTCTGTGGTATCAATTGTAATATCTCCTATTTAATTTGTAAGTTCATTTATTTCTTTTTTTTCTTAGACCAGCTAAAAATTTGTCAAATTTCTTTATCTTTTTCAAAAACCAAATCTCAGTTTTGTTGATTCTATTTTTTTTCTGCTTTCTATTCCACTTACTTCTACTCTGATATTTCTTTTTTGCCTTTTTTCTGATAACTTTGGTCTTAATTTATTCTTTGCTTTCTAATTCCTTGAGGTGTGAAGTTAGGTTATTTGCAATCTTCCTAGTTATTTTGTGCACTTATTGCTTTGAACTTTCAGAGCTGTTTTCCAAGCATCCCCTAGGTTTTGGTATATCATAATTAACATTTTCATTTGTTTGAAGATTTTAAAACATTTTCCTTTTGATTTATTCTTTGACCCACTGGTTGTTTAAACCCGTGTTGTTTATTTTCCACATATTTGCAGATTTTCCAGCTTTCTTCTTGCTGTTGACTTCTGTTTCATACCACTGTGATCAGAAAAAATAGTTGGTATGATTTCAATCTTCTTAAATTTGCTAAGATTTGTTTTGTGTCCTGTCGTATGATCTATCCTGCAAAATGTTCCATGTGCACTTGAGAAGTATGTGTATTCTTTTGCCTTTGGATGGAGTATTCTATATACGTCTGGTAAGTCCATTTGGTCTAAAGTCTGATTCAATTCTACTGTTTCCTTGTTGATTTTCTGCCTGTAAGGTCAGGAACAAAACATAGATGCCCACTTTGGCCACTTGTATTCAATATCTTACTGGAAGGCTTAGAGCAATTAGTCAAGGCACCCAAATCCGTAAAGGAAAAAGCAAAATTGTCGTTATTTGCAGATGCTATGATTTTGATTTGTTTGCACAGTGAGGTTAGAAAGGATCCAGTTTTTTCTAGGTTTCTTGTCTGTCAGTCTCTGTTTGTCATCATTGTCTCCCCTCTTGGTCACAAAATGAACATGGCACCTTTAAGAATCACATCTTAGTTGGGGTACCTGGCTGGCTCAATGGGTAGAACATGCAACTCAATCTCCAGGTTGTGAGAAGAAGCCTCACATTGTGCAGAGGGCTTGCTTAAAAAACAAACGAACAAACAAACAACAACAACAAGAAAAAATTATATCCTTGCATGATAGCCTCTCAGTTGAGAAGGAAAGAACTTAGGGATAGTCTCTTGGCTTCAGTCTGGCCTTATATTTTTCCCAAAATCCCTTCTCCAGGAGACTTCTCCTTGCATTTCACTAATAAGAAATGGGACTAAGTGCCACCCTTACTGGCAATAATGTCACCTTAACTGTCTTGGACCCTAGAGTTGGGCACATTTGTGTTCAAACAAAAGCAGGGTTCTTGTGGCTGGAAAGAAGAGAGTATGGTTGCTGTGTAAAAAACATATATGGCAGTTTTGACATTAATAAATGTGATTTTATTCAGATCATCAAGAATGTATTAAATCTCTTGTGTTCCAGTGGCCACGATGTTAAAGTGAGACAAGCCGGAGTCCTGTGCTTAAGGAGCACACAGTATTTTGGTGCATTTAGAAAAATAAACAGAGTTTATTCTGATAAATCTATTTTAAACAGTGAAAATAGAGAAGTGAGGGGGAGTGAAGAAAAAGCGTGTCCCTCTGACCAGGGGAAGAGAAAGAAATATCATATACTGATGTGTCACTCTGTGCCAACTTCATAAATATATGTTGAATACATGCATGGATTAAAAAATAATTATAACACAGAAAGGCAGACTGCAAAGCTAAGCTAATTAATATATCAATGTTTAGAACTTACGGCTGTGGACCCAAGGCCAGTATACCTTTCATCATATAGTAATTCAGATCCTTTACAAATTGCATTGTCAAATTGGGTCTAGTTGCCTAAACATTCCTGTCCTCCCTTAAAAGAAATTTTAAAAAGTGGGGATATTCTGCTTTGCATACAAGCATTTTTGAAAGAATTAATCTTTCGGATCAGATCAAATTGGAGCTCATCTAATTGAATTTTGGTTATATCCAGTAAATCTACCAACCAAATATAACACTGTGGCTCATAATTTCCCAAAGAGATAATTAGAGGAGGCTGTGCCTTTTCAGAGATGGGACTTCATTGATGTGGAGGCAAAAAGAAACATAGTCATGTAATAAAATGTCTTGAAGTATTACGCAGCTTGTCTCAAAAATACCCTGGTGAAGGGCTACTTTTTTAAAAAATGAAGAAAATGTTAATTGGACGAGCTGTTTTGTAATGCCAATTACAACACAGTGTGTTTCTTCTTAGTGTATAATATTCACGAGACTTCACAAGTCCCACAGAAAAGTTCTGAAGCAGGAGAAAAGATCCAATCCTAATTAGAAGCGGGTTGATCAGAGGAATTTATTTAAGGGGGATTAACTATCCATTCAGAAACAAAAGGCCAAATTCTTACTCCTTCTCAGCTTCAAAAGGAGCTCCCACCAAATAAAACAAGCAAGTGAAGAAGAGGGAAATGGAATCTGGCTCCATTTCTCATCCTTCTGAAGGCGCAGAAAGGACATGTGCTCCCTCAGGCAAACTCATTACAATAGGTGACTTGCAAACATGAAGCAGTAACATCGGATATTACACTTTCAGCTTATCTAAAACATTTAAATTAAAATAATGTTGCTTTGGAGCAAACCCTTCAAAACAGCCAACACTTTTAATGCTTTCTCAATGTCATTGGCTTAACATATATATAAATAATCTTGTTCTGGAATTCTCAGAATATATTTGATGTTACAGTGTAACATCGGATTGTTAACTGCTCTAATTGTGGTCTGTTGTGTGACAGAAGTATACAAGCTTGGAAGATGGTGCCTCCTAGTCATTTTATGTTTGATATTTTGAGTAAATGTTTCAAACTCCTAAAATTCACTGCTTTTGTTAAATTAACATGATGGAAATCAGTTCTCCTTTGTAAAGTTGAAATATTTTGTAATAGGAAAGCTACACAGTAACTAAGAAAATTCAGTAAACGCTTTTTACCTGAGTTGATTTCAAATGTTAGGTGGTATACATTTATAAGAATATCCTTTACCCAGAATAAATAATAATTATGGTTACTTTTGAATAAAAAAATACATAATGACTTTTAATGCTTCTATTTTACTTACATTTCTATGACATGAGAAAAATTCAGTTAAGTTCTGAACAAATTAATAGTCAATTCAATTTAAGACTTAGGGCAAATGTTTTACTAAGTTCTTGACTGTGTTTTCAAAAAAATCTCAAGCCTTCCTTTAAAGAGAGATAATAAATACATTTTAGACTTGGGACAAGTGACAGAGGATGTATTTCAAATTAGTCCTTCACTTGAGAAGAATTTTTCCACTTGAAGAAATTCTTATATTTAGTGTCATAAATAATTTTGACTATAAACACCTGTAATATTTTCAGGCTCCTGTGTGAACACAAAAAAGTACATTTACTTTCATAATAACACAGGTTTGAGATGAAACCCTTGCTAACCTTATTTGTGGCTGAAAAGAAAAGAAGCATCAACTCAAAATTATGAAAAAAAATTTAATACTTAAAAAAATGGGATACCTTTTTTTCCCATTTAATATGACAGATGGTTTTCAACCTTTTGGACGTAATAACTGCCATTTGTGGGGAGAAAATGTAACCCTACAAGTAGGTATTACATAAATGTTACAAATTCTCTATCCTAAACTCGGACCTCTTACCAGGAGTATCTTTTCTTTTATATTCCTCCAGACTTGCCAATAGCATCATGCTACATAAAATGTTGAGGAATTCTTTGTGTCACTTGACATATCTTCTAAATCTTTTCATAGTTAAAGCATTTGTTATAGTGACTACTAAGTATAAAATGATAAGTGATAATATGATTTATCCAATTAGTCTATTTACCCTGCTTCTTCCTTTACAGAAGAGCAGCAAGGAATTCTCGAATTTGTTAGTAAAATGCACCTTTGCATACAACTTCTAGTTTTCTATCATGCTTGTGAAGGGTACATTTTGGTCTTAGATTGAACAGACATCGCTCCCTCTTTTTTTTTTTTAAATAAACTTACAGATTTTATTGTTTTTGTGAATAAAACATTAATGGTAATGGCTACAACCCTGAAAACTTAGCACTGACAAAATCTCAGAGTTAGCAAAGCTTTGAGCATAGGCCTGCTTGAAGTCTGCTTTTTTAAATTTGTCCCATAATACTTGTAGAAGATTGTCATAGATTCAAATTCTTAGAAATTTCTAGTGAGACTACTCTTATTTAATTCACCTTGATTTACTTAATAAGACCCTTTATGAGAAGTCAGTGACTGCATTCCCAAAACAGTGAAATCTATCAAAAGCTTTTCTAACAAACACAATTTCTGCCTTTTCCTTTTCATGAGATAAACCAGTCAATGGTCAATCTTCACCAAGTGCTTATAAGTTATCAGTTACAGTGATAAACTGTGGAAAGAGAGAAACTTAGCAAAATAGGCAGTACACCTTTGAATAATTGCAAAATAGGCAGTACACCTGGGGCCTTTGAAGCTATTGGACCCATGGATCTGTGAGTTTTTCAGTTTGCTTATAAATGTTAGCTTTTCTTTGTCATGTCCCCCTTGGAAAAACTATTTATATTTTCAAGTGGAAAACTGAAGGCATCAGGTATGTTTATAAATATATGCGTATATTTCTGGGAATGGTTATATATTTTGTTATTTCTGTAATGCATATCTATGTTTGGGCCTGAAAAAGTTTATATAAAAGTTTGAAATGCAGTTTTATCATCCACTAATTTTTAGTGGGATGTTGCTTTGGGCATTTTTACCAGTTTTGAAGATGATCTCTGAGTTGGATGCTAGAAGAGTGACTTACTTTCCTTTGGGAAAATACATGGAAAAAAGTACTCTTTCCACTTAAAGTAAACATTTTTATTTGTTATCCAAATAACATAATTTGTAAGTTTTAGGATTTCTAAATAGGCACTGTTCATTGCTTCTCTTATTCCTTGTATTTTTTGTTTTTGTTTTGTTTTGTTTTTATATTCTCAAAGCTCAGCTGGTCTTCTGTAAAAGAAGAATAACATTATGCAGCCTGTCCTAAAGTTTAAATAAAATAACTAATAAAACATATGTAACACATTCTCTTATACTTAGTTGATCAATAAGTAGAAGTTCTCATTTTCTTTGACAAGGAACAATCATATATATGAAGTCTAAAAATGGAAAAATGATAGGAAAAAAAGAAGTCATCAACATTAATTGTTTATCCTGAACAGAAATCCAATGGACTCGGTTTCAATGTGGAAATTCCTTGGATTTGTAAAGCCAAATGACCAAGATATTGCTTCTTAAACATTTATCTCTGAAGTAGTATTTGCAATAGAGAAAAATGAATGAAAATCGCTGATGATTGGAAGACAACAGCAAAATTACCAAGTTTTGATCTAAAAAGTAATGGTAATTTTATATATAACTCCATGATAAGAAAGGGGTATAATGAAAAGTGGTGACTGAACCATAGGCTTTGGTGCAAAGCAGGTTAAGAATTTAAATCTAGGAAACATTTTATATTACGTATTGCCCTCTTTCACAGATTATTTTCTTTCTGTGAGCCATCAAGTAAAGCTGACATTGGAGAGCTAGACCATGTTTAACTTAGCATCCTGCTAGGACAATGGCAATAGTTTCATAAAAATTTTGGCATCTTGATCCTGAGATTTTACATTACCCCCAGATGCTTTAAAAACAAGAAGATTTGGTATAGAGATGGATGACAGGCTCAGATGCCACATTTCAAAGTCTTTGCTGTTCTCCTAGATATTGTTAGTCTCCACCCTGCAGGACTGATGGCCCTGCTGTGAGACATTGTGTTCAACAAGAACTTGAAAAGTAGACATTTATTTCTCTCTTGTAAAAAATTTCAGGGGTTGGTCCAGAGTGGTACAGAGGCTTTACGGTTGTTAGAAACCCAAAATCTTTCCACTGTGTTCCTCTGCCACATGCAACGGGAATCTTCCATCTGGGAATCAATGAAAGTGGCTCAAATTCTTGATGTTACATTTCATTCTAGGTAGTGAGATTGGAAAGAAGAGGGAAGGGCATGTTTTTGTTTTTGTTTTGTTTTTTTAAGGGGCATGCCCTCAGAGTTGGACACTTCCCTTAGGGTCATTTTTCATTGGCTACTCCTACCTTCAATGGAGGTTGGAGATCATAGCCTTTCATTCAGTAGCTTCATACTCAGATAAAAAGAGAAAATCCCATAATTAAAGGAACAAGAAGAGAATTGGTAACAGAGAAACGCTACATTTTCCGTGACAGTCTCATTTATGTTCCTGCCAGGCACAAAGAATCCAGACAGAAGGAGTCACGACTAGTCTAGACTATACTCTGCCTTGATTCCTACTACCTGTCCCAACGAGTTTTGTGAATCTCCCAGGGATGCTGACCAGACGGGCCTGCTGCCCTGACACCTGGCTCTTCTCTGTACTGACATTTTCAGAAAAGCAGGGACCCAAGTGTTAATCTTCACAAATTGGAATATACTCTGAAAAGCCAGTCAAGGAAGGAGCTAAAGTAAAACCAAACAAAACAATGGACACATTTAGAGGGCTGAAAGTGACACGGATCAAGTTACATGCAAAGAAAAGTTTGAATAAATATTCCTTAGTTGGCTTTGATTTTGGATAAAGATCTTAATCCTAGCTCTGAGTACACAGTATTCATGTCTACCAGAAATATTATTTCATCTGAGAAACTGAATTTTGGTTAAATCTTAAACAAACCCACCACATCTCTGCTCTTAGGTTTCTGGAACCTCTAGCCACATCTTCATCCTATTGTTGAAATTCACCTCTTACCTGTCCTCATCTCTGGGTACCCAAATAATCTATATTAGTTCAACCTACACCTTTGTTAACTTGAATTCCTTCTCCTTTGTTTCCTCAGGATCTTCAAGTCTTTGTTTTCTGGGACTCTTAGCCTCAATCCTATGATGCTCAGTCAAGTTAGGACCTCTGACATTGCCAGGTATGCAATTATCCTTCCCATTAGTGACTGGATGATCCTTGCCCACACTTCACAGTCGCGGGACTAGTTATTTTGTCTTGGCCAATGTTATCATTTCCTAGAGCTGACTGTTGTCACTTTCCTAGGTCTGACTGTATATGTAACCCACAAATTCCTAATCCCCTCAAAGATGACAGAATTAGGAAGAGGGACCTTTGGGAGGTGCTTAAATTATGAGATTGGAGCCCTTTTTAATGGGATTAATGCCCTGTGACAGGGCTCCAGAGGGATCTCTTGCTCCTTCCACCAGGTGAGGACACAGCAGGAATTCTCCAGCTCTGAACCAGGAAGACAGGGCTCTCACCATCATGTGACCATGCTGGGGCCTTGATCCGAGACTTCTAGCTTCCAGAACTTGAAGCATTAAAATTCTGTTGTTCATAAACTACCCAGTCACTGATATTTTGTTATGATAGCCAGAATGCACTAAGACACTGACCATTCTGGATTAGGTCTACCAGGGGATCAGATATGGACTCATCCCATTCTATTGCAAAGCCTGTGGTAGCATTATAGAATGACAGTTATGTTCATCTCTGAGATCCTTCCTTCATTTGAGTGGATCTAACCTCACATTTTAAGATTTGCTCACATACCCATCATTCCAATCTTTAAGGGAAAAACATTTCTAAGACTGCATGATTACGAACAATTCATTTTCTACAATGAGAGTATGAATGAAATGTGGTTGCTTGAATATCTGTAATTGCTGTAGTTTTCATTGATAACTTTCTTGGAAGTGGGGGGTGTCAGAGAATTTATATTGCCAACTAAGGCTGTTTCAAACTCTTTGTTTTTATGGAGTCTGAGGTAAGTCGTTCTCTTTAGGATAATTTATTTTTCTTTTAAGATTTATTCATTTATTTTAGAGAAAGAGAGCAAGGGGGAGGGGCAGAAGGAAAGCATCTCAAGCAGAGTCTCTGTTGAGCGTGGAGCCCTGAGATCACGACCTGAGCTAAAACCAAGAGTCAGATGCTCAAGCAATGGAGTCACACAGGTGCCCCAAAGTTTCACTGTTTTTTTATATTCTTTCCTTTCTTCTCCCTGAGATAGTGTTTATGTGTATGGATGTGGTGGTTTGCGCTGTCCTCTGGATCATTACTGATCTCTCTGGTAGTTTCTTCACTGCCGCCTCATTGGACTCCCTATGCCACCTGGTGCTTACGTGTGGTAAACTCAAGACTACTTTCCTTGCTTTGTTGGTTTCCCCTGGTCCTTCATGCGCATTTGTCTACAACTTGGTTTTGTTTTTGTTTTTGTTTTTGTTTTTTCATTATAAGGTTTTCAGGGTTTTTTTTTTTAATTTATTTTTAATTTATTTTCAGCATAATAGTATTCATTATTTTTGCACCACACCCAGTGCTCCATGCAATCCATGCCCTCTATAATACCCACCACCTGGTACCCCGACCTCCCACCCCTTGCCCCTTCAAAACCCTCAGATTGTTTTTCTGAGTCCATAGTCTCTCATGGTTCACCTCGCCTTCCAATTTCCCCCAACTCCCTTCTCCTCTCTATCTCCCCATGTCCTCCAAGATGCCCTTCAACGGACAAATGGATAAGGAAGATGTGGTCCATATATGGCTTGTTTTTTTCCTCTGATGACAAACCTCCCTGAGTCTTACCACCCTTAACTGAGGAACTGAGGTAGAATGCCCTCATCCCTCACCCTGGCAGCCCTGAGCAGAACCCTTGGCTCAGTCCTAGCTACATCCCATCTCCCTGCTCAAAAGACATGGGGACTTTTGAGGAATTGGTAGGCAACCCCTCCTCAGCCTCTTGTAGCCCATTATCTGTTAGCATATGCTATATGAATACCTCTTTAAACAGACTTAAAACTTCCCATCCTGTACTTAGACAAGACAAAAGTAAGACTCAGTACCCTGGGATTCTCTTACATTTTTGTGTTATTTCCCAACAATTACACACTGCCGCACCAGATTTTCAGTCTTTCTAGATAGTTCTTTCATTATCCTTGGAAAATAATGTACTCCTTTTTTAGGCAGGATTTGCCTTCTGGTTAACATCAGTTTTCTTTGCCTGTGACTTAAATTATACTCATTTAGATTTTCTGCTAATATATTTCAGAATTCCCAGAAAATTTGAAAAATACATAAAATATAAAAAATGAAAACATATTTTTGAAATCTCCCCAAAGGATAATAACAATCATTATTTTACACCTTCTCCATCTTTTTCTATGATTGTATTGTCATTTTGCTGTATTATATCCATATAATTTTATATAAGTAAGTCATATTACCATATATCTTTGCAAGTGATTTCTTTCATTTTGCAAGCAATATTAGACATTTTGTCTATTGATGAATATAAATAAACCTCATTTTCAAAGGTGTGCTGTATTCTAGTACATACAAAGGCCATAATTAGTTGTATTGATCTGCTCTTGGTTTATGCATTAGTAAAAAACATTTTAAAATCATGTATCTCGGGACGCCTGGGTGGCTCAGTTGGTTGGACGACTGCCTTCGGCTCAGGGCGTGATCCTGGAGTCCTGGGATCGAGTCCCACATCGGGCTCCCAGCTCCATGGGGAGTCTGCTTCGCTCTCTGACCTTCTCCTCGCTCGTGCTCTCTCTCACTGTCTCTCTCTCTCAAATAAATAAATAAAATCTTAAAAAAAAAAATCATGTATCTCTTTTTAATTTATCTCCTTTTGTCTAGTCTTTTTAACTTGATTGTATTATGATTGTCATTACAAAAGTATTCAGCTCTTTTAAGAAATACTCTATTATTGTAAGAAGATAAAAATAGAATTCTAGAGCTAACAAATAACTAAAAGCAATGGAACCATTAAAATCTTATAGCCTGGGGGGTGCCCCCTTGGCTCAGTCAGTTAAGTGTCCAACTCTTGATTTCAGCTGAGGTTATAATCTCACGGTCATGAGATCGAGCCCAATACTGGGCTCTGGACTCTGTGGGAAGTGTGCTTGAGATTCTCTCTCTCTCTCTCTCCCTCTGCCCCCTCTCTAAAAATCAATCAATCAGTCAGTCTTTTCAAAAACTCTCACAGTGTGGCGTTTACAGACTCAGCTCCTAGGATTGTGTAAATAAGTAGAGTAAAATCATGAAATGAAATTTGGTGTTCCTAATTCATTCTTTGTTATCCAGGACCTTAAAATTTTCAAAGAATTTATATTATACTCTTTAAAATGTTGGGAGGATTTCTAGTAACATTTTCTGGCAGGAGGAACAAAAGGGTGGGTGGTGCTTTTTACATCCTGATCTTCCTTCGAAAATGAGTGAAAGTGAACAGGTGAAAGTGTATGGAGTATACAGGAGTTAAAAACAGGCTTTCAGGAGCCAGACTGCCTGGGTTCGAATTGATCCTTTACTAGCCGTGTGTTCTGGGGTAGTTTCTTTAATCTTTCTGCGTCTTGTTTTTCTTATTTGTAAAAGGAGACGGAATATGTCTTTACCTCATAGGGGTTTTGTCATAACTCAAGAGATTCACACTCTAGTGTTATGTAAGCATTTACTCTGTGTTATAATAAACCAGTAATTATTATTTCTGATGAACCTGGAAAGCAACCACAACCAGGAGCCACGTTCTTTGAAACAGTGCAGTAAAAAGAAAATGGTATTGGTTTATACAAACTCAACAGGACATGCGGATCAGTTAAAGCCCTTCAAAATGTGTTCTATAATCTGAAGGGCAAATCCAGTGACTTCTTGCTTCAGATGGTGCTTGGAGGAAGCCTCCCTGACTCCCCCCTGAGTGTGTGAGCATGGAAAAGAAAGACAAGAATGACTCAGGCACTGGGCAGGTTGACAGTGTGTCAGAGGGTCTGAGAAAAGGGCAGGCAGCTCTGCAGCTGCTGGTTTTCTTCAGAGAAAGAATAGTTACCTCCAAATCATCACACCAAACATGACCATCTTCCCTGGGCCCAGCATTTCTCCGCCAGCTTGGGGTGGGCTCAGACTGCAAGCAGATGTTGAGTTGGTGCCTGGTACCTAAGTGACAGAAAAACGACCAGCGGGAAAGGGAACCGTCTGCTAACTGAGCTCCTGCCTGTCTGAGCTGTGCCTCACATCATCTTTTAACAAGGAGTTGGCCAAGGAAAAACGGCCTCCCTTTCAAAGATGACTAATAGCCAGAATCAGAAATCAGCAAGAGATCTGTACAAAGGTAAGAAGAAAAACACATTATGCTCCTAAAAACCCAAGGGAGATGTATGCATGGAGATGAAAACTCTCTTTTACTGAGCTAAAATGTGTGGTTTTTTAAACAAGTGAAGTTATTATTGAGCAGTTAATATTCTTTCAAACATCACGTTGGTCTTCTTCTAAATACTCATCCCCTGAATGCATAGTTAGTCAGTGTTTTTCTTTAATATCTGAGAAGAATTCTGAGCTGTATTTTTGAAAGTAAGGGATATCCCAGTAAACAAGGTTCAGTAACGTTTGAAAGAAGATTCAAATATACATTTGAAAGAAAGGGAGACACAGCAGTGGTTTGGAAGAACAAAAGGGGGCATGAAATTGACAGTGGGTAATGAAAACATGAAGGCCCTTCTTGTGTCATTTTCCAGCATTTAAAATACATGGCATATAGTTCCTTTAATTACAGAAGGATGGATTTCTTTCATCCTGTGCCCTCTGTGAACGGAAAGAATCCACACATTTGTGGCCCTTATAATTCTTGCGCTTAGATGCTTGAAGCAAATGGATGTGGTAAAAGAAAAAACAAACAAACAGGTATTCAAAATGTATTTCAGATAAAATAGATAAAAAAATTTTTCAAAGGACAGAAATAAATCTAATATATTAAACGGTGTATCTGAGGAAAAAATAGAACTAGTTAAAAGCAAAACAAAATCCACTGAACAGATTCAAATCACTTAAAGGAAAAATAATCAGACCGAAGTCAAATTTTTCAAAATCTAATATTTGGTATGTTCATTATACTCGAGAATGGCTGCACATGTGTCAGAAATGCAAGGGTATTCTAGATCCTATTCTACCCTTAGTGTGAGAACATGTTATTTCTACATTTGTATGAGCCAAATTTTCATTCACTATAGAGAACAGCCTTATATTTGTAAAGTATACAAGAACCCAGGAATATCGTATCCAGAAATCCTTGTGGAAAATGTACACAAAGGTGAACTCTGGCCCCCCAATGTTAAATAGAGAAACACAGTATAAGTATTACAAATCATCAATCAGTCCATTTAAATATAGAACTAAGTTTGAAGAATAATGAATATTTGCACAAGAACAGTTTTAAAACTTTATAAATGTTGACAAGCTACAAAATAAAAAAATGAAAATCAGACAGGAACAGAATGAGAGTATGCTGGTTTCCTCAAAATTCTGGTGGATTAGTTACTGGTTTGTGTTGGGTTTTATGAATCAGCTACAGAAGTACAAAAGCAAAGAATGGACATAAAACACTGGAAACCAAACAAGAACAACACAAGCCATTTACCAGAGTATTTTTAGCATAACATTCAAGATCATTTTTTCAAATATAATACAAAATTAATAAGCACATCATATTCATAAATTTAAATAGATTAAATCCACCCCTTAAATGGGAAATTATTAGATTGAAAGGTTTGATTGCAAAGCAATCCTGCCATTTGCTGTATAGAAGATACTCCTCCAAACCAAATGATTAAGAATGATAGACGTAAAAAGATGGGCAAACGTAGACATATATAAAAGCAAAAGTTAATAAATATATCAAGTACTTAATTCATAACAAAGTATTCAAGTGACAAAGGAAACTTCATAATAAAAATCCCCTTGTATTACAACTGAAGGGATATGAAATGACAAAGCATCATTAGAAAAAGTTGTGAGGAGTAAGGGAAACGATTAGAAAATAGAAGACTCTTGTTCCCCTTTATCAGCCCACAATAGATTGAGGAAGCAAGGAAGTAAGTGTGGAGAAGATTTAATTAACAAAGAGAAAATTTCTTTCTTTTTTTTTTTTTAAGATTTTTTTTTTATTTATTTGAGAGAGAGCAAGCTAGAACACAAGCAGGGATGGGGGAAGGAGAAGAAGACTCCCCACTGAGCAGAGATCACATTGTAGAGATTCGATCCCGGGACCCTGGGATCATGATCTGAGCTGAAGGCAGACACTTAACCAACCAAGCCACCCAGGTGCCCAACAAATAGAAAGTTTGAAATGCATAGTGCTGCTTATGTGCCATACATATATTAATGCATTTAAAAATTCTTTTCAAGTTCCTGTGAAACATTTACAAGTAACAAAATAACATCCCAGGCCACATTTACTGATCATTGGATAACAGAAGGAGAAGATCAAAACAAAAAATACTATGTTCAAATTACTTTTTAAAAATTTACCCTTATTCAACTCAGTTTGCAAGAAGAAATCAAACCAATATTGTGGATTATGTGTAAAATGTAAGTAAAATGTAAAATGTTAAAATGTAAAATGTAAGTAAAATTTTACTTACATCCTGTAAGTAAAAACAACTTACAGGGTGCATTGACTAGAGCTGTATATAAAGTATTATTTATTGGGATAAATGCTTATATTTCTAACAAAGACCAAACATAAATAGCAGTAATTCAAAATGTTATTAAATTATACCCAACAAAAGTAAAAACAAAAATAAAACTAGTTTTATTATCTAGTTGAAAACAACTAGAAGATAGAACTCACTAATTTAAAACATAGAGATAATTTACTAGATCACAGATGTTAAAAGAGTATGCATACATAAAAGAAGACGTGAGTATGTAAAAACTATTTCAAAGGATTTCAAATAGATTGGAAGGTAACACTTCAGTAAATAGAAAAATTTAGTGAAATGGATAATTTTCCTATTACTATCTAAATTACCTAAACTGACCTATAGGTGATAGCCTGAACAGGTTAGATCCATTGTAGATACAGGGAAAGTTGTTAATGTGATTTCCAAAAGGATATTGTGCACACATTTCCCCAAGTAAACTAGATCAAATTCTCAAGAAGAAGAGAAATTTTCTGTTCCAGAAAGGAAACAGAGTGCTAGGAGGATTTTTTTCCAATTTCCCCAGCTTAATCTACTAATGTAATATAATGCCTAAAAAAGTGTCATAATTTACCTTTATAGCTCTAGCATACCATGAACAAAATCCAGACAAAACGCATAAAAATCTAAAAACCACAGAGTAGCCTCATTTTTTAATTTTGATGAAAATCTTTTGACCTATTAAAAATATAGAAACTAACAGCACATTAAAAAATAACATGCTGAGATCAAATATATGTCACCCAAAAATACAATGAGGTCTCAGTATAAGGAAATATAATAAAAAAAGAGGAAGCAAAAGAAGAAAGAACAGTGTCCCATTACCACTTTTATTATATATTATTATCTTACTGTGAAATTAGCATTTATTGTAGTTATTAAATTGTCCTTATCAATCCTTTGGGGGAGAAAGAAGATCTACAAAAAGAAAGGAGAAGAAAAGCATAATGATTTGCTGAAGCTATCAGTTCTTTGCTGGAAACCAGAAAATATCATTGGAAAAAAATACAAGAAATCAGAGATCAAGAGAAAGACCACAGAGCATTTGAGGAATCTCAGCCCACTAATAACGCGATCCCCTCTCGTCCTTGCCCAGCTTTGCCAGGGCCTGCCTCTGTGATGGCATGGAAGGATGGTCAGTGTTACAAGCATGTAATGGGTTCAGGGGGACTGGCATGTTTCTGTGATGGTTGATTTAGCCTGGTTAGTCTGAACAGCTAGTGTGTTGCCAGCCTATGGCCACCTAAACTGTGGTTTTGTTTTTTTAATATTTTTTGTGGTCTCCCGTCTTCCAGGATAAAAATGGATAAAAGGTGGGGTCCATCCCCTAATACCCTTTTCTCATATATGCCATTTTTATCCACACACAGTACATGCTCACCTCCTCCCCAAGGGAGACAACCCAAAGTCCCGTTCTTCTACTGAAGCTATCCAGCTCAGAGTCCAGCATTTCTGAGCATAGTGTGGTCTTGTCTTTAAGGTCACACGTGGTTCTCCGTGGTCCAGAGATAAATGAACTAATAGTTGAATCAACTGCCCCAAGCATCCCCACTACACGGGAGCATGGGCGCGTGCACACACACATTCATTAAAGAAGGTTGGGGTAAGAATAGTTAACAGCAATAAAAGCCCCATTCAGAAACGGGAAGAATGGGAAACACAACACTCACTGAATCCTATCAAACAGCCCTGCTGTGCAGGAATTATAAAGACCCCGTGTTCTCATAGTAGAGTAAGCTACTTATTTAGACCCTGGTTAAGCACCCTTGCCTAAGTGTCCTTGTCCTTGTTTCGGTTCTCTCAGAGACTCTTATGTGAATCTGAAGTGGTCGGTAGAGACTGCATCCTCTTTGGGAAACTTGTGTTTTGAGTTGATCTTGTGCATTTTTTTAGAAGCCTAGAGTCTGCTTTAAGAGTAGAGACAATACAGGCATTGAAGGTCAAGCTTGTGATTTCGGCAGCGTGCTATTCCTTCAAATTAAAAAACAAAACAAAGAAACTAATGGGTTCTTATCTGTTTATTTCCAGTCAGTTTCCTATGAAATCAAACGTCACTCATCTCTCACCAGGTCCCAACTGAAAGAGCCTGATGCAGCTGCAATTCACGTACCACACGGTTCACCTTTTTAAAGTGTGTATTTTTTTAGCATATTCACAAAATTGTGCCACCACCCCAGCAGACTGAAGAACATTTTGATCACCCCAGAAAAAATCCCATATCCATTAAGAGTCACTTCCCACCCTCGTCATCCCCCTTCCTACCATTTGCTGCCGGCCCTGTGCAACTGTGAATCTACTTTGTCTCTATAGATTTGCCCATTGTGGCGATGTGTATAAATGAAATAATTTACTCTCTGATCTTTGTGCGACTTTGTGTGACTCTTAGCAGAATGTTTTCAAGGGCTTATCCATGCTGTGGAATGTAATGATCCCACATTTCCTTTTGTTGCTTAGTAGTATTCCACTGTATGGACATACTGTGATTTATCCATTCATCACTTGATGGACATTTGGATTGTTTCTCCTTTTTGACTACTCTGAATAATGCTGCTATGAATATGTGAGTTCAAGATTTTGCAGGTATGTTTTTATTCCTTTGGGGTTTATACCAAGAGACATGGACATGGATCATCTGTTAACTTTACATCGAACACTGTGAAGAAATGCCAAACTATCTTCCAAAGTGTCTACACCACTTCACCCAGCAGCACATGAAGGTTCCAATCTTTTCCCCAACCTTGCCAACACTTGACATTATCTGTCTTTTGATTACAGATGCCTCATTTTGTATGAAATGGGAACTCATTATAGCTGCTTGTTATTTTAATTCTTACCATGTTTGCTGGCTGATCCCCCATATTTGGCCTATTCTCCCCCTCAGCTTAATGGCACTTACCTTGAGGTCTCCTGAATCTGCAGTTCTTGCTGTTAGGTCAAAATCTTAACCTGGATTTTGCTGCTGTATTGTTTCTTATTAGCAGAGAAAAATAATGGGAGGCATTTAAGAAACCCTCTGTAACATTTCATTTCCTAATCTTTGATGGTACTGAAGTAGTGTTGCCCTTCAAATTTCTGCAGTCTTGGTCAGTTTGGGTTTGGGGCCACAGGGAGCCTTTGGCAGTGTTAGCGCTTTGTTTCTCACAATAGCTTTGGTGTCCTATCATCTGTACTAATTTTATAGAAGAGAATGGTCCTAAATATTTGAAAACTGGATGCTTTTCTTCCTAGACCTAAATGTAATGAAGAGCAGTTAAACCTATCATTGTTTTGACTTCTTCGTGATGCTGCCCTATTGGTACAATCTTATTCTGCACATAATCTGCCTTCAGAGTGAGCTCAAGCAGAGTTTGATCACATGTTTGCTGTGGTATAATAGCGATCATCAGTCTTCCAGAATGTTCTATCTGTTTCCTTGCTCTGTGTCACAGCACTAATGAGTAAATCGGTATCACAGGTTTCACTGGGGCACTATCCCCCTCTTCAGGGGCTGATTTCTAAATAAAGCGAAGTTTACATAATGAAGCAACTGAAGAATGTAGTGGCTCAAGCAAACGGAAGGTTATGTTTCTCTTAATCCACAAGTGGTAGGTAGTCCATGGCAAGTGGATGGCTCTAAGCCAGAAAGACATCCAGCAAAAAGGATTCGTTGTATATCACTGTTCTAGTAACTCTCAAGATCGTTTCTGCCTCTCTTCAGCACCAAGACCTCATTCTAGTGTGTAGGAGGGAGAAAGATGATAGGAAAGACAGTAGTTGTAGCTCAATTTTAACCATTCTATTTTCACATTATATTCTATCTTTTGAATTTTATCTGCCTACCTACATAATCAGCATATATTCACATGTGTACTTTTCTAAATGGGCACCAGTTTCACCATGATTTGGCTTAAAAAAAAATATTTTATTTATTTATTTGAGAGAGAGAGAGAGAGGGAGAAAGAGAGAGCACGCATGCGTGCGGGGAGGAGCAGAAGGTGAGGGACAAGCAGACTCCACACTGAGCATGGAGCCTGACACAGGCCTCAATCCCACAACCCTGAGAGTATGACCTGAGCCGAAATCAAGAGTCAGGCCCTTAACTGACTGAGCCACCAGGTGCCCCTCTCATTTGAGTTTTTTAAGATCCTGGTGTTTGTCCTCCTCTTTATTGACTCAGATTTAAGCCTCACCAAGGAAGGGTTCCTGGTTTTTACCTTAGGACTGAGGAAGACTGGCTCTCTGTTAAACTGGCATGATTAAAAACTTAGTGCAGAGGGTGCCTGGGTGACTCAGTCATTGAGCGTCTGCCTTCGGCACAGGTCAGGATCCCGGGGTCTGAGATCAAGATCCACATCGGGCTCCCAGCTCAGTGGGGAGACTGCTTCTCCCTCTCCCACTCCCCCTGCTTATGCTCCTCTCTCGCCATCTTTCTCTCGATCAAATAAATAAATAAAAATCCTTAAAAATAAACAAAAAAACAAAAATACCCTTAGTGGAGAAGCAAGATCTTAAAACAGAAGCACTCCAAAAGAAAAAAACCTGGAATGCTTAAATTAAGCTTCAGAAGTCAGGGCAGGACCCGCTCCACTCACTGCCGGCGGCAGAGCTGAACATTTGGGCATCGGTGCTCCTAGGATGTTGAGTCCTTTCCATTGTCTTTCCATTGTCTGCCACTCAAGACCTGACACTTTTTAAAAGTAAATAAAGGATGTTATTCTTATTTACCTTTTTGTAAAGTAAAGTGATTTTCAGTCTTCTGTTTGGGGTTCAGGGCAATCCTGTGCTGCACTAAAGTGAATACTGGATACCAGGGTCTGACCTACCCACTGGCCGCTAGGGTAGCTGAGCAGAGGACACTTCATGTCACACATTGCCTGAACAATGCTAATAAAACATCTAGCAGAGAACACCTGCCGCTGAAAGCTGCTTCAAAAGCATTTAGATCCTTTCATGACCTATTGTAATTACTATTCTTCACAAAACATAAAAATATGTAAAGCTTTTGAGAAGATCACATAAAGTTTTCTCCTTAATCTTTTAGATGATAAGTCATATGAGATATCGTTTATAGCTTGAGTAAACACTACTTGGACACAATGTCCTTTTTTCATAACCTTCAGGAAATTATTTGGTAATGCTTGATGTCAAATTTATACGTAAGGGAATATGTAACATGAACTTATCTGTTTGTTTTGTTGAACAGTCTTTGTTCAATTTTCTTATCGGTATTACCACACTTTTCTAAAATGAAGTTATCTCCCTCCTCCTTTGTATTTCTTCTCCGTAATTTATATACAGTTGAGATTTGTTTTCTCCTTAACAGTTTGATACACTTGTCCCTTCAAATATCTGGGCTTTGCGATTTGGGGCAAAAGACCTGGAAAAATAGATATTTTTGATTTGGGATTTAGTTCCTTTAAAGATTATCGGTCTCTTCCAATTTTACTTTTCATCATATTTTGCTTGAAAATTGTCCAGTTACATCTGAGTCTGCACTCCAAAAATATGTCTCAGATCTCTCCTATCTGGAACACAATGAAAAGTGACCAATCCAAAACAATTATCAGACACTTATCAGACAACCTAGACAGTTGCAATAGCTATTTAACAATTTTCCTTCTTTAACTTTTTCTTCCCTTCAAGTCATTTTCCAGCCAACAGTACAAGCGATCTTTTCAAAATATAAAACAGATTCTTGGATTCCCTTGTGGAAGGTTGAGCTCTCTACTCGGCCTTCCTACAGTCCGCAGGCACCTGTCTCTTTAACAGGGACTCACAGATCCATGACTCATAGCTATCTTGAAGATTATCCCTGCAAATAGTTTTTCAGAGTAACTAATAAGGTTCTTTCCAAAAGGGTCCAAAGACTGTTTCCATTTTAATGTCTCTTCTGGAAGACCAAATCTCCAGGCTCTTGTTTGTGCAAGGGCTGATCAGTCAGATGCTGAAGAGAGGTGGTAGCATTTGATAAGGTTATATATCCTGTGTGAGTTCCTTGCATTATTTGACCATATCTTCTTGCAGCTGAAGGTTAAAGTGGTATCACTGGATTTAGAAGTTGGCTTTTTCTAACTTAAAAAGAGCCAGTTAACTTCCAACTAAGTTAATCTCTTTGTACCGTAACTATGGACACATTGCATTGGGCCTGGAAAGTTTAACTGTTGAGAAGAGTTGGGTCAGTATAACATGAGACTTACATTTGCAGTAAGATCAAGGATGGTAAAGACCTGAAAATAATAAAGATTTTCTATTCAAGGGTCAGGTAATAAAGAATTTAGGCTTGTAGACCCTGTGGGCTTTCTTGTAATTACTCTGCTGCTATAACATAAAAGTGCTCATAGACAATATGACATGAATTTATGTTCCAATAAAACCTTCTTCACTAAGCAGTTGGCAGACTGGATTTCTCCCATGGGCCATAGTTTTGCCAACCCTTGGTACAGACAGTAGTTGAGTATTTGAGTAACTGGTGGTGCTTTGCAGATTTATTAATTAGAGTATCTGTAAAGGTAGATTCTCTTTTTTCGAAGCAGGAAACATGAAACTGAGCAGCATTTTTGCCATTCTCAGAGTTGTAGCTCTTCAAGAGGGGAAGGACCGGACTCCTCCTAAAAATAACAGACCATAACCAGAGCACATTTATATTCCATTGTAGTGCCTAGTACCATGGAGTTCGTTTGAAGGTATTTACATGTGTCTTGGAATTTTGACTTTTGTCCATGCCCCACCTTGACAATTTTGTTAGAGTTGTGTTTTTGGCAGGTGAGGTATGCACAAAAGATGTACTCTCTGGCTTAAAACTTAGCTCCTAGAGTGTTGCTTTAGAAGAGTGACCAATCTGTGCCTGCTGTGGTGGACAGATGTCATGTAAGGTGTTAGCAAGTTTCTGGAGGACTGCCTACACCAGAACCCACATACGGTCTAAGAGTGTCAGACTCTTTTAAAGTAGTTTATGTCTAAACAATTTTGTATATATAGATATATATATATTTAAACCTGATGTTGAGGTGGGATTTTGGCATTCTGTAATGGTTTCTTTTAACTCCACCAGACTTGGTTTGGGAGGATGTCACAAATCCCTCTGCAAGTATGGCCTCAGCATATTGATGAGCAAGGGCATTTCCCTTAGTCCAAATCAGTCTTTTTTTTTTTTTTTTTTACTTATTTATTTGACACAGAGAGAGAGATCACAAGTAGGCAGAGAGGCAGGTAGAGAGAGAGGGAGAAACGGGCTCCCTGCTGAGCAGAGATTCATCCCTCTTATATAACACCCAGTCCTCATTACATCGCATGCCCTCCTTAATCCCCATCACCCAGTTACCTCATCCACAGCCCCTACCAACACTCAGTTTGTTTCCTATTAACAAGAGTCTCTTATGGTTTGTCTCCCTCTCTGGTTTCGTTTTATCACTTTTGTCATTGTAACAGATTTGTTCTATATTATAGGATTATATTCTGTGGATGTTATGAAATCTGTAATGCAATAGCCAGACTAAAAATTTCTCATTCTGCCTTTAGATATATGATCCATCAATAAAAACAGTCATGTTTAGATTTTCCTAAGGAGTTTCTATTAAGAATATATGGGGCATAGATCATTATGAGACAGATGCTAAACAGTCATTTCTTTCTCCTTCCCCCCTTCCTTCCTCTTTCTTTTTTTTCTTTCTTTTCTTTTTTTTTTTTTTTTTTTTTGATAAGACAAGGGGAGAGGTCATGTTTATGTGTTACTGTGATAAATAGCAACGTATAAAGGAGGACATAACAGTCATGAAATATAAGCCAGCTTGTGATGAAATAAGTATTTTTCATTAACCAGCAAAGTTTATTCATCTAGATGATCATTAGGTTCATGAAAGACCCCAATAGTATGTCAGCAGAAGATTTCCTGTGTTTTGCCCCAGCTTCCACAGCCTTGGGGAAAGATGGTTAGCCCTTGAAGTGGATAAAGGAAAAGACTATAATTAGCTATAAGCCTGACCAGATGGTTTATGAGTGTACAGAGAGAAGGGTTATGGAGTTAGGCAAACCTAGAGGAGGGGGCTGTTAGAGCTTGCTTCAGTTTGCAAAATGTAGCCTCATGTTGGAAGCATAAAGAGAAAAAACTATTTTGCGGAAGGTGGGATCCCAATGTCTGAAAGAGATGGTGAGAACTAGAATTCTCTAGAACTGTTTTTTTAGTTATTTGCCTAGCAAAGCTTTCAATAACTTATGGTCAGTTAGAAGTCTCCCTGAAGCCTATCATGCCTCAAGTAATGTAACAAACTATAGTTTTTCCTTGAAGATTTGTGTTCTTTTTCTATGAAAGTGACTTTGGGGGCTCTTTTCATCTTCAGAGTTCGTAATAGGTGATTCACATATTAAATAAGGGTAGAGTTATTGGGTAATTTGAAGTCATGAAATCTGTGAAAAATAAGACAATTCCTTGAAATCTCTGGGACATGACAGCCTTGTATTCTTGATTCTCTCAAGTAAAAGCAAACAAGTGTCGATTATCAAAATGTAAAAGGAATCTAAAGAAAACAGAACCTCAATCCATAACTTTAAAATATGCTTCAGGTGAAGTTGAAAAAAGAAACAAAACAAAACAAAACAAAAATTTACAAGGGCTACTACTCAAGGGATCAGTCCTACATCTCTTAGCCCTTCCAGAATGATCTTATTCTGTCTTTTACTTCTGACTTCCTATAGTGGTGTCTAAGCCTGGGTAAATGTTGGGATGGGTTAATATGAAGTTGGTGGGTTTAGCTTCTATAATCTTACCAGTATGGGTAGAACTCTTGGCCCATAAGAAACTGATATCTTATAGAAATCTTGAAGCTATGTCTGATGTATGTGCAAAGTTAAGCCTTTGTCCAAATTAACTGTGGTTGGATTAGGAGTAGAGGGGACCTTTTGAATTTAGGGAGTAGGCTTTCTAAGGATCTTTTAATTTGGCAATACCACTTATGTAATAAATCTCATTAAGTTGTTTGAAATGATATCAGGAGAGTATGGCATCTTTTAGGATTCAAAGAATAGCACATATTTAACAAAAGATTAATGTTTCAGTATTTTAAAAACTAGATTTTAGATTACTGGGGCACCTGGGTGGCTCAGTTGGTTAAGCATCTGCCTTCAGCTCAGTTCATGATTCCAGGGTCCTGGGATGAGCCCTGCATTGGGCTCTCCTGCTCAGCAGAGATCCCACTTCTCCCTTGCCCTCTGCAGCTCCCCTGGCTTGTACTCTGTCACACTTTTTCTCTCTCCAATAAAAACAAAAACAAAACAAAATAGTAGACTACAGCTGATTATTCTTGGATACAGTAACTTTATGTATCCTTAAAAATTATAGACTCAGAGAATTTAAAGTTATAAAAGAGTAAAATTACATTTAATTTAACTCCTCTTATTTTGAATTTTGAGTTTTGAAGTCTGAATGCTACTTGGCTTTATATCCCAACAATTTCATAGGCAGTTTTTGACTCTGTAAAAAGAGTCTTCATACAGGATAAAAAAAATGCAACAAATAACATAAATGTATTGAAACTTAGATCTCACAAAAGGATTAAGTTTCGAGGCACCTGGGTGGCTCAGTTGGTTAAACAACTGCCTCTGGCTCATGTCATGATCCCAGAGTCCTGGGATTGAGGTCCGTGTCGGATTCCCAGCTCCATAGGGAACTTTTCCCCTCTCATGCTGTCTCTCACTGTCTCTCAAATAAATAAATAAAATCTTTTTTTTTAAAGGATTAAGTTTCTGCTTAAGAGCCTGTTCTTCAGTAAAACTGATGTCATTCTCCAGTTAAAAATTATTTTCTGCTTTTCTACATTGCTTCCAAAATAATTTCCAAATCACTTGGCTTGGATTACATGGTCATTCACAATATGGCACCCAACTACGTCTTTAGTCACTACCCCCACTTACTCCACATTACCGTGTAAATACACATCTCATCATTCCCCCAACAAGTCTAGTTGGTTGACTATTTACCTAACTATGCCTAAGGTGCATAATGGAAGGAAATTTTCCAAATCGTCTTGTCAACTATTCTCAGGAATAGTTCTTACAGTGAACAATTTTCCACATATTTATATTTTAAATGTATCTTGTTAAGCTATGTTTCTGTTGTTACCTAAGGATAAAAATATATGGTCCAAATCTCCAATCATATAATGTACTTGAAAATTTGAGATTAGGTACTCTTGGAACTTTTCTTCTTAAAACTAAATAAATAGTTCATTCATATCATTTATCTTCCTTTTTTAGCCCTTTGAATCATTGTAATTTTCTCTCTACTCTTTCCAAGTTCCCCATACACAAAATATGGTATAAGGTGCTGTAAAAAATTGTTTATAGTCTTCTTCAAGGATTCATTTTAAGATTTAGCCTAACAAGGGAATGATGCTGTCTGCCCTCCTGTTTATGCATCAATATATATTTGCATTTTAACAGTAGCAGTTTGTAACTGATTCATGACCGCTGATGTGTCATTTTCTTGATGAATTATGTTAGGTCTGTTTGTGATCTGAACATCAAAATTCTGTGATGCATAGCTGGAGTCTCTAGCTTTAAGATAAGAGCAGATGTAATAGACTGTATTCAGTCTATTCAAAGAGGTAACTAATAAGTCATCTATGCTGTCTTTATAGAGTGGTCTGGCAATAAGTATTGCCTTAGAAAAGTTGAACTTTCAGCTCCACTGAAAAAAGTTGCTATTTTTCCTTCTTCATTTTCACTTTGGAAAATGAATGACAACAGTTGTCTTTTTAATCACTTAATTAATTTTCAATCAGGTTTTTCAAGCAAATGAAATTTAAACTCTAGAGTCTAATTCTGGAGACTTGCATTCAAGGCAATAAAGATGTGATCCAGGTCATGATATTGCCTGGTTATTCCTGTTTGAGTAGCTATTACCTTCTCTGCCACTAATGCCCCATGTCTATACTGTCTCCATATATGTTCCAAATGATTGTTGAGACTGAAAAAGTCATATGATTCAAGTAAGTCTAACCTGTCTCTTCCATAGCTCCCACACCTATCAGCACAGTGGGCTCAATTTTCCCTTAGTCGACAAGCCTTCCCTTTTATGATCTTATTGTCCTATCCCTCAGTGGCCTTGAATTCAGATACCTGACTTTGTCTTAAGTGTCCTCTTCTGAGAGAGAATGACTGGGGGGAGTTTATTTCCTCTTGTAAGAATCATGGAGTTGTAAGGTGATCTCTATTAAAGAAACAGCAAGACCACGAATGTATTTGATGGTGTTGTGCAAGTTATGTGATCCTTCTAGAATGAATGGTTTTCCTTATCAGTGGCATGGGGACAAGGGTACCTGTCCATCTCACAGAAGTGTTATGTGTTTTTTTTTTATTTTGTTTTTAGAAATAACATACATAAAAAAGCTTTTCTCTGTTTTTAGTTTGAAATCTTTCAAATGTAAAATAGTGCTGTAATTTTATCTCCTTTTCAATATATAAGCTTCTTTTGGTTACTTGCTTTCAGAATCCAGTTGCAGAGATATGTGTTAAGATCTAAAAGAATGGGCTAGAAAGGAGAGGACTATTGTTAGCAATCACATAGCCAGCCCCAACTTCTCAACCTGGATTTCTTCATATATTAAGAACCAACATAGTATTAGCAAATCCAAATGAAACAATCCTGAGACCTCATTTTTGAGTATAATGGATTAAATTTTTAAATTTGTGCTATTCTAATGGTGATATAATGTATCATTAACTTCAGTATTTGAGTGGCCAGAGTTTTATGTGAAGTCGTGACCATCAAGCATCTGTTAAAGATGATAGCATTTAAAAAAGCACTTGTAGCGAATACAGCATAACATATAAACTTGTCGAATCACTAAGTTGAACCCCAGAAACTAATGTAACGTTGCATGTCATCTATCATCAAAAAAACACACACAAAAAATGAATCTTAGTACTTAGTTTTCCTAACCTTTGAATTATGTGGTAAACTTTCAGATATTCCCCCTTATGACTTATGTACCTGCTCACCGTCTATTCCCTACTTCTTGGCTATTTTCAGAACATTTGGAGATGTGCCCATCTCCAAAATCACACTTTCCACTCTCCCTTGCTTATGTGGTGGCTAATGATATGCAAGTGGAATTTATTGAGTGAGCTTTGGGGAAAGTTCTTTAAGAGCTCCGGGACTTCCAGGGGATCTTTTGCTTTACTCTTTTTTCTTATCTCCCCATCTGGAATCCAGTAATGATTATGGCAGACCAGTAACCATTTTGTGATCGCATAATGAATGTGAGGATGGAAATTGTACATTAAGGGTGGTAGAGTCAGAAGGTTAAATTAGGAACCTGGGCCCTGATAACATTATGGAGCCACCATCCTAGCTCATGTTGTATGAGAGAAAAAGAATCTGAAATCAATACAAGTCTAAGTCCTTGCTACAAGCAGCTCAAGATAATTCCTAGTATCCATTATGCTTCAGAAATAGGTGAGTCTCTCTTTTTCTCTATGTGAAAACAAAACTAACAAAAACAAAAAGTGTAGCACCATATGTATGCCTCTGCAAGGACACATGTGAGCAAATGGACCCACAATCAAAATACGAAGAAGCTAGACAGTGTTTGTATTTTCATTCTGACTCATACTCAGGCATTCACGGATCTTGATTACAACAGTTGCTCTAGAATGATTTTCCTTCAAAACTGAAATGGAGTCACTTCAAATGCAAAGAAAAAAAATGAATCTTAAACTCTGCGCTGGAGAATGATGCTGGAAAATGTTAGAACAATGGGCAAAGTACAACTGAGAGGCTTCCAATAACTGCCAGGTCCCAAGTGTTCCACAAGATTAGCACTGTCATAAGCTTAATTATGATAGATGGTGATTAGGCATTATCTTTGGCAGTTTTCTCTGGCTTTCATTTTCTGATAGGTCTCTCTTAAGTAAACCCAAACTGGAATGAAAAAAAGAAAAAAAGGAAATCTGCCATTTTAGCTCACTTTTAAAAAGCAGTCAGCCAAAATCACCAATCAGCTCATATTTATTCAGCTTTAATAAGGAAAACAATGCCATTGGAAATTAATCAAGTTTCTACAAAAAAAGAAAAACAAAACAAAACAGTATGCCTTTCAGATTTATGTCTAAGTAGAAGCTATCACTCTTTCAGGGACTAAGAAAACTTTAAATGTGAAAGTATGCAAAACCATAAACCATTGGGAAGAAAGAGAGGTATGGAGCAAGTAAGAGAGGTTTGCCAACACATACACATGCATATAAAAGTATGTGTATATAAAAGTGTTTGGAAGAAAAGGTATTGGGATGGTCTAAATATAGAGTTATTTGCAGTTCTCAAAATAGGAGCATACATCCTTTTCTTACTCATATTTTCTTATACTTTCCAATATAATGAACATGAATCTCTTTTGTAATAAGAAAATGAAATTTTTGAAGAAATTTATTGAGCAGAAATGGTCTTATCTGCCATTTTATGTATTACTATAACTGTATCTTCATTTTTATTCTTAGTAAAAACATACAATATCTAGCCATCATCCTATATTATAATCCTTCATGTACATTGTGGTAGTTTTAAAACTACATCAACATATGTTTTAATAATCCTTTCTTCTCTAGGTAATGCTTAATTCCAATACCTGTGATTATACATTAGATTTAGTTTCTCACTTCTAGCAAATAGAATAGGCCAGAAATGATATGTCATTTCCATGTTCAGGTTAAAAAATACAGTGCCTCTCTTTCTCTCTCTGGTCACTCACCATGGGATGAACAACCTGCCATGTTGTTATTAGTGCTATGAGGAATCCCATATGACAAGGGACTAAGAATCTTGGTCCAAGAGCCCATGAGGAATGGAGGCCTGGTAACAGTCAGGGGAAAACTTTGGAAGTGGATCCTTCAGTACCATACAAGTCTTGACATGACTACAGTCCTGGATGACACCTTGACAGAAACCCAGTGATAGACCCTGAGCCAAAACCACTCAGCTAACCTAGACCATGATCCCTGACTCTCAGATACTGTGAGATGACTGTTTGCTGACTTAGGCTTTTAGATCTTGGAATAAGTTGTCACATAACAATGGGCAAATCATGAGTTCATATGTGAGGATTATCCAAAAGTATTGGAATTCTCAGGGAAAATGAAACTCCCCGATCTCTACCACCTCCAAAAGCTAGAAGTACTACCCAAAATATGAGTAAATACCAGAAAGCTAAGCCACACAGAGCAGCTGTAAAATGAAAGAAAGGGTTCAATGGCAATCCATACTCACCATCAGAAATTGACAAGAGTTCCTATGTCAGCCATAGATTTTACCCTTGGTTTTCTGTCTTTCTTTCTCAAATCAACAGGCAGGAATAGATGGAGAAAATGAGTGGAGACATTTTTGGGAAAAACTCTCTAACTCCTACCATTTGGACAGGAACCATACATGTCATCCCAGACAAGGAGGAGTGAGAAACCGTGATTGCCTTTCAAGAGAATTTTTATTTTTATTTTTATTTTTAAATTTTTTTTTATTTACTTACTTGACAGAGAGAATACAAGCAGGGAGAATAGCAGGCAGAGGGAGAGGAAGAAGCAGGTTCCCATGGAGCAAGGAGCCCAACGTGGGATCCTAAGATCCCAGGCTCGTGACCTGAGCTGAAGGCAGATGCTTAACCAACTGAGCCACCCAGGCACCGCAAGAATTTTTAAAGGGTTAATGCTTTCAGGGAAATACAAATCAAAACCACAATGAGATACCACCGCACACCAGGCAGAATGGCTAAAATTAACAAGTCAGGAAGTGGCAGATGCTGGCGAGGACACACAGAAAGGGGACTCCTCCTATACTGGGAATGCAAGCTGGTACAGCCACTCTGGAAAACAGCATAGAGGTTCCTCAAAAAGTCGAAAATAGAGCTACCCTATGACCCAGCAATTGCACTACTGTGTATTTACACTAAACTTACAAATGGTGTTATCCAAAGGGGCATGTGCACCCGAATGTTATAGCAACAATGTCCACAATAGCCCAACTATGGAAAGAACCTAGATGTCCATCAACAGATGAATTGATAAAGAAGAGGTGGTATATATATACAATGGAATACTGTGCAGCCATCAGAAGAAATGAAATATTGGGCGCCTGGGTGGCTCGGTGGGTTAAGCCACTGCCTTCGGCTCGGGTCATGATCTCAGGGTCCTGGGATGAAGTCCCGCTTCGGGCTCTCTGCTCAGCGGGGAGCCTGCTTCCCTCTCTTTCTCTGCCTGCCTCTCTGTCTACTTGTGATCTCTCTCTGTCAAATAAATAAATAAAATCTTTAAAAAAAAAAAAGAAATGAAATCTTGTCATTTACAATGATGTGGTTGGAACTAGAGGGCATTATGCTGAGTGAAATAAGTCAATCGGAGAAAGACAACTAACATATGATCTCCCTGATATAAGGAAGTCGAGAAGCAATGTGGGGGGCTGGAGGGTAGGAAAGGAATAAATGAAACAAGATAGGATCGGGAGGGAGACAAACCATAAGAGACTCTTAATCTCACAAAACAAACTGAGGGTTGCCATGGGGAAGGGGGTCAGGAGAGGGTAGTGGGGTTATGGACACTGGGGAAGGAATGTGCTATGGTGAGTGCTGTGAAGTGTATAAACCTGGTGATTCAGAGACCTGTACCCCTGAGGCTAATAATACATTATATGTTAATTTAAAAAAATTAAAAAATTATTTTAAAAAAAGCGTTAATGCTTGTACTCTGTTGTTTGAATTTATATCACATTTTCTGGTTCTACTTGATTTGCTTAGTCTATATTTTTATCTTATTTCTTGTCTTTTTAGTTACTCCCTTTTCATCCTTCTCCCTCTTCTAGTTCAGAAAATATGAAATTAATTTCTGTTCTTTAATTGGCTTGATTATATCAATAATTTCAAATGATTTCAAACAAAAGTAATTGAAGTCTAGAGTTAACAATATTTCACCTGCTTCCAGACAATGATTGCGGAGTTTGAGGCTCATATGGAAATATACAAGGACCTTGTTGAAAACTAAATTTCAATTTTATTTTAATTCTGTAGGTCTAGAGTGAACCAGAAAATCTACATTCTAATAAACTCCCAGTTGAGGGTGATGTTTCTGCTCCATGAAACACCTTCTAAGTAGAAACTCTTTAGAACCACATAACTTCTTCATTCTACTTTATAATTCATATTCCCAACCTATTATTATTTTAATTTATCTGATTTTTTTTCTTTAAGATTTTATTTATTTATTTCACAGAGATCACAAACAGGCAGAGAGAGAGGGGAGGAAGCAGGCTCCCTGCTGAGCAGAGAACCCAATGCGGGTCTCTCGATCCCAGGATCCTGAGGTCATGACCTGAGCCGAAGGCAGAGGCTTTAACCCACTGAGCCACCCATGCGCCCCTGATTTTTCTTTTTTAAACCACTATAGATACTACTCTCATTGTTGTTTGACAAGTCCTTTTTTTTTTTTTTTTTTAAGATTTATTTACTTATTTGAGAGAGAGAGTGAGCCAGTGCTTGTGAACAGGATAAGAACAAAGAGAGGGAATCCTCAAGCAGGCTCCCTGCAGGGAGCCCAAAATGGGGCTTGATCCCAGGACCCTGAGATCATGACCTGAGCCAAAATCCAAAGTCAGATGATCAAGGGACTGAGCCACCCAAGTGCCGCGCACTGGCAAATCTTTGTGTTGTTTTCCTTTATCTCTGTTCTTCATTCCTTACATCTCACACCTGTCCTTCAGGGTCTTTTTTTTTTCCTACTTGATAAAATGATCTATTAGTAACAAACTTCTCAGTTTAAGTGTATTAGAAAATATCTTTATTTTGCCTTTATTCCTCAATTTTGGTGTGCATCTTTAAAAAAAAAACCAGTATTTTCTTCCATACCCCAAGTAATATTACCTTATTTAAAATAATAGTGTCTTGGGATGCCTGAATGGGTCAGTTGCTTAAACATCTGCCTTCCGCTCAGGTCATGATCCCAGAGGCCTAGGATCAAGCCCTGAATTGGGCTTCCTGCTTAGCGAGGAGCCTACTTCTCCCTCTGCCTTCTGCTCTCCCTGATTGTGTGCTCTCTCTGGCAAATAAATAAATTACATCTTTAAAAATAATAAAATAAAAAATAAAATAAAATAATAGTGTCTTAATATGCTATATTGTCATTTTTTAAATTCAAACTTGCCCTATTGCCCCAAAATATGCAAACCAAGAGAAACCTAACACCATGGATTTAGTTTTCTTTTTATTTTTTTTAAATAAGGACCAATGTATAAGTAAAGTTTTTCCCATGTAAATAAAAGTAATCTCTAGTTTATAAGTTGGTATTGCACAAATTTCTGGTTCTCAACAACCATTCATCTTAGTCTTATAGTTTGAACACCAATTGATTAATTGTTGTTAGAATCTATATTGTCAGTCAAGATTTGCAAAAATTGATTATTCTTCCTGATTCTTTTATAGAATTCTCTACTTTCCCTTATTTAATGGGGCTGGTTAGTACCCTAAACTACAGTTGCTATTTCAACAAAGAGTAATTATTGTTCTTTGATTAGCAAATTTCAAAGGAAAGTGTCAACTGGTATTTTCTTTATTTTTATGTGTTTGGATCAAGTTGGGTGTTTGGTTTTGTTTTTCAGATTTTGTTTAAATTCTAGTTAGTTAACATACAGTGCAATGTTGGTTTCACGAGTAGAATTCACTGGTTCATCACTTACAACACCAAGTACTCATCTTAACAAGTGCCTTTCATAATATCCATCATACAACCATCCCATCCCCCACCCACCTTCCTCCACCAACCCTCATTTTGCTCTTTATCATTAAAAGTTTCTTATGGTTTGTTTCCCTCTCTCTCTCATAGTTAACCCCCTCCCATATTTTCATCTGTTTTGTAGTAGTTTCTTTGAATAAAGACTTGAGATTTCTTTTTTTTTTGTTTACTATCATCTTAGGCCCAAGTATTTTTATAGACTGTGTTTTCTTTACAGTTATTATTCAGTGTTACAAAATGTATTGTCACAAATTTGATTAGATGGAGTACTTTAAGTTTGTACTTTAAGTTTCCCACATCCATCCTCATAAACATGAACTAGCAATACCTAGCACTCATTGTGGAAGATAACTCCTTCACAATAAGATGTAAGAGAGTTTAAAGATATATCTAAACTATGTAATGAAGAGGTTCTGAACAATATGAAATTTTTTCTCTGATTTCTGTTAGGAGAATTTTTATCCATTTACTCATTGATTCACTGACTTATTTAATGATTATTTCTTAAGTTCTTGTTTTTTTTTTTTCCAGAAAGTCCACAACTTGTTGAGCTTACAACTAAGCTCAAGCCATAATATATTCTCTGTCCCCTTAAAGATTGTGCTGCAATAGTGAAGGACTCTCAATCGAAATACTTCATGAATAAATTTTAAATGATTACTCTGATAGGTGCTGTGCAGGAGGAAGGAATCTCCCCTTTTGGGAACCAACTGCCAGCACACTGCAGCAGAATTGTCTTTGAAAAAGTGGTACTTCAACTAAGAATGGAAGGAAGGGTAGGACATTAGTAGATGAATCTGGGTAAGAAGTAGGATGGATATTTCAAAAGAAAACAAAATGACTAATTCTAGGTAATATAAGCTGAGAATGTCTCAAATAAAGTACAGTGGTCAGAAAAATCAAGTGAAATGATACAGAAATCTTGTGGAAGCTATTTTGATACAGGATAAAACTATTTTATTTATTTGTATATAAGTCAAACTGTCTGAAAATATATTCAGTAACTTTCCATAGAATTTCACATTGGAGAATTATGAATTGGAGAAAAGCAAAATGAATTTGTTTTCGTTGTAAAACTTTCCAAACTGTTGCAATTATTTTTGTGAACCAATATTATTTTTGAAATTCAAAACAATTCTCATAATTAAATTATTAAATCTACTTTTGTTATTTTTTAAAGAATGTTCATAAGATGAAGCATATGTATAATCAAATATTTTCAGAATGTCATAAAACATGGATGGTATCCACAAATACAGAAAAATGTAGGTAATCACACACTGTGCAGGCACACCAAGATAACTCAAGTAAATAAGACTTTTTTTTTAGAAAGACAGCTCCACATTTAGAGTAGGCACTCTAAATGCCTGGATCTTGGAGTTTGGTTTTTCTTCTTGGAATTTTCCTTACTAATAGGCATTGCAACAGATAGGAGAATGTTAGGTTTGTACTACATCCCCTCTACTTGGCTGTGGGAAGCATCTTGGAATTCAACTGAGAAGTTCAGATTCTCCATCTGCATTTTTTTTTTTTTTTTTGTAGAAAGGGAACTAAATTCTCCATCCTCGAGTGAAAGTTTTAAGCATCAGGAGTTCAGCCTTTCTTCCTAAATGTGTTTGCTTCATTAGCTTTTGGAAGAAACTGCCCTAAATGAAGAAAGAGAAGAGAGACTTGAAAACCTCCACAGTACCTCCAAAAGACTTCCTTTGCGTAGAATCGTTCATCAATTTCAACAGGAACAGAAAGTAATGGAAACGTGATCTGAATGGGCAGCAGAAACATGAGTAGTAACTTAAAACTCCATTGAAGTTATTCATCAGATAAAGGACACAGCTTGCTCTTTGTATTACCAATTTTTAAATGTTGTGAACCTTTCTGCCAAAATTAAAACCTATCTTCCCAAAGGAATGGTGGTGATAACATGTGAATCCTCTGTTAAAAGCACTTGATCTTCACCGGGCATTTTGTGGCATGAATTTTTGTAAATGATTTAAGATAAGACCCAGTGTATTCACAAATATGCAAATCTTTATTTGGAACCGTATGGGAACCTCTTTTAGCACCAAGTTTATTTGTATTAAACGTTTTTTTTTCAGGGAATAAAATGACTTTAAAGCTGGAAAGCTCTGGCATGGAGAATAGATAGTTTTTTTGGTTTGTTTGTTTTTGTTTTTTGTTAAAGGTGCTCCCATAACCATATTCTTTGAGTAAATTTGGTTTTCCAATTTTCTAGGTTTTTATACATATATCATTTACTCCTAGTTTGTATACCTCTATTTCTAACTTCATACAGCCTCTAAACAGACGTTCTATGCTGCCCAATTTCTAAAAAAAGAAAATAGCATGGAAATTAGGGTCTTGAAATTTTTTTTTTAGAGATTTATTCATTTATTTTAGAGAGGGAGAGAGAGAGAGTGAGATTGGGGGGAGAGGCAGAGGGAGAGGGTGAAAGAGAGAATCTTCAAGAAGGCTCCCTGCACAGCACAGAGCCCGCTGCCATGCAGAGCTTGATCGCCTAACCCTGAGATGATGACCTGAGCTGAAATCAGGAGTCAGACACTTCACCCACTGAGCCTCTCAGGCAGCCCTAGAAATATTTTTTAATTCAGAAACAACATATGAAGAATCAACCTGTGGTCCCAAGGGAGAAAAAAGTAAGTAAAATCCTCAAAAATTCTTCTGGTATTTTCCCCTCTAGATCTTGGAAAATAATTGCATCTTTTTCTCCTTTTGGTGATTGGTATATTGATATTTAGTAACAACGGAGTTAGTGTTTCAGGAAATGTCTTGTGAGAGTATAAGGAAGAACTATTTCTTAGTGGCTTTGGAAGAGTTTTGCAACTCTCAAAACAAGGCAGAGAGAGGGAAGGAAAAGAAGGCAGGAGAAAGAAGTCAAAGCACTTTGAGGTAAGACCAAATTACTTTGTCTTTGAGATAAGACCAAATTACTGTAATGTTTTTAGGTAAATATTAGTTACAGGCCAATCCATGAAATAAGATAAAGATTAGGGGCGCCTGGGTGGCTCAGTGGGTTAGGCCTCTGCCTTTGGCTCGGGTCATGATCCCAGGGTCCTGGGATCGAGCCCCTCATCGGGCTTTCTGCTCTGCGGGGAGCCTGCTTCCTCCTCTCTCTCTGCCTGCCTCTTTGCCTACTTGTGATCTCAGTCTGTCAAATAAATAAATAAAATTTTAAAAAAAAAAAGATAAAGATTAAAAAAAGATAGCAAAGATTTTGGGAACTACACTCTTACACAGCTGTATTCACCTGCTTTTTAAACACAGAAAAAATTTGGAGTGCCTGGGTGGCTAAGTCTGTTCAGCACTTGAATCTTGATTTTAGCTCAGGTCATGATCTCAGGGTCCTGGAACAGAGCCCTGTGATGTGGTTTCATGTTCAGGTGGGAGTCTGAGGATTCTGTCTCCCTCCCCCTCTGCCCCGTTCACATGCGCTCACGCTCTTTCTTGCTCTTGCTCTCACTCTCCCCCTCTTTCTAAAATAAATAAATCTAGAGGTGCCTGGGTGGCTCAGTTGGTTAACCATCTGCCTTAGGCTCAGGTCATGATCCTAAAGTCCTGGGATCAAAGCCCCAGGACTCCGTTCTAAGGAGGGAGCCTGCTTCTCCCTCTCCCTCATGCTGCCCCTCCCCCTACTCTCTTTCTCTCTTGAATGAATGAATGAATAAATAAATAAATAGATCTTAAAAAAAAAACAGAAATTATCTATAATCCATTATTTTTAGCACTTGCTGATTCTCTTTGAGAATAATTATACCACTGCATTTTTCCAATATAATGTATTTAAAGTGTTTTAAAATTCTCATTAATCTTAAAAATGAAAATAAAGTTAAAAAGCTCTAATCAGTGATGTGTATTTAACATATTTGGAAGAAAACTATATCTGCCTTTCAATCAATGATATCATTTAAAGTATATAGGTGTCTGTATATATACATATATATATGCACATATGTGTGCAGTAAAGAAATACATATGTATGTATGTATAAGTATGTATACTGGTGTACATTTATTTATAATACAAGAAATCCAGGCAAGACCAAGTTCACCTACCATGTAAGTAAAAATAAGATTTATACTCATCTTATTATGTAGTGATCTGTAGTGAATTCTTCTTCAGTTGTCTAGAATTCTTCCTTAAAGCCCAAAGGATCATCACCTTCCTTTGTGCACCTTTAAAAAAAATCAACTTGAATCTTTATCTCCAAACAAATATTAAACTGATGTCTTGTTAAAATCGACATCTGTTCAAGATAAATTAATCCTAGAGGGCTGAAAGAATCAAACAAAACAGTGAATATTTGTTTATATGTTAAAAACAAACTCTTCTCAAATTTGTTTTTCTTTATTTTTAAATTGACTCCATATAGGGTTTAGCAGATTATGTGTCCCATAATCTGTGGCTTAATCTTCAGTGGCTCAAATCTGTTTCCATGATCCAGGATCAAACAAGTATCTCCATTTTTGTTTGTTTATTTTAATCTTTTTCTTTATTCAATTAGCCAAAATATCATTAGTTTTGATGTAGTAGTCATTGATTCATTAGTTGCATATAACACCCAGTGCTCATCACTACACGTGCCCTCCCTAATGCCCATCACCCAGTTACCCCATACCCCACCTCCCCTTCCACAACCCTCAGTTTCCCAGAATTAAGGGTCTTTCATGGTTTGTCCCCCTCTCTAATTTCTTCCCATTCAGGTTTCCTTCCTTTCCCCTATGATTTTCCATGCTATTTCTTATATTCCACATATGAATGAAGCCATATGATGATTGTCTTTCTCTGGATTGACTTATTTCACTTAGCATAATACCCTCGAGTTCCATCCACATCAATATAAATGTATTCATCCTTTCTGATGGCTGAGTAGTATTTCACTGTAAATATGAATGTATAAATCTTTATCCATTTCTGTTGAAGCACATCTTGACTCCTTCCACAGTTTGGCTATGGTGGATATTGCTGCTATGAACATTGAGGTGCAGGTACCCCTTTTTTTTCACTACATCTGTATCTTTGAGGTAGATATCCAGTAATGCAATTCTGGGTCATAGGGTAGCTCTATTTTTAACTTCTTGAAGAATTTTCATAATGTTTTCCAGAATTGCTGTATCAGCTTGCATTCCCACCAATTGTGTAAGAGGGCCCCCCTTTCTCTACATTCTCGCCAACATTTTTGTGTCCTGTCTTGTTAATTTTAGCCATTCTGACTGGTGTAGTGCGGTATATTATTGTGGGTTTGATTTGTATTTCCATGATGACAAGAGATGTGGAGCATTTTTTCATGTATCTGTTGGCAATTTGTATGTTTTCTTTGGGGAAGTGTCTGTTCATGTCTTCAAACAAGTGTCTCCATTTTTTATATGATCATCATACAAATCCAGGATACTCCAGAGTGTTCCTTGAATTGATTCACTTTTTTAAGCAGCATTTCCAGATTTTCCAAGCTCAAGATTTTACCTTGTTACCTTGATTTTTTAAAAAAAATCCTTGTCTTTCCTATCATTCTTGGGGTCTAAGGTATTCCCTCAGACCCTGGTGCAAAGATTGTTATCTCTCTGTCACCACAGAATCAGAATGTCCCATCTTAGCTGCTCTGACTTCCTCTTTGACCCAGATATCCCCTATCTATGCCCAGACCTATGTCAAGAAGTGATAGGTACAAGATGAGAAAGGGCATTTTTATCCAACAGAGACCCATTGATCACTATTTGGTACTATTTCGTGACCAGTATATGCAACATTATTTTTATGCTCTAAAATCATGTTACTCCAAAAAGAGAATCTAGATAGTCAAACCAGAATTAAGTTTTAATTCCTTCGATCACCTTTTAGCCAAGTGTCATCTAGAGAACTTACCAACCAGGCTTTCTTGAGTTTACAATTAGGGAAAGAAAGGAGCAAAAATTCCAGAAATGGCCCTAGCAGAATCCTGATTTTTTTTTTCCAAACTGCTATGTCACCCTCTACTTCTTTTGAGCTGATCATTATACAGGAAGTGGCTAAAAGGAGATGGTCCTCCTCTCCTTGGATCCACATTAAGAGACCAAAGTGCTTTAATAAAGTATGAGATCCAGTATGAAGTGATGGAGATAGCCAGAAATCATTTTGAGTTGATTTTCATTTTTTATTTTTTTAAAGATTTTATTCATTTGAGGGAGAACACGAGTTGGGGAGGAGGGACAGAGGGAAAGGGAGAGAGGCAAGCAGACTCCCTGCTGAGCATGGAGCCCTATGCAGGGTTGGATCCCAGGACCCTGAGATCATGACCTGAGCTGAATCAGACACTTAGCTGACTGAGCCACCCACCTAGGTGTCCCTTAGGTTGATTTTTAAAGAGGGTGCTCCAACATTCAGGAATACCTGATGTCCTTGGATGGTAGTGAGAAGGGATATTCATCAAATCATTTGGCAGCCCATTGTTGAGCAGCCTTTTCAATAAAATATTCATTGTTTTCATACTTCAAATGATCATGTAAGCCAAATATAGGACAGAGATGACTTCTAAGGGTTTCCCTGATTACACCAGAACAGCAACACTAACCTAAAATGATGTCAACTCTAGTGAAACAGCCCAGAAAATCTCAAACCAGTCAGGGTTCTAAAGATAACTCTGGCTTCTGCCCAGAATGGTTGTGAATTTACCTCTTTTTCCACTCCATGTACCATTGCCTTGTTGTGACTGTTATTTCCTGATTTTTAGTGACAATCACAAGAGGGGATATTCACTGAATTATGCTTACTTCACGTTGTTAGGACACCGTTAACATATTATGACATATCTTAAGCCAAAAATAAGTTTTTAATTTTGGAATTTTAAGTAGGGCAGAAATCTACATATTTGAGCTATTACAATACTGACATAGTATGTTAAATCCCAACAGATTTGCCACCCCTCCTCCTTGAGGTCCCTTACAATGAAGGACGTTGCTGTCTTGGCTGCTTTACCAGATTTGTGCAAGCAATACTATCAACGTATATATGACTTTACGTTTGTAGGCAACTTTCACCTTATGATTTCATCCATCTTCTCAAATGCTTGAGGAAGATAATATCCCATTATCTGGATAAAAATATGTGACTTATCCATTATTAATGCCATCTTGAAGCAGCAGCACTGACACAGAAACTGGGGTCTTTGATACTGAAAATCTGATGCTTGGCCAGAGCAGTCATTAAAGCTTTCCTCCCAGAAGGAGAGTATGACTTGGCTCTTTTGTTTTGCATATACAGAGATCTGGGTGTGTAACTTACAAATGCTCACAAATAGCTTGGGGATTTTTGATACTTAATTGCAAGATTGGGTCAATTAATACTTTGCTATGGATTCTCAGGGTTGCATTAGATACTTTTGAAGTTGGAGATTATCCTGCACCCCAGTGGATGCAGAAGGTTGGTTTGGCCTAGCCTGTCATTTCTCCCACCCCCTGCCCCAATTACCTGGATGGTGTATTGTTAGAGTGGGTAGTGCTACTGAAGAATTCTTTCATCTGAGAGTGAAGATGAAAACAAACCTGTCAATTCTCCCCGCATTGTTCACTCCGTTTTGGTTTTATCTTCCAAAGGTTTGATGTTTGATAATGAATAAATTAGGATAAAATATGAATGCTCTCTCTGTAAGGACCCAGCAGGAAACATAGGCTGTTGAGCCAGATCTCAATCAGCAAATGAAAGGGGTTCATTTTGGCATCAAGACGAGGCCTGTGAAGTTCGCTTATTTAAAAGAATATTGAAGATGAAAAAGGAAGTTTGTGTGCATGGTGTTTATGTGTGTGTAAGACAGATAATAGACTTAGGAAACACTACAGATTTTATATAAAATGATTTCTTTTCACATAATGTCATGTGTTCTTTAAAAATATTAAGTAATTTATTTCTCTATTAAATTGGCATAAATGGTTATTAATGCACATGATGTTTTCTCTCTTAGAGACTGAGAGCTCATACACATATATAAAATATATATTTTGCTGGCATAAACTGTCGCTCATCCTCCTAGAGACAAATAAAGCCATTTGTGAAAAAGAAAATTGTAGCGAAACTGGCTTTATGTGGAAGGACATGAATGGCATCATAGATGTGGTGTTAATACTTCTTTCCCATTATTATGGGACTTAAATCTGCTTTTCTCTTCCTGGTCTCCTATACATACAATATACTCCTTTTAAAGGTTGCTACTTATTGTTATCCTGAGGACTGTATCATCAGTGACTCAGCCACATTAACTCCAAGGCAAGATCCAGGGCCAAGGGCAGGCATGTGGAAGATGGCTTGTGGTCCCATGCCGTTGCCATTCTCCTCACATCTGCCCTACCACGAGAGCTGTCACAGGATGTTATGGGCCCCCAGCTCTTCCTGTCACTCTGCACATAGACAGAGGCGGGCCTTGGCCGATAGCCCTCCCTTCATCGAGGGCATGCCTAAAAGTAAAGGACGAAGTTCTAGGAGAGTCTTCAGTTCTTAGCTATGCAAGAGGCATGACGGTCACTTAAGGAAACACTGTCGAGTAGGCAGAGTATTTTTCTGGCATCCGCTTTTTTGCACTTTCCCACTCTTCACTATGTCCTTCTTTCTGCTTCATTTCAGACTCAAGGACAGCTATGACATGAGACTTGAGGAAAGGCTGTGATACAGGTAGGGAGGTGCTCATCCTTTTTGTACATCCATTAGTTGTTACTGTGGGCTCAATTGCACGTTAAAGTCCCTTTAACTGTATAGCCCCAAACTAAATTTCTTTTTTTTTTTCTTTTTAAGATTTTATTTATTTATTTATTTGACAGATAAAAAGATCACAAGTAGGCAGAGAGACAGGCGGGGGGGTGGGGAAGCAGGCTCCCCGTTGAGCAGAGAGCCTGACATAGGGCTCGATCCCAGGTCTCTGGGACCATGACCCGAGCTGAAAGCAGAGGCCTAACCACTGAGCCACCCAGGCACCCCTTAAATGAAAAAAAATCCAAAAGTCTAGCTAATATGTTGGAGAGGTATTTTGGGTACTTTCTCAAACAACACATCACAGGTCGCTTCTCTGGTATGTGTATATACAGCAAGTCCTGAAAGCCATGCTCTTTTAAAAAGTACTTCTAGATTCCATACCCTGAGGTTACTACTATGGTCTTATTGAGTCATTGAGCACAAAGTAGTAATTCTTGTCCTCTTTATTTTTCATGATGTAAGTGAACTGGATCAGTGTAGAATCACCTTTTTGATTTTTTTACAGTAGAGTCAATATGGAATATTTGGGAAAATATACATAGTATTACATGGATACCTCACTACATGGATATTGCAAATATAGCATTTTTTTCTTTCAATCTCTAATCTGATAGGTTCTCTTCTTTGATGCTGGAAAATAGATATAGATAAGGCAGCTAATTTCAAAAACACGGTACTTAAATTATATTAAGCAAATACAAGGGTTTTTTTATTTCTTTGAGAGAAATTTTAAATTTGAGAATGTTTAAATAATTAGGATTTCTTGAAGGGATGGGAAGAATAACACAAGATATGCAGCTACATATTACACACACAGTAAGACCAAAATACATTAAAAGTTACTTCCTTTTGTATTTCATCTAACTGTAATTGACATTCAGTATATTTACTTTTATAAAATTTTCTCTTGACTTCTTTTCTTCTCATTTCCTTTTTCCTTTGTGACTATCAAAGCTGAGATTTTATCTATTAATTAGTAGCACAACTTACGCTGGAGTCGCCTGGGGCAAGCACACATCAATGGCTAAGCACACATTGCCACCACATAATTGAGAGCCTTTCAGCATGTAGGGCGGGGTAGGGTAGAGAGAAAGAGAAGAAGAAGAAGAAGAAAAGAAGAAAGTTGTTACAGAAAAAGTATCCACTGTAGGAAAATGTATATTAATAAATAATAAGTTGCAATTCTTTATAATATCACTAGGTGGCATGTGACTGACTTGAACAAAAATAAAACTAGAGAACAGCCAGGAAAGGCATGATTTGAAAAAAGAGCTATGTCTCCAAGTTATCTGTATTTATTTATGGTCTTATCTGCGCAGTTCACAAGTCAGATACCACAAATTTGTATTGGACATCAAATGATAGATTACATATGAAAGTGCTCTTAGTGCCTGGTGTACAGTTGCTTTGATATGAGTCCATTCATTTTTATGTATTTAGTCAGAGTACAAAGTGGGTTTTTGGGGTTTGGGTTTTTTTTTTTTTTTTTGCTGTTTATGCTGCTTTTCAAATCTATAAAGATTAATGAGAGAGGTCAAGAATTGCTATAACTAGAAATGTATTTCCTTCTGGTTCATGGAATTGTTTAAAAGATAAAAATATAAAGTAAATATTTCTAATTATTCCTAAACTTCAGGTAAATATTATTTTGTTAAACATTACTACCATCTGAAGTCCACAAAGCATTCTTAAACTTGAAGAAGAAGACTCCCCATCATGTCCCAAATTGAGTTTTCTAAAATTTGCAGACCTGTGTATCACCTGCACACTTTTGTGACCTGTACCATGTTTACGCATTTTTGTTTAAAAAAAGTGATGAATTATAAAACTTTACTCTTTCCTTTCTTCTATTAAAAAAAATACCTCAGCGGCGCCTGGGTGGCTCAGTGGGTTAATGCCTCTCTGCCTGCGGTTCAGGTCATGATCTCGGGGTCCTGAAATCAAGCCCCGCATCAGGCTCTCTGCTCAGCAGGGAGCCTGCTTCCTCCCCACTTCCCCCCTGCCTTCCTGTCTGCCTACTTGTGATCTCTGTCTGTCAAATAAATAAATAAAATCTTAAAAAAAACCCTCAATATAATAATAGAGACCCTGCAAATAAAAATGGCTTTCATAAGTTATATGTGGTAGATGAGAGAGAGAACACTAGGAAATTGTGGCAACACTTCAGAGCATTGTTGTTGTTGATATGCCCTGTGAAGATAAAATCCAACTAGTAAATAAATATGTTTACCATTAATTTTCACTTTTCTGAAAATAAAAGTGATCTGATTTCTCAGACCACTTAGATCTGAAAATAATGACAGAGAATTAGCTTGAAGCAATGGCCAAAATATAAATTTTCTCCTACAATGGGTCACTTAGAGAGCCACAAGAAGAAGAAAAAAATAGCAAACTACCAGTTCTACAAAGAGAAGAGATTTTTAATTATTTTGTGAGAAGATGTGGTAAATATATTATTTAAACCCTAACCACTGATGAAAGGAAGTGTCATTATCACATAATATATAAGAGGAAAATGAGACACATGTAAGTAAAAACCTTGCCCAAATTCACTCATCTTATGAGTGGAAAATCTTGATTCAAGTAGATGGACATTCACATCAGGCTGCCTCTGTTGAATATTTCCAATTAATAGATTTTCTGAATAATTAGAAATGCAACCTATTTCTATAAGAATATGTTCATTATCTGTTGATCACAATTTTACAAGTGAAGAAGAAATTTCGTTCTTATGATAATGCCTTGATAATATGATAATACAAATGTTCATTTGTATATGATAATGCCTTGGCTTTAGGGACATGTTTTATGACACAAATTTAAAATGAATCAAAGGTGAGATATTCAAAATGAGGGATCACAAATGATATTTGAATAATATGAGAATAATTAAAACTATAATTGAAGACATTTCTGCTTCTAGCAGAGTAGATAAAATAATTTGGACCAAACTCTCAAATTCTCTAGAATATCTAGAGAAACTGGGGGAAAACTCATGCATTCTGAGAATGCTGGAGGGTAGGAAAAGAGAGTTAAAATTTATCAGACAGAATTTGGGAAAGGATAGAACACCAGTGAGCTAAGTTTGGAATTTGGGGTTGATCTTCCCCTCTAATTATGCCACTCAAGGCAGGAGGACCAAAGTGCTCAGAGGTGAATTAGGCACTTTGACAGTCTGGTATAGACCAGGAGATGGGAATTGGAGTCCAGAAACCTCCAAAGAAGAGGAATTAGATGACTTCTCATTTATTAAATGAAGAGAGCCCCACCCTGGTCTAAGAGTGAGCTTTGTGTAAAGAACTCTTTCCAGGAATCAGAGCCCAGATCCAACTAATCTCAGTCCCTCGGATGGATTGAAGCAATCCCAGATTTCTAGTACCCCATGAAGCTAGCAGAAGGAAAACAAAAAGACTTTGAAATAAGATGACATGTTTGGAACATGACAGCCTATATAGTCTCAAATTATTTCTCCAAAGAATTTCTCAAACACATAATCTGGGGTAGCTGGGTGGCCCAGTCAGTTAAGCATCTGACTCTTGATTTTGGCGTGGGTCATGATCTCAAGGTTGTGAGACTGAGCCTTACATTGGGCTGCATACTATGTGTGAAGCCTGATCAAAATTCTCTCTCTGCTTTTCCCTCTGCCCCTCCCTCCTACTCATGCACATTCTCTCTCTCTCTCTAAGCATCATCATCATCATCAAATTATCCTAACATAACCAGACAAATGAGGAGCTAAAACAGCATGACTGAAAACCAGCAGCAAGAACAAATCATAGTGCCATGGTCTGAATGGGTCTTCCCAAATTCTTACATTGAAATCCAAACCTACAGAGTTGATGGTAATAGTGGGTGTGGCCTTGGGGAGGTGATTATATATCATGAGAGTGGAACCTTTATGAATGGGATTAGTGCCTTTGTAAAGGAGACCCCACAGAGCTCCCCTCCATGCACATGAGTATACAGTGAGAAGTCTGCAACCAGGAAGTGGGCCCTCACCCATCCATGCTGACATTCCAGTCTTGGACTCCCAGCATCCAGAACTATGAGAAACAAATTTGTCTAAAAGCCATTATTTTGTTATAGCAGCCCAAATCACTTAAGACATGTGAAAACAAACCAACAGAGGCTCCAAATATCTGAAACAAATTTTGAAAGAATTATACTTTGTATAAGGAGATAATAGCCAGAATTAAAACTTTCAGGAGAAAATTTCAAACTATAAAAAATGCACAGAAATTCCAGAAGTGAAAAACAAAATAACTATAATGAGGAACTCAGTGGATGGTGTAAGAATACGTTAAAAGCAACTGAAAAAGAATTTTAGTGAAAGAGCTAAGGTATCTTGAATGACACATGAAGAGACAAAGGGGGGAAAATCACAAGATACATGGAGGACAAGGAAAGAATGTTTAACATAACTGTAGTTGGAATCCTAAAGGACCAAAGAAAAATGGAAGGAACAATTTGAAGACATGGTGAATATTATTTTTGTAAAACCGATGAAAGATAAAAAACCATTTTTTAAAAAAACTTTTTTCAAAAAGACTCTGAATAACATGCAAGGTAAATGCAAAAGAAAATCCACACCTAATCACATCAGCAACTGCTGAAAACTAAAGACAAAGAGGAAGCTGAAAAGCAATCAGAAGGTTAAGAAAACCTTAGGGATTATATTCTAATGTATGACAGTTAAATTAAAACCTAATTTCTCAATAGCAACAATGGAAAACAGGAGACAGCTGAGTGATATTGTCAAAGTGCTGACAGAACAAAAGTGCCCAGCAGAATTCCATATACAGTGAAAGTGCCTTTAGAAAATTAAAGCAACAAAGAAAAGAAAAGATATTTTCAGAGAAACAGATGCTGAAAAAAACTATTACAGGTGGAGCTTACCACTGGGAGGAAAAACATCTCTTAGAAGGGATCTCAGATGACCCCTCCCCATTCTAAACAGCTTGGTCCATAGCTACGTCAGGGAGGTAAGCAAGTATCTGCCAGAGCTTAGGGCAAGTATCAAAGTTAAAAGGAAATCACATTTTTTTTTTTAGATTTTTTAAAAATTTATTTGACAGAGAGACAGATCACAAGTAGGCAGAGAGGCAGACAGAGGCAGGGGTGGGGGGAAACAGGCTCCTTGCTGAGCAGAGAGCCCGATGCGGGACTCGATCCCAGGACTTTGAGGTCGTGACCTGAGCCGAAGGTAGAGGCTTAACCCACTGAGCCACCCAGGTGCCCCCAAAGGGGAATCATAAGAAAAGAGACTTATTAAAATATGTACTTTTGTTTGAAATTCTCTGGTGAATTATTGTAAAAATGTACAGAGAAGATGAGTTTCCTCAGACTAGATGCCCAATTTCTCCTAGTCACCAAAATCACAATTACAAAAAACTTAACAGACCATTAAGGCAAAGCCTATATGGGACTTGGTATAAATATGACACTGACTAAAATGTGCCAGCATTTTATTAAAAAGGTCTGTAGATTTTGTGGTGCCAGTGTGGCTTAGTCAGTTGAGTGTGGAACTCTTGATTTCGGCTAAGGTCTGGATTTCAGGGTCCTGGGATGGAGACCCATGTCAAGATTCCTCGATCAGCAGGAAGTCTGTTTAAAGATTCTCTCTCTCCCAACTCCTCCCACCCCAACTCTCTCTCTCTCTCTCTCTCTCTCTAAAATAAATAAATCTTTTCTTAAAAAGTTATCTGATGGAAAATCACTTAAAAAAAAAAAAAGGTGTATAGATCCTACGGTAACAAGGATCTGGGGGTTAGTGAAGAAGGCAGAGTTCCTCAGGTAGAAAATCATGCTAGCCCTCTTGTCCCAGGATATAAATGGGCACAGTAAGCAATGGGCACAGTAACTAACACTTAAGAATGTCTCCACGCCAAGAAGTATCAATTTCAAAAGATCTCCTATTTTAGAAACACATGCCTCAGATTGCCAGTAGAAGGACTTTTTATGACACCTTACTCCATGTCAGCCAATAACACGTGGTTTTACAAAGGCTGTAGCTCTGTTTTGCGACACTACCCCGAAAATCTTAAAACATCTTCGTGACACTGTGAGCCGTCTTCATGCCATCCCTGGAGATGAGGATGAATTCTCAATGTTTTCCTCATGTTGAGAATACTGATGAGTATTTAATGGATATTTAAATGAAGTTATGTTTGGTTAGGTTTCTTGCTTTTGAAATATTATTCTAAGTTTTGAAGAGTAAATAAAATCGGGAATAAAATCTATTGCAGTTTTCTCAGTATGTTGACAGATACTCATTTTAAGGAAGGACATCCAAAAGAAAGATGTCACACATTCAGGTAATGCTGCTCAACATGGGGACATGTTTGGGCTGCCCTATAACCTGAACCCTGCTTCTAGTCTGTGCCCTGCTTGGACCCCAGGGGGCATTTGCCTAATTCACACAGTGTCACCCTGCTGGTTAGTCTTGGTTCCTGATTATCCCTCCAATGTGCCTTTGCACTGACTCAATTCATCCTTGTATGGATGCTCTATTGAGCTGTGAGCCTTTCTTCAGTCCCCAAAGGGCTATCCAACCCACCTCCTTCCTCTGGGCAGCTTCCAGCAGGGAGACGCTACAGAGGCCCACTCGTTCTAACTTTCTGCCCACTAGGGAGACAAGGCAATTTTTACATGCCCTCAAATTCCACTTTGAGGGTATGGGAAGCTTAGTGTGTTTTTTCTAGAACTCTTGCCTGGCAGTAACTTGTTTCTCTAAATGACTTTCTATCTTAATTTTACCTGCAGCCCCAAAAGGTCAAAAACCAAACGTCTTTAGCAACTTTGCACTCACTTAAAAACCAAGCAACATACACAATTTTTAAGGCTTGTAAAAGTAAACAAACCCCCACTTTTGTAACGCCATCCCGAGAGAACTTATGAAAGAACTGAGTGCGAAGAAACTTAGAGAATGTCTTAGCAGAGGTGTGTTGGAATGCCAAGGAATTTCCTCACCCTGGCTCCATCAGAGGCCTCCTTACTTCAAACCCAGTGACAGAGGCTTCAAGGATACCATACAGGGAGTACTCCCTAATACACAGGGAATGAGTGGGGCAGGGAGGTAGGGTTTGGACATCTTTCTAGATTCTGATTCCATATAACTGACTCTCCACCATTATGACATGACGCCATGCATCACTATTGAAATAAAGCTGGCCTCAAGATGAGAAGGAAATAACAGGGTAGTTACCTTGCTGATAAAAACTTGAGTAGGACATGACAAGTGCCCTAATCAAGGCACTAAGCGCTGAGTTAAAGGGAGGAGAACGATTAGTCCTACTTGTAGGAATCTGTGAAAACCCATGATAAGGTGTGGGCCAAATGACGGAAGGTGCAATGGAGCTTCCCAGCAAATTGGAGAAGACTTGAGCAGAAGCAATAGGTGTGTTGCTTCTGATGAGAGAGGGACCAAGATTGCTTCAATAATGGCAGGAGGCTAGAGATTGCTAAAGTATAGGGAACATGGATGTCAAAGGGCATGAGCAAAAATGGGCGGGAGTGGGTGTCTGTGTGGCTCAGTCAGTTAAGCATCTGACTCTTGGTTTCAGCTCAGGTCATGATCTCAGGGTCGTGAAATGGAGCCTCACCTTGAGCCCCACACTCAGTGGGGAGTCTGCTTGAGATTCTTTCCCTCTGTTCCTCCCCCAGCTCGCTCACTTGCTCATGCTCTCTAAAATGAATAAATGAATGAATGAAGTATTTAAAAAAAAAGAAAAGAGGGGCATCTGGGTGGCTCAGTGGGTTAAAGCCTCTGCTTTTGGCTCAGGTTCATGATCCCAGGGTCCTGGGATCGAGCCCTGAGTCAGGCTCTCTGCTCGGTGGGGAGTCTGCTTCCCTTCCTCTCTCTCTGCCTGCCTCTCTGCCTGCTTGTGATATCTGTCTGTCAAATAAATAAAATCTTAAAGAAAAGAAAAGATGGGCAAGAGAAGCAGATAGGAGAGAAATGGAGAACTTCTAAAGTCATCCGGTTATCCCAGAACATTCCAAATGAAGACAGTGTGAGTGGAGATTTTTTTCCTCTATGATTTAAATGTGAAATGACCATTCAATCTGATGCTGAGACTGTTTGACAATTAACAGTAATATATACATTGCCAGTTAAACGCAGTTTGACTCTTACAACAAACTCTTATTAGGCAAGTAAATACAAATCACACTCTGTACCTGAAATGATACCAGAGAGAATCTTAAATTTTATGGTTAGTTTTTTCTCATTATCACCTAGTTTCACAGAGAGGACCAGTGGGTCTGCTATAGGTATGGCTTGAGTAATATCTCTCTCTTTGTGTGTGTTTAAAGATTTATTTATTTATTTATTTGAGAGAAAAGGAGTAGATGAACACACACACACACACATACACACGCACGCATTCATGCACGCACACACACACACACACACACACACACACATACACACATGTGCAAAGGGGAAGGACAAAGAGAGAGAGAGAAAAATTCCCAAGCAGACTCCTCCTGAGCTTAGAGCTCCCCATAGGGCCTGATCTCACAACCCCAAGGTCACAGATTAAAACCAAGAGCTGGATGCTTAACCAGGTACCCCTTGAGTAATATCTTTTATATTTTTGCTCAAACATATTTTCACCTATATCTTTGAGAAACTGTATTGGAGAAATACAGGAATACTTTATTTCTTCTTCAGTTGATTATCTTTAGAGTATTAAAATGCCTTAAAATGTAGGGTTTTTTCCCCTCTGATAATTTAAGTCACTAGATGCTAAGTAACAGCTTTTAGGGATGAGTTTTTTTTTAAATTTGTCATATACTTAACAATTTTACTGCTTCACAGAAGAGGAAATTGAGGATGGACTAGGTGATCTCTACCACTGTGTTTCCCTCTAATTGCAGAAAAATAATCAAACTTTAAACTTACTCGAAAATGCCTTAAATTCTTCCAAGACATCGAAATCCATGGTCACTTCACTTTGTTTAAATAATCTTTGCCTCTCATTTTAAGTGTTAGAGTTGATTTTGTTGGAATTTGCCCTCGAGGCTGCTCTCAAGTAACCACTTCCACAAACATTCTTTTCAACCTGTCACATCTAAAGAAGACCCTTCAGTCCTCTCATTTATAATCAGGTGCCTCCCTCTCAGTGTGAGCCTCGGCAGGAGCAGAGGGCATGCCAGGAAAGCTGCAGCCCAACTGAATACTGATGAGGAGATAACTTCAAAGAAGATGTCGCTCAGCTCACGCCAGGTTGGCAGCTGCAAGACAGGGGACTCAAGGGCTTTGTGCCCTTTGAGTTCAATGATTCATATCCTTTGTGACTGGAGAATAGACTTAACACAGTGATTCCTCAGCGAGGTCCTCTTTCTCTTCATAAGAGGTGTCGAAGAAACAGTGGCATCTGATCTCAGGACACCATTTGTTCATAGAACTCTGGACGTTTTGAATTTTGTGACTTGAAGACTTGTCACTTTGTCTTTCAGTCACCTTTTTATCAAGCTACGTGTAATATCTTTCACTAATATGTAGGCTGAGGGGTGGATGTATTGTCCCCTGCCTCTGGGAAGACTCCCGAGTCAGAGCAAAAGGGGGAGACTGGTTTTCCAAGATCTTTGTTGTCTCTCTCCTGTCCCCGCTGTTCCGACTGATGAGTGTAATTTCCACTAGGCATCCAAGTCAGCAGTAAATCCCCGGCTTATGATGCATAAACTTTTCTGTCCTTTTTCTAAAAGAGGAAAAAATACATTGAAACAATTAATTATAGTCATATTTTAGTAATTTAAGACTAATATAACCCACAGCCCATGACATCATATAAACTCTATCATAGCAATGAAAGTACGTTGTTTAGAACAGAATACTCTTTGGCACGAAAGCAGTCCCTTAAAGCATACAGTCTTGCGCAAGTAGATCAGAAGATAAGCTACAAGCTGAAAAGAGATGTGTTTCATTAAAGCCCTAAAATATTTCAATATATTCTAGCTGACATTTTAACAGTTGGAAATACATATTTAACCTAAGTGTATATAATAGACAATAGTTTGAATATGCATTAAAGTCACTCATAAAATTTTAGTGACTGTCAAGGCTTATTAATGTCATATTTTCAGATTTATAAGGAAGTCCTTTCATTCACTTTCATTAAAGCAAATTTGACCGAATGATTTTTCAAAGTGAAATTGATAGTTAATGAGGATTAGTGCTTTTCATTTCAACCTGTTCTGATAAGCAAAGTCGAAATACATGGACTGAAGTGTTTCTCTTAGAAAGGCAAGTCTATAAATCGGGTCAATGAATATTACTTACTGTTTCGCCTTATCAAGAACCAAGTGGCATGTGCGCAAAAATTAGTTCAATTCAAATCTACGAAAAGTCCCATTTTGCCAATTTACTCTCCTCTCCCCAGTATTAGACTTTATTAAATAGTTATTATTTTGTCTCCTTAATAGAAAAATAAAATCAAATGAAATATTTTTACTGGAGTCCTAACCATAGAAGCTCTCATAAAGTGTCAAATGTCATAGTCCCTTATTTCCTTGGCTTACTTCCCTTGGGGTAAAGGTTTGGATTTAATTAGCATACCGTTAAAAGCATGCCATGTACCAGTCATTGGTTTACCTACTCTCACACACATAATCTTATTTCATTTTTAAATGCCAAAAAAAAAACCCTCTCTATGGCATTAATAAGAGGGGAACTTGCTGGGATTTTGGAAACTGCTGAAGCTCTCATTTAGGGTTATCTGAAATGTGAGTAAATGTGTTTTCATGGACTGTGTTTTCAGGAAGATGTTGGCCTGATTATTTGAATAGGTAGACTTGCCATGCTTCCTGAGACAAAGTGCATCGGTTTCACATCTGTTCTGTGTCCACAGTACTTTACATTATCTTGATATGATGGACATTTGTTTTGCTTACTCTCCGGCTGTAGCCCTAGAGTCTGCTTAGTATTGCTTCACATTTATCCTAGATGCTTCTGCAGTTTCTCCAGGAATGGTAAAAAAAAAAGGTATGCACAATATTAACAGTCCTGTTTTGACTTTGATCTTTATCACAGCCCTTCTGCCGAGCCTTTCACTATCACATGCTCAGAAATGGAATTTGCAGGGCTCACCTCGACTTGGTGCAATAAGGAAGTATTGCTTATTCTCACATGGAGGATTTTAGAAGCTAGGATAGAATTAGCACATTTTTACAGTTGAAAAACATGTACTAACCCTTCCCCATGGCAGTACTATTGGAGGGGGTCATGGCACAACTTCAACCACTGGACTTCCCCTCCCCCCTGTCCCTAGGACTTCACTTTTTGTTCGCACCTGTCCCTCCTGATTCACTGCTCTCTCCTCTCTGCAAATCATTCTTGGAGGGAAATGGACAATGCCTATCATCTCATCGTAGGCAAAATGGAAGTCCCCTTGATCCACTTTCCCTTCCATTAGGGTTCCCTTTTGTCCTCCCCTTTTGTCACCAGACTTGTGAAAAATGCACCAGTATGTCCTCCCTCTGCTTCTTCATTACCTAACATCCGCATACATTCCCATTTGACTTCTGCCTCTGACACCATGAAATTGTTCTTATCAGTTCTTACCACTTTCCCAAATCCCATTTGACTTTTTTCTTTTCTTTTCTTTTCTTTCTTTCTTTCTTTTTTATTGAGGTTATTCAGATTCTCAGCAGCATTCGACACAGCTGCACTATGTTTTTCTCAAAATATTCTCCTCTTCTAAGTTTTATGAGCCTTTCTACCTTGTATACTGTTCCTTCTGAGCATTTCTTGCTTCTCCTTATTAATCTGTACCATAAAATTTGCAAGTTTCAAGGGCTGGATCCTAGACTTTCCGTTCATTCTCTATATTCTCCCTTTGGTTACTTTAGCCATTCTTCTGGCATTAAATATCATCAGTAGAGTTAAGTCTGCTCTCTTATCCAAAAATAGGCATATTATTTCTTGGTTAGCAGAAAGACAGAACTGCAAAGTACCATTTAGGACATTTTCACTCCATTTCATTTGCCAAAAAGACCCACCGAAGTATTATTCTCTTTTCTGTTATTATCAGATATTGAAAAGTCCTTACTTAAGCATTTCTTCTTGGCAGTTGGCTCTCCCTCTTCTGAGTTGTCTTCATTCTCTAACTTTTCTTGGTATTTATTGAGTTACTGTGCACACCAGAGAATCTGCAGTGCACACTACAAAACACAGCTCTGTGTGTAACTAGTAATGCACTTGAGACTTTATATGATACATTATCTACAACCTACAACTTCTCTATTTTAGACATAAGAATCCTGTGCATGAGTTATTTAAGTGTCAGGGCAAATAATACCCTCTATGCTTGTGTAGTAATTGGTAGGACATTCAGAGGAAGAAAAGGTAAATATGAGCTGGAGTAATCTAGAAGACCCTTTCTAACCCCAAATTGTTCTAATAATTCAAAGAATCTTCAAAATAGTCCTGTCATGGAATATCAACAGCCTTAAACAGGATCAACTGTGTCCCAACAATTCCCATTAAGAGAATTTTCCTAGAGAAACAGTCAGTTAGGCATATAATTAAATCTATAAGAGCTTCTTTCAGAATGCTACTCATAATAAAATATTAGCTGTATATATCCATTTTTATATAATCAAGCATATTAATTTTGATAAATTGTTATGAGAGAATATGGTATTTTAAAAATAGTATGTATACCAATTATGCAGAAAAATACTATAAAAATAAAAGATGGAAATAGAAACCATCTCAAAAAAAAAGAGTAAAAACAATAATATCTGGATAGTTGATTTCTTGGTAATATTTGATTGTATGCTTCTCTATATTAAAATTTTTCACAAGAATCATATATTGTATTAGTGACCAGAAAATTTAATTAGATAATGAGTAGTTGTCTAATCTCTCCAAGAGAATTTCCTTCAATAAAGAAATACATCATGGTGATTCCACACACTTCTTTCACTAGTCCTTTCTGATTGCACATAAAATTAAAATCTTGACTTATTGATATAGCTTGTGTCACAAATATTTGTAATGATTTATCTTTTTAATTCCTAGAATGTAATAGTTAACCTTGATATCTTTTCTCCAAATCACATCCATAGGCAAACATGTGAATAGTAATGATTTTTATTTTTACTTTTGTTTTTTTTCTTTTTTGAATATTTTTTGTGGTATGTTGTAGAGATAAAATTGAATAAAAGGAGTCACTTCAGTTTAATGGATAATAACATTAAAATATGTGTTTTCATTGCTCACAATAAGAGATATTTCCTTTGAGTTCCAGTAGGTAGCTTTCCTGTCAACCTCAATGAATAACTGCCAATGAGCATGTTCATCTTTATTAGAATTGCCAAAACCAACCAACTAACCAATCAAACAAATAACCAACCAACCAACCAACCAACACAAATATGTCAGTCACAATTCCATTCATGGTAGGACACACATAGTATTGATAGGTGTTTCTTTGTTATTTTTTAGAGAGACGAGAGCATGAGCGCACAAGAGTGTGGGGGTGGGGTGTGGCATGGAGGAGAAGGACAAGGGGGAAGGAGAGAGAGAATCTAAGGCAGGCTCCATGCTTAGCACAGTGTGAGGCTTGATCTCATGGCCCTGTGGTCACGATCTGAACAAAAATCGAGAGTTGGAGGCTTAACAAACTGAGCCATCCAGGTGCCCCATATTGATGGGTTTTAATTTAACTTTCATTACTATTAAATTGCTAATATAAAATTGACTTTTATTATAGATTTAAGTTCCTTTCCCTAATAGGCGTATAGCTAAGCTTCATTACATAGACTTACGATTCATGTGCATTGATTCTGTGAAATACCTGTTGAAGTTTTTCAATCACTTTTCTATTTGATAATTGTTTTTATTGATCTAACAGTGTTGTTTATATATTCTGAGTCAAAGTCCTGGGTTTGTTTTAAGTGTTATTTTGGCAGTGTGTGGCCTTTATTTTTACTCCATGATCGAGCAGACTCACTTTTGGGTATTGATCTGAAAGAACCGGAAGCAGCAGCTCAAAGTTTGTTACAACATTGTCCACAGTAGCCAAGATGTGGAAACAACCTCAGTGTCCACTCATGGATGGACAAAGAAAATGTGGTCTATACATATAAGGGAATACTATGCTGCCTTAAAGAGAAGGAAATTCTGTAAAATGCAACAACAGAGATAAAACTTGAGGATTTTATGTCAAGTGAAATAAGCCAGTCACAGTAAGACACTTAGCTCATAGTTCCACTTACATGATGTATCTGAAGTAGTCAACTTTGTTAGCAGAACAGATCTCCTGTTAAGGGTTGGTATGACACTAAAATAAAATAATAAAAAAAGGAATGATTTTTATAATGCCCATTAGTTATGTATAAATATTATATTATCAGCATTCGTGATTATTTCATTGATATTTGACTTTTTAATGAAAGATCTGTTGGATCCTAACTTTGATGATGGTAGTAGTAGTACTTAGAATAACAACAACAGCAAATATTTGAGCATGAACTGTGTGTCAAGCTCAGAGCTAGGCCCCTTCAATCTATTTTCCCACCAATAATGGCCCATGATACTGCTGCTAAAGTTATTCCAAGAAGAAAGAGGTTTAAAGTTAAGAAAAAATTCTCCCAAGAACATGAAGTTCACAAGTAGTGTAGCTGGGATTCAAACTCAGTTCTGCATGACTCTAAATTCTCTTGAGGCTATTCAACTCCATGCCGTCCCAAACAGACGGGTTCAGAGTGGGAGGCCCTCCAACAGAAGGCCTCCTTCTTTCCATGGCCAATTCCTTGCTTTCTTTTGTCAGTATCCAAGCTCTCCTTTTTTGTTCTACACAACTTCATTAAAAAAATTATGTTGGTAGTAGTCAAAAGATGGCAAAAGCCATCAGCATCAATGAGAGTAGAATGAAAGTCTTTGTAACAAATGAAAATCAAGCTAAATGTAGAAAGAAACTGTGTACTTTTAAAATCTAGAACAATCCAACTTTATAAGCAGGTGAAGTGTGACTGTGGTGGAAACGTTTCCTCTGAAAAGTCATGATTTTTCGTTGTTTTCATGTGAAAGGTTGGATAGTGATTTTTGACTTTTAATGTTCCTATGTCGAAAAGTGAGATGCCTTGGGGAAGATTCATTGGGACTTAGTTGAAGATGAGGTTCTCATCCTCTGATGCTGACATTTTGATCCTCTGAGACCTATAAAATGAATTAGCTGTGTATACTGTAGAAAGATTAAGTTGTTCTTGGAAATTGTATTGTTTTTATGTTTGGTTACTTCTAAATCATTTTCAGAACCAAGGAATGGCAGATTTATAGAGCTGGGGAAAGACCACTGAAATACTCTATTTCCTTTTTTTTTTTTTTTTTAAGATTTTATTTATTTATTTGACAGAGAGAGTGAGAGAGCCCAAGTAGGGGTACAGTAGAGGTAGAAGGGAAAAGCAGGCTCCCTGCTGAGCAGGGACCCAGATGCAGGGCTCGATCCCAGGACCCTGGGATCATGACCTGGGCCAAAGGCAGATGCTTAAGGATCAGAGCCACCCAGACGCCCCTGGAATGATCTATTTCTACTCACTTTTTTACAACTGAAAGTTGTAAAAATGCATTCCAATGCAGCTAAATTACTAGCTCACAGTTTCACATCCGTCAAGAATAGATTAGACCAAAGCCAGTAAGGTTTTCTTCTCATAAAATTCAGGGTTTTTAATTTACACAGGAATATTGATTCGTTTGTATAACATATAAAAAGTGGTTTTGTGTGTGTATAAAAATTTGTTAGTCCTAACATAATCCTAAACTGAGAAGCTCAAGATTTCACAGCCGGCTAGACTATATCCAACCATGATAATTAAGGACTTCAACAAATGGACTCTATAATTAAACCCCTATAATTATGGGGTCTGGGATTTTATCACAAATTTCAGCCTGTTTGCCTTCATATATCATGCAGTACTTACATGTACAAATCATTTGTGTTATGGATTATTTTATTATTAGGGAAATTAGTTACTCCTAAGAAATGATGCTAAATAATAAAATCAGCCCATGTGTGCACATTTGAAAGCCAAAAATAAAAAATAAAACAGTGATTCAAGGTACCTCTCTAGATATGCAGAGCTTACTTTGCTTTAGAAATGCATGAATAAAATTTAAGATTCTAGTCATCTGTGTATGCACGATCAGCATGAAGACTCATCCACTAGCTATGGCATAGAGATACATAATGAGGCTAACATTTGTCTTAAAAACTTGTCTTGTAAAAGGTTGTTCTATTTATAGTATTTCTCCGCCTATTAAGATACTGCTGTCCACATTGAGTGTGGACAAAGAGCCTGTTGTTAGTACAAAAAGTCCCCTCTCCCATTTTCAGTTAGTTGATACCTCTTGGCCACAAGTGATCCAAAGATGTCTGGGCGCTGAAGCAAAGAGATGGATTGAGGCTGTTAGGACGTTTGTACCCAGACTTGTAGGTGGGAAAGTTAGTAAACTCTGTTTGTGTTTCTGTAGCTTTATACAGATAAGGCTCTCTGGCATGTTCATTCTTCCTTGGCCCCTTTCCCACATCCTAATCCAAATCTTGCCATTAGCCATATGTATTCATTTCCATGACTCCTAAGACCTGCACTTGGGTAGGAGCTCATTTTTGGATCTTAGATACACACACTCACTTTGTTTCTCTTGCATGTAAATGGGATGTTGCATTAATTCTGGAGCTGTCTGGACTACAATAAGAAGTGAGGGCAAGACTTAAAAATACCCAATTTGCCCAAAAAAAGAACAGAGAGTATCAACAAAGATGGTCACCAACAATTTCTCCCGTCCCTGCTCACGTATGCTGCTGCTTCCATCAATGGTGAGGTGTATGGTCTTAACCACTGAACCTAGGCTAGATCTGTGATTTACTTTGACCAATAGAATATCACGGCAGCAATATGTGGGATGTGTAAGACAGACCTTAAGAAACCCTGTACATTCCCATTTTGCTATCTTGAAAACTAGCTGCCATTTAAAGAAGACCAGTTGTCCCTGGTGCGTGAGAGACTCCAAAGGGAAAGAGGGAGGCCCAGGGAGCTCCCAGCCATTTCAGCAGCCGCATGCAAGTGAGGTCATCTTGGGCTTTCCAGCAGACTACATGTAGAGCAGAACTGTCAGGTTGAACACAGCGGAACCTCAGAATCATGAGAAATAATAAACTGTGATTGTTTTAAGCTTCTAAATTGGAGGTAGTTTGTTATGCAACAATTGATAACTGAAACAGGATCCTACTAGTGTTGCCACAGCAGATAATCTAACATCAGCCCACTGCGCTCAGTGAAACTGGTTTTTGTTTTTTGCATTTTTTTTTCTCTCCACTCGCTGATACCCGTGGTTGCAACTTTTTCAAACTTTCATTTCTGAGGCACCACTCTCCTGATTCTCTTCTCGTCTTCATTCTTTTCCATCTCCATTTTCAAGCCCCTTCCTCATCTCACCATTAAATATGGGTGGTTCCAAGATTTGAATCTTGTCTTCCTTCC